>NC_051064.1:128338422-128688422 GCF_004664715.2 Peromyscus leucopus
TTGGATGGGATTTGCTGGAGCTAGAGTTGCATGCCATTGTGGGTGCTGGGAACCAAACTCTGGTCCTTTGCAAGAGCGGCAAGGTGGCTCTTAACTACTGAGCCATCTCTCCAGCCCACCTGTTCTTTGATGGTGCATTCCCCTCTTCCCTCTGTGCCTTCTCTGGGTTTCCAACTGCTGAAGTTCTGGGTTATCTATCCAAAGCCCTTGCAATATTATCCATATCTCTCTCACCTCTACCATTTTTCTCCTCTTTTTCTATAGAATTCTTTTTTTGCTTTTGAAATTGCTCATTTATAAATGAATGTCTGTTTTCCTCCTCTATTTCCTGTAGATCTGTTCCACTCTCTTGTTTCTTCATGAACCACAGATCCCAGTGCATTTCTCTATGGCTCTGCGCAAATGTTGACGATAGTTTTCTGTTTTCTTCTTCGTTTTACACTTTACTTTCTTCAGTTCTTTTTCCTGGCTTTGATATTGACAACAGATCGATAGGTTTATTTTAGTCTTTCCATTTTATGCTTGAGTCTTTTGTTGAGTGTCTGACGATCTTTCCTTGTTCATTTATGAAGTAGGCAATAAATAAAATAAATAGTTGAAATGTTCATGTCTGGGGCTGAGGGGAAGGATGATCAGTTTGATGGCTGACTGTTCGAATAAATTACATGTACGCCCCTGTGAAGAAGGGTGTGATTAGTGAGTGCACTGCAGTGAGAATGTCCACGGCCACCAGTGTGAAAACATGCACACGGTCTGTTGTTGAGGCAGGGAGCCGGCGTCATGGCAGCAGGTGAAACCCTCCCTGCTTTTGTCAATATCTTTTGTCACCAGGCTTCCTGGTTCCTCCATCCCTGGCAGACCCATTCTAACTGACACCAGGCTCCCAGCCACAGGAGCCGAGCCTCCCTCTCCAAGGATCCACCAGTCATGCCTGAGTCCCATAGGACACCATCTCCTCAAGTTGCCTCTCTTTTATCAAGACTGTCCTGAGACATCTGGGCCTCTGGGGTTAGGTCCAGTAGCACTTGGGACCTGGTAGAGGAAGACAGAGGTGCCTGGTAGAGCCTGCTCCAGGATCACCTGCCCAGGTCTTGCTCACTATAGTGGGCTCTTTCTTTCCTGGCTGTGGCCAATGTACAAATGCTTGTTTCTTCTTCAGTGAACCAGGCCAGCCTGCTTAATGGAGACAACAGTGTCCAGTACAATGGCTCCAGGGCTGTGCAAAAGAGGGAGTCATTTGCTTAACGTTTTGTAACAAAGAGCCCATTCAAAGAGTTTTCCCAAAATAAATAGTCTACTCCTGAGGTCATACCCATCTCTATTCCTTTCAGTACAAAAACTATTTTATCTGGAAGCTTTAAGCATTGAGCTTTAGGGAAAAACAGCAAGGGTCCAGAATTTTAGCTAGACCCTTTATACACATGTGGGTGTTCATATGTGGACAGTAGGCACCAACACATTAAAAAGATAATGATTTCTGAGTGGAAGGGGAAGAGTGATTTTTGAAATTTTTCCACTGGAAGGAACTAGAGAGATGATTCAGCAGTTAAGAATATTCACTGCTCTTGCAGAGGACCCTGGTTCGATTCCTAGCAGCTGTGTGGTGGCTCACAACCATACATAACTTCAGTTCCAGGGGATTCTATTCCTTTCTAACTTCCTTGGGCACCAGGCACACATGCAGTGCACATACATGTATGCAGGCAAAACACTCATGTAGTATGAATCTTAAAAGGTCTTATTAATAAAAACAAACCTGGAGCTGGGTATTGGGGTGAATGCTGGAAGATCAGAGAAGTAGAACAAGCCACAGCTTCCTCACCCCACCAATTCCTCAGCTGATCCTGTTTCCTCAGACTGGAAGCTTCTCAGTCTTCATCCAGGAGGTCTCAGCTGAACTGTGCTGCTCAAAAGCCTAAAAGCTTAACCAGGCTCTAGTTCCTCATCCTCACGCCTTATATACCTTTCTGCTTTTTGCCATCACTTCCTGGAATTAAAGGCTGGTGTCACCATGCCTGGCTGTTTTCAGTGTGGCTTTAAATTCACAGAGATCCAGGCAGATCCCTGCATGTGGAATGCTAGGATTAAAGGCGTGTGTGCTACCATTTTCTGGCCTCTATATCTAGTGGCTGTTCTGTTCTCTGACCCCAGATAAGTTTATTAGGGTGCACAATATTTTGGGGAACACAATATCACCACACACTCACACACACAAAATAAAATAAATCTAAAACAATTCTTTAGCAAGTTCTTTGCTTTATCTGTCTTTTCAGTAGTAAATATCTGTTTTGGTGTGTGTGTGTTAGAAACAGATGATAGTGTACATTGTTCATGTTATTTTGGCTGGTTCTCTAATGAAGTTGGTCAGTGTGATAGGAATGGGGACTGCCTCAAGTTGGCCACATGCCCCTAAGAAACCCTGCCACCTCTTCTATTTCTCTTTACGCCCCTGGCAGTTGCCTTTGCTACACAGTTAAATCTTGATCATGCTTCAGCAAATACATCTATGGTATCAAAGAAAAAAAATGAATCACCCAGCATTAATTCTAAAGCCCACACAGGCAAAGGGCCACTGAAATAGAAATGACGTTTTCTGGCAGGTTCCCAGGCTTGCTGCTCTGCCCCTTTGCCACCTACTGGTGGCCACCAATCCCATTTTAGAGTGCCAACCCAGAGATGCCCAGTGCCAGGCTTATGGGTGGTGGTGGTGTGGGGGCAGAAAAGGCCAGGGTGTGTAGAACAGGTGTGACCCCAGGAGGAACTGCATATCAAAAAGGATCATGGGAGCTGAAGCAGCAGACAGACCCCTGTGGCCTCTAGCTAAGTGATAACTGGGGCATTAGCAGTGAGATATGAGAATGAAGTGGAGCGTTCAGGGGCTCCTGTGGACCCCCCCAGGCCCATTTCAATGACTAGGATGGTACAGCTTGACCTATCACCCACTGCCTCAGGACCTTGAACTCTCACATCTCATCCTGTGAAAGGGGAAGCTAAGCATAGCTCCCAGACATGCTGATTTCCAGAAAGTTCTAGATCATCTTAGCCTGCCAGCCTCTCCTAAATAGGTGGGCAGAACATGGCTCTCTAGTAACCACACAGAACTGTCTACCCATCGTCTTACCAAGGCTTCCCAAATGGCATAACCTTGATTTCTCCCAGCCTCAGATCATCCCTGCCATCCTACAGGGGCATGTCAGGATCAGATCAAGTGTAGGAATTTTAGTGGAGCCTTATCCCTCTGCTTGTGCTGGGTTTCTCCCTCCTAGCCTTCCATCTCCTCTCTCTTCTTCCCAGGCCTGGGACCAATGATGCTGGGATGGAGCAACCTCTAGCTAACAAACACCATCAGTTCCCCAAGCTCAACCCTCTTCATGCCTGCCATCCCCTAATCACCAAGAGCTCACTCCTGCAAGCACCCAGCTTTCTACCTGAAGCAGCTCTCCTTGGAACATTCTTGTTCCAGGAGTAGGGATTCCAGGGAGGGAACATCCCTGAGAATAAGCCTCAGGCACTGGAGAGGAGTAGGAGGTAGATGCCAGCTTCTTACCCTCGGGTGTGGCAACTAGGTGCACATTCTACACAATCTGGGGAGTCCCTGTGGGGCTGAATCCCTAAACACCTCCACCAGAAATAGCAAGTCGCTCACCTGGATTGACTTGCACTGAAATCCTTGTCTCAGGGTCGGAGGTAATCCAGTCCTATTACCTGATGCATGTGTGTGTGTGTATGCATGCACATGCATGCACACGCACGCGCACGCACGCACACACACACACACACACACACACACACACACACACACACACACACACACGCCTGCAGGTGCATAACAGAGAACAATGTCAAGTGTCCTATCTGAGGCTTCCTCCACCATGAATTTTTTAAACATAATTCTTTATTGATTCTTTGGGAATTTCACATCATGCACCCCAATCCCACTTACCTCCCAGTCCCTCACCCCTGCAGCATGCTCCCCAAAGACCCCCCCAAAATGAATTAAAGACAAAACAAAAGAAACAAAAAGGCCACCTTACTCCTCCACCTTTCCAACATCTCTTCATTCATCCTAATGGCGTCAGAAGCTGTGCTATGTCATGCAGTACACCCTTTTGTCCAATCAGCTCCACCTGCAAAATGTTCACTGCAACGAGTCATTGGTGTGGCTCAAGGCCTCTGGCACACCATCACCACTGGACCCTCACTGAAACTCCTTCGGATACCCCAAGTCATGGAGGTCCTGCAGTTATCTTCCACAGGACCAGTGCCTTCATACACTCCAGCAGGTCATAGATGGGGGAGATATTAGTCAGGGTGGGCCAACCCAAGGCCTAGGATGTAGGTCTGGGTGATAGCTGAGCTGGTCTATCCTGGCCACTAGGACCACCACCTACAGGTAAGGAGCAGAGCCAGCTCTCCCACACCTGTGGTGAGAGGCAGGACCATCTCTCCTGAGTGCAGAGGCTGGCTCCCCCATGGAGCTGCATCACAGGTGCTAGCATTATGAACACACACTATCGTACCTGGCATTTTTCTACACGGGTTCTGGAGACCAAACTCAGGTTCCCTGCATACCCAGTGTGTCTACCAACAGAACTATCTCCCAGGTCCCAGTATCCATTCTTAATGGGATCTGCCTGTCAGTGCCCTTGGGCCACACCCACCACAGCTGACCTCTTTCTTTCAAGGAGCACTTTCTATGGATGTGGAAAGATGGAGGCACAGTTTCTGGGCACCTGTCAGCTCGGGATGAGCGTTGAAAGGAATAAGAGAACATTAAGCTGTCAGAGGGGGCTACAGCTTTTGTTCTCCAGGCAGATTCTGGCACATCTTCCCTCTGTCTCTGAGGAATGCTGGCTCACATCTGATTGAGGTGGTTGGTGAAAGATGTGTAAAGATGAGGGGACCAAAGGTTTGCTCTGTCATTCAGCCATTTGGGAGAGCCACACTGTCTCTCTAATGTCAAAGCCCAGTAGACTTCAAGTCCATCTTCTGACTTTAACTGGAGCCATGGAATAATAAAGACGGGATCAGCCTTGGAAACTGGCTTGCTTCATTACTCCGAGCCTCAGTTTTCACATCTTAGATGTGGGAATAGTAGTCCTGAGAACGATGTGTGCTGTGGACATGTGGAAGAATCTGGCCTGCTGGACTTAGGTTTGCTGGACTTGGTTAAAACAAATTGTCAGTGGATGTCACTGTGGCAGTGTGGGGCCTGGGTGGATTGAGTTTGAGGAGAGAGAGAGGAATAAGGACAACGTTCTTTCAAGGCTCTGTGACCATGGTTACACCTTCCTGCGTTTGAAGTCACTTGTATATCCCTCAAACTTCAGTATGATTGTCCTTTGTGAGTTCAAACTGAGAGGCGTGTGTGTGTGTGTGTGTGCGCGTGCGTGTGTGTGTGTGTGTGTGTGTGCGCGCGTGTGCGTGTGTGTGTGTGTGTGTGTGTGTGTGTGTGTGTGTCAGAGAGCGCATGTCCAGTCTTGTCCCACCCACGGTTCCCTAACCCCACTTGTCCTCCCAGTCCCCTCACAGGTGTCCTTGGTGCCATATTCGTTCTGTTAAATGGCCAGGGTGAGTTCCACTGAAGTCTTTGGGGTTAACTGACAGTGGACCATCACCTGACATGGTACTGTAATTTAGATCTTACACTTTCCTCAAAAGTCAACATGTCAAGGGCTCCATCTTCAGCTCTGTGCTGTTGGGAGATGGTGGAAACTTGAAGAAACCAGCCTTCTGAGGAATTCTGGGTCACTGGGAGTGAGCCCTAAGGGGAATTGTGGGTGCTGCCTGCTCTTTTTCTTCTCTCTTTTACTTCCAGGCCATGAGGTGTGCAGCCTTGTTCTCATTATGCCCTCCCCACCATAATGTGCTGCCTCAACACATGTCCAAAGCAATGGGACCGATCGTGGACTGAAACCTTTACAACTCCCTTTTCTTTAGAATTTGAAAGGGTTGGGCTTTGGTCAATAGTGGTGAAAGGCTGGCTGAGACATGTATTCCTCCTCCTCTACTCCATGCCTCTGACTGCTAGAAGAAAGGCCATCTTGCAGAGAGGCAGCTTTTACATCAGTGGTTCCTATGCTCAAAATTTCTGCTAAATTTGAACTGGAGGACCAGATGAGCCCCTGTCTTCATAAACTTGGAAAGCTCATCTGGGGCTGATTTTCAGGACAATCTCTGTGATGTTATACCAGATCCCATGTGCCCTCTGATTCCTTGTAGACAGAGATAGCTCATTGGTCAAGGGCTCCCTATTTAACCAGGATCTGTGCCTCCATTTGGAGATGCAGATGGCCTCAAAGTCACAATGGCTTTCTGACTCTGTGATGGTGTGAGAGTTATGCCTATTCAGTAGAAACCATCCTTTACATTTTGATATTTTCCTGGGCTGTTGATATGTGGTGTGAACCTCTCCCGTGATGCTAGGCAACAGCAGAGAGTCATGCTCCCAGCCAGCCAGATGATAACGAGGACAGATGATCAGTACACTACAGCATGCTGTTTGTTAAGCATGGATATCAGTAGGTAAGGGCTAGTCAATGTACTTTGTTTTTTATTTATGGTAGTGGGGAATTGAAGTTAGGGGCATATGTATGCTAGGCAAGCACTCTATCATTGAATGAAAGTTTCAGCCTACTTTTTTCTTTATAGTTTGAGGTGATCTTACTAAGTTACCCAAGTTGGCCTTGAACTCTCTCTGTAGCCCATGCAGGCCTTGAACCTGTAATCCTCCTGCTTTGGCCTCCTGAGTAGATAGGGACATCAGGCTTGGCTTCAATGACCTCCTTCTCTTCCTTTCCCATCCCTTCTCATCCTCTCCTCTCCCCTTCTCTTCCTTTTCCCCTTCTTCTGTATAGGGAGGTTGATGCTGGGTTCCCCTATCAATCCCCACCTTATTTTTTGAGACAGGATCTCTTGCTGAATCTGGAGCCCACCAATTCAGTTACACCTGCTGGCCAGGAAGCCCCAAGAGTTCACCCATCTCCAACTTCCCAGCGATTGAATTGGAGGCGTACACCACCATATTGGGTAGACACATATCATTTTTTTAACATGGGTTCTGAGACTCAAACTCAGGCCCCCATGCTTGGGTAGCAAACACTTTGTCCACGGAGCTATCTGTCCAATCCTCATGTTTTCAACTTACAGTGGTTCCCATTTCAGATGAGTTCCCCATGTGTGACCCCTTATATGTTGGGGAGCATCTGTGTGCGTTTCCAGGTCGAGTCAATATCTGATCCCTTGAGCCTTGTGTAGCCCCAAGCCCCAGTGAATGGAAAAAAACTCTGCCCCAAAGTCTGCTCCCCCTTCACCTCCTGGAAGGCTGAACCTGGGGGGCTGACTGTGTGAACCACAAAGATTTGCCTTCCAAGTTCCAGCTGCTTCTGGTCCCTGTGGAATACTGCAGATCCTAGGGAAGAAGTGAATTGTGCTTCCCTGCCCTTTCCTTCAGGAAAGCATGCAAGACTGGGCCTTTGCCATCCTGCCACAAGTCAGAGCCTTTGACCAATGCTGCTGGTTATCTGTCTCCTCATTTTCATTTTCTCCCCTACAGGTATCTAGTTTATGGGAAAGAAAATACCTCAATCCCTAGAAATCAGGAATAAGGAAGCAGTTTGGGCCATTTTTATAACACAACAAAACGAATGTTTCTCTGTTAGAAATTCCAATCGATTGTATTTACTTCCTTGTGTATCTATATGAAAAGCCCCCTTTTCAAGGTTTTTCTCTCTCCCCCGCTCTCTCTTTAACCAGCATTGCTGTGAGCTATCCCAAGGGCCTGGCATCTAGCCGGAGGATGCATGTGAAATTGGTATCTTGCTTTTTAAAACGTAACTTCTCTTTTCAAAAAAAAAAAAAAAAAAATCAATGGCCCCATTGTGGTACCTTTCCTAGACACTAGATCAGCTTTTAGTTAATAAATATCAGCTTTGACTTCCAAGTACATCCAGATATTTTGATGTTTTGAGGGATGGGACCCTGGATGAATTTCTTGTTCAAGCACCTGGGAGATACTGTCAGGTCTCTTACTTGGCTGGTATATAGGGATTTAAAGCACATAGTAGGTGCTCAGTGAATTTTTTTTTGTGTGTGGGGGGGGTGATGCTGGCTGCTTTCTGATCTTCTCCCCGTTGTAAGCAGGCACAGCCTGCTATAGTTTGGAATGTTCCCTGTGCCCAAGACATGGGGAAACTGAGCCATAGCTTCACCGAGTATCTGTGCTCACCAAGGCTGCCTATGCACACAGCAGCCATAGTCCCCTTCCATCCTGTCCCATGCCACCAATATCTTAAATATATTTATTTATTTGTGTATATGTGCCTCAGTGTTTGTGTATGCATTGTGTGTGCATGTGCCCACAGGGCTCAGAAGCAAGCGTGAGTCCCTCTAGAATTGGAGTTAACTGCATTTGTGAGTCTCTTTCTGAGTGCTGGGAGCCCAACCTGGGTCCTTCGCGAGAGCCACAGGAGCTTCTAACCTCTGAGCCATCTCTCCAGTCCCCTTCGCTGTCAATCTTCATGCGAAGACAGAATCCCCATTCGGGGATCTGGTGGCAGATGGATGCCAGGTGCTTCTGTGGACTGCTGTCAGGCTGGGCTGCCACAGTGGCCTCTGACATACTCCTGACTATTATGGGCTGGATGACACCAGCTTCAGCATGCATCGCCCAGGGTGTGAACTGGAAGGGCCTCTGCCTACAGCCCTCAGGCCATAGTCCTCCATCAGGGAGAAGGCAGGAACTTGGGTGTCTCCATCTGTACTCTGAGGGTCAGGTTTCCTCTCCCAGGGCTGGATATGGTTGGTGAACTGCTGAGCATATGAGTGAGTGCCCATGGAATATTTTTAACTGCTTATTAACGTTTTAGTCATTATGAGAGAGAGAGAGAAAGGTGCATGCATGCTACAGCATACATGTAGAAGTCAGAGGCAGAGCCTCAAGATGACACATTGGCATCAGGAAAAATATTAGCGTGTCATATTTTACATTGTGGCTTTTTCTGCATTTAAAAAATTTAAAGCCCAGTCTTTTCTTTTTGAAGAATATGTTAATCTGTTCCTGCCGTTTGTTCTTAGAGAAGACGACTCTGGGTTCTGATAGCACATCCCGTTGCCTTTTGCTGTCGAAATGTTATTTCTTGCATGAAGTGATATCAATATTTAAGAATATGCCTTTGCTTGCAGAAAACTTGCAAGTCATCTTGCTTTGGAACTGGTTGGGAAGGCAAAGGGCTTTGGGCTTCTGCGGTTGCACATGAGGCGTGGTGGCTGGGGAGAGGACCGAAGGCGAGCGTGGACTGCTGTAGGCAAGTGGCTGTTCCCACTGCCACTGCAGACATCCCACAAGGGGCTATGGGGGTGTCTCAGCAGGGGAAAGTGCCTGCTAGGCAAGCATGGGAGTCTTCACATGATCCCTACCACCCTGATAAAAGCTAAGCGCAGTGGTATACGCTTGGAATTCTGAGACAGGGGAGCCTGGGCAGGAGGATCCTTAGGGCTCACTGGTTGGCCAGCCTAGCTGAACTGGCAAACTTTGGGTGCTGTCTCAAAAAGTTGGATGGAAAGTGCAAGGGGAATAACACAGAGGGTTGACCTCTCACCCCTAGATGCACCTGCACTCATGTGACCAAATCTACAAGTGGTCATATACATACCAGCCCTTGCACACACACATTCCAAGAAACACTGGGCCAGCCTTGCTGTGTTTGGGGTAGGCACTGGGGATGTTGCACACAGTTGTACTGTGTGCAACAGGAAGGAGAACAGAAGGCAGTTTGCATCAGGCATTCCTTTACTACATACGTTTATTGAGCATCTATGATGTGCAAACCACTGTTCTGAAACTACAGCAGGGGATGTGACTAACACATCCTCTGCCCTCCTAAATCTTATATTACAATGACCTGTCTGCCTTAGAGGTTCAGAGTTTGATCCCCAGCAGCCCTTGGGTAGATGCTTTGCCCTCTTGTAAGAACCCCGGAACAAGGAAATTGTTGCCAGTCAGAGCTTGGTTTTAGCACCCTGTTCTGCCATCTGGACCCTTCACTCTCCAGGGAGTATGGACAGCTTGGCTTGCTCTATTCAGTTTTCACTCTTGCGCTGTCCTCAGGCCCTGATGGGCAGCCTGGGCTTCATCCCTTAAAGTGGTCTGGTATAGCAAAACAAACCAGTGGGAAAATCCCAGCTCCAACCACAGCTCTGCTGCTGACAGCCAAGTGACCTTGAAGTCATCCCTTCCTTCTCCTCCTTCTCTTCACTGTGGTCATAATGGCCTTGTGGTGCTGTTTTGACTGTTCACAAACTAGCCTATAGGGAAAGTACAGAGCTCATTGCCTGGCCTATATAGATGCTCAATAAATGTTAGTTGAATTGAAATCTGGAAAATAGAGGTATGGGCCCTGAGCCTAATTCGACGGCAGACTTCATTTGGCTCATTGATTTGCCTTTAAGCAATTGATTTTATATGCCAGGGCACACATCAGGATGGCGCAGGGAACCCAATTTAGAAAGCCTGTTTTATCTCGTGTGGATGTGATCTGTGATTGGAATAGGGAGTGTTTACACACGGGGAAAGCTCAAAGTGCTATATATGGACGGCTCTGCAGGCACACCTGTGGATTGGGTCTCCGTGCCAGCCACAGTGGCACTTTGGTGCCAGGAAGCTCCTCCCACTTCATCTCCTCTCAGACTTCCAACAGAAGTCTGGGAAGCACAGAGCACGCTCCAGAAAGCTTGGGGGTGGGTTTCTGCGCCTCCTTATCGATGCTAACTCTAACACACTATGACATCCCCATATCTCAGTGGACAAGAGCTCAGAACCTTGGACCACTGAACAGCAGCCTAGGTGGGAGCAGACCCCTAGGAAACACTCCAAGATATCAGTATGGATGGCCGGGAGAGTGCCAGTAGGCCCCCTGAGCCAAGATGGTGGATTTCATTGTTTCGATGCCAGGAACAGGTGGTGCTATGCGGGGACATCCAGAAACCACCTCAGGCATCATTTCTTTGAAGAAAAGCTGCCTGGTTTCCAGTGAGAAAGCAGGCACAGTTGTTGGGTCCCCCAACAGGCTGAAAGGGGAAGGCTTCTGTGCACAGCTGTGGATCCAGAGAACAAGCATCGGTACCATGACCCCTGGAGATGGGCACAGGCTGAGCCCAAGTGTCCATGCACGCTTTATAGGCATGAAACAAGCACGCGGGAGGTGGGTGTCGAGAGCAGAGGTCAATAGCTGAGGTAAGAAGGAGGAGGTTACAAGAAGAAGGGGCCATTCTGCACAGTCCAGCTTCTGTATGCTCCTGGCACAGGGTGGGCAAATGTCTAGCCATCGTCTGGACACATGTCAGAATTGGCACAGGGGCCAAGTAGACTGGAGTGGAGGCCCTGAAGCTCCCGAGCAGAGGCTCATGGAAGCCTCCTAGTGGAGTTGTCTCCAGCTGTCAAAGTGTGAACCCAGTGTCTCACACATACTGGTGCCAGGCAGCGTGTTCTGACGGGCTCTGACACCCACACAGCTCGTGGGTGCAGGCAAGTTCAGCTGTTGTCAGATTTATCATTGTCTACTGATGGTGGCCCTGACAAGATAAGAAGCTGGTCCCTAGGGGGACCCAGCAGGAAGCCCCTCCTCATCTAGACTGAGACTTAGGCGATTACCCACATTATTCATGCACAAGCCCCACAATGGAACCAGTGAGCTAGGGAAAATGTGAACCATGCCTTCTTTGTCAAAATTGTCCCCTTCTCCATTTCAGAGCCTATTGTGTTAAAGTTCCTTTACACTGGCCCCAGGTGGGACCTTGCCATGTAACTCAGGAGTTGACATCAGCCCTGGTCACACTGACTCCTCCAGGGTGATTTCAGTATTGAGTTAAAACCAAGCAGATTAGTAAATAGACTTCCATCTTTGTGCTACACCACAAACAGCATGGGAAAGAACACATGAAAGGATTACAGGATAAAAACATCAATTGATCCACTCCCAAGGGATGGAGACTCGCTATGTCAGGACACAACAGTGTCAGAAAACACCTGGGGATGGGCAGACGCTAGGACCATGAAAGCTTTGTTGAGCACCTATGAATCACTTCTCCAAGACCAGAGCATCTTGCCAGTCCCTGCCCCTCCCCATACTTACTATTGGTGAACTCCAATGACCTGTTCCTATGAGACTCATGTCCACTCTGGCCAATCAGGTCCTGGGGTGAGTCCCACAACTGTGTCTTCCTGTTGGTTTGGCATATGCCCACCTGTTGACCCATGTTATTTCTTCCTGGACACTGGTATTGAGAGCCTGACTGGGATATCCATCTTCCACATTAGGTCTTGGTAGTAATTTTGGAATGCCCCCAGTGTGTCTAGGATAAAGCTACTTTCTTGGATAGAGGATAAGGGCCCAGGTTCGTGGGACTCCTGCCTTGTGTCAAGCTTCACACAGGGTGATCATTATATCTCCAGCAGGAGGCAGGGCTCTGCACCCCAAAATATCTCTTAAGCACACAGAACCCTGGGAAGAGAGCAGTGAGGGTATGGAGCCACCTGCTTGTGGGGTTCTCCTTCAGACTAGGATGGGATGAGATGGGCTCAGTCCATGTGAGCATGGCTTGGAGGCAGGCGGTTCTCTGAGTCCAAAGAGAACTAAGAAGATGATAGGCAGGAGGGGACACACAGCATGCCTGCCCTGCCTCATGATTGTACTAGTGTGACCCGAGGGCCCTCCAAGACCTCTGCTAGGTTCAGCGGTGACAATGTCTGCCCTGCTTACCTCCTGTCATAGCCTCACGACAGGGAGGATTCATCCAGCTCCTTTCTGCTTGCAACTTGACAGACTGCGTGGTTGCATTTTCTCCAGGCACCCTCTGGCTTGCTAATTCTGGAGGTGTCTGAAATACAAATCCCTTTACCAGTGAGATCAAACTCAACTCACTATGACAATCACTCGCTCAATGCCAGCACTTCATCCCTCTAACCCAGGAGATCTGCTAAGAAATTGATTTGAAATCAGGTTATATCCTTGGAGTTGGGTGCTTAGCTTGCATGCTTCCCTGGGACTCCCATGTGACCTCCCTCTGGTGTGGCCAGCAGATGATAAAAGTAGGGAGGAAGCCACACAAACAAAGCCATAGGACATCCCCAAGAGGTCAGGGAGTTTGTGTGGGACCTTCGCCTGTCTGAATTCCCTTTTTTCATGGTTCTGGTCTTTCAAGTTCCATCTCACATTTGGACCCTGGCTCTATATGCATACTTGCCTTGGGTCCTGTAGATTGGTGGCTCTCAATATTTATGTTTCAAAATCCAGTTTTTCTTTGTTCTCATCTTTGAACGCTTGGTTTTGATGTTCTCTGGAGTCTCAGGTAGGGAGCACTCACTGTGAAGGAAGGATGCTCAGGTGCCTCCCCGAGCTTCCTGTAGCTCTCAGGCGCATCTCTGTAATGATGCTCTGGGCCACTGTGGCACCAAGAGTTGAGGCTGGGTTACATGTGATAATTGCTTTGGGCATTTGACATGGTATGCTGCCTTTTGTGGGCACTTGATAAACCGTGTACCTGACAGACAGCCTTATTACTTAACAAAATTCCAGTGAGTGACAGAGACAGAAAGAGGGAGCCTTAGTTCCCTTTGGGTTTTATGGGCATCTCTAACGTAGACCTCTACTGTTTTTGTCTAGGCAGAATTTCTGTCACTGGGGTTGTTACGGTCAGGGCCTGGTCTTGGTAGATCTAACAAGCTAGGCTCAGCCACCCTTTTCAATGGGCCAACTAAGCAGACAGAGTAATAGTGAAAAAATCAGAAAAAGGGGATTTAGTCAATGTGGCCACATTGAAAAAAAAAAAGAATAAAGAAGCCTTGTTACCCCTAAATCCATCTTCGGGGTTCTGACATGAAGTTTAATGATTTGTTTATTTTACTTTCTGTGTTTGAGTGTTTCGCCTCCATGGATGTCTATGCGCCATGTGCATGCAGAGCCCACATAGGCCAGAAGAGGGCATGGAATCCTCCAGAACTGGAGTCACAGACTAAAGCCAGCATATGGGTGCTGGGAACTGAATCCAGGTCTTCTGCAAGAGGAACACCCATGTGCTCCTAACTGCTGAACCATCTCTCCAGGCCCCCCGAAGTTTAGGTTTATGTGGAGGGCAGCAGGTATGCAGAACTAAGCAAGCCTTGTCAGAGTGTGGTCCCACCCATCATCGACTCATTATTGTCTGGCTCTTGTCTCTTCTGCAGGGTGGTCTGACAAGTGTTAGAACTGTGTGAAATCTCCTTTGGGAGACAAAGTCCCTCTCTGGCTGGAACCAGGCTTCAGCACCTCCAAAGCCTGTTTCTTCGCCAGGTATGAAAGTCCTGGAGAAATTCCAGGTTCTTGAGGTCCATTGTTTCAAGGGTCTGACAGCCGGAGGGAGGGATACAAGTGTCTCTTCAGAATATCTTCCTTCCTGAAGGGAAGGCTACACCCTCTTGTCATTGTTGTGGTTTTCTTGAAATAATCACATCCCCCTCTGTTTCAATAATCAACATGTAATTGAATGAACCTAGTGGCTTAAAGCCATTTAAAATGATCTTTTACGATTCTGCGGGTTTCCTGGGCTCAGTGCTCTGGGTGGATCTCCTCCTCTCGGTTTCAGCTGGACTGTATCACCTGAGGTTTTTTTTGGATATATGCTGAGCCAAACATCCAAAGTGCTCACTCATACAAGCTACAGACCAGCCAAGTTCAAGGGGTGGAGAAACCATCTCTCAATGGATAACATCAAAGAATTTCTGACCCTTTTAAGGACTTGTTTTTTTGGTCTGTTTTGTGTTGCCATGACAGAATGCCTGAGTCCGGGTGATTTATAAAGAATGAGATTTATTTCTTATGGTTCTGGAATCTGGGAAACCCAAGATCAAGGGGGTGGTCACTGGCATGATCCTCTGTGGTTTCACTATATCATCCCACAGTACAGGGGAGAAGGACAAGAGAGGGAGGGAAGAGGGGAAGTGGGGGGAGACATACACCCCCACACTCACCTCTTCCAGAGATACAGAGAGACAGAGACAGAAACACATGAGCTCCCTCCCACAACTCACTCACTTCTGTAGTAACGACATTGATCCTCTCACGAGTGCAGAGTGCTCAAGAGCCAGCTGCCTCTGAACCGTTTCATTTTAACACTGCTGCATTGGAGATTAAATGTCTAACACATGAGCTGTGAAGACACATTCAAACTACAGCATTGAATGCACCCAACTTTGGCGAGCTGTTTGGGGTGGAGGGATGCCAGTCGGAGCTCTGCTCCTTCCCCGAGTTATAGAGATGAATAACTTGTTCAGATCTTGGCAAACACATACGCTGCCCTTACTCCAACTTAATCCCAACTCCTCTACTCCCACATTGGTCCAGGAACATGCACTATGACCCAAGTGGGCTTGTAACAGGAAGAAATAGAGAGAATTGGATGAAGACATCATCATCAGAGATTATATAAGTGTGATGCAGCAATTTCTTTTGGATTGAAACATGCCAATTTGGAGGGAGGCTCATTAAGACTCTGGAAGCAAGTAACTCAAGTCTCAGAAAGTTCCTGAAACTTAGCAGCTTCATAAGAACACTCCTCATGGGTATGGAAGCAGGAAACAACTCCTGGGAGAGGAGACTGTCTGACCTGTCCAGCTGTCTTTAGATTTTCATAAGCTGTCACCCATGCTATGATGAGGCTTTTCAGTGACATGGTTGCCTCTGAGTTGTCTATGCTTCTCTAAGTAACCCTTATTCATACTCCTATACGTACTCCAGTAAACTCATTGTGAGGCCAGGAGTTAGTTAGACTTCATCAAACAGTCAGAATGCGGCTCCTACGGGTTTCTGCTGTTGAACTGACAGCTTGTTGTTTGGTGACAATCTCTTGACAGCCACAGCCAAAGACATCCTAGTTCCTCAAAACCACAGAGGCAGGCAGCCGTCAGCGTGCTGATTGGTGGCTCACAGTTCATGCTACTGTCCCCTTCCCTTTGCAAAACTCTTTTCGTTTTTAATTACAAAAGGAAAAAAAAAACATTCAGACAAAGACAACTCAGTCTTGAGACTGTCCCTGTCGGGCTGCTATAGATGACCACAGCATCTCCTCATTGTTCTCAGGAGTGCTGTTTCTCTCCTTCCCACGCAATTCAATAAACTCTCTTCACCTTCGTGCTCATCTGCTCTCTGTGAGTCTCATTCCTAGGGCTCCCAGACGAGAACTCAGTGTTGACCACTCGGGTGACTGTAAATCGCTGAGTGTCTTTGTACCAATAACCAAGCCCAAGTCTGTTGACCATACTCCATCTCACCCAAGGAGAACACCCCGAGATCAACGGGTTCACCAAATTGGACTTTGATGGAATTATTACTGTGGTTTGTAGTCCCTATCTGGAGGGAATGGACATTCGTTTGTGTCTTCACAGGACAATAAACTAACAAAATCTCTACTTGGCTAAAGCTACATTAGGTTAGATTCTGATCTCTACCACCACAAATGTTCTGACCAGGAGGAAGCCATTTCTTCATAGTGATGACGGCAACATTCGGACCAGGCCAGATATGGAATTTGAGAGATTACTTCCTTCCTCTGCTGCTTATAGGAACTTGGAGGGTGGGCGCTGCTGTTCCCACTTTTCAGATTAGGAAGGTGAAGTCCAAAGAGTTTCAGGTCCTATGAAAAATGAACACAGCCAATAAGCAGCGTAGCTCTGTTTTGGTTCCTTCTGCAAACCTATGTCCCATCTACTGTTCTCCCCTAGCCCAGACAGGGCCGAATTTAAATGGGCCGCACAGATCAATGAGACAAGGTGTAGCTAGATTAGGGTCAGTGTGACTGTTGGGGATGAATGTGCCCATGGCATAGGCTGTTGTGGGAAGAGGGAGTCCTTTGGACCCTGTAAGTCACTTCCTGCAGCTCATGGTTATAACTAAGCAGCATCCGGCCCTAGGTGACCATCATATGGAGGCCTGACTGTCCCTTTCTATTTCAAATGGATCTTGGGCTCTGACTTGGGAAGGAAAGACAAGAGGGGATAGAGGGAGTTGCAAGGTCTCCTGAAGTCCCCAGGCTCTCTGCTGTATTATCAGCTCTCCTTTGGGAGGGAGTTACATCCTCTCTGCTGCCTGGAAGCCACTGTGACAACTTGCCCAGGAGGTGGGTGTCTAGCCAGTGAGTAAGTGTCATGAAGCAGATTAGAGTTTGCAATTGCACAGCGTGCCAAATACAAAACCAACTTCTTCCTCACTCCAAGCATTTCCTTCAATATCAATTACCCATAGGAGTCAGGCAAGGCCAAGTGGCCACAGCTGGCATTTGTACAAGACAGTGAAGGAAGCATTTATTTCTCTCAGACTTACAGAGAACCTATCATGGATCAGGTTTGACCCATCATAAACCCCTACCAGATACCAGGGATGAGGGATAATCTCTTCCCTAGGCTGCCTATTCTTTGGTCCTGGGCAAGAATTATGCAGAATTTAGTTTGTTTCCTGATGGAAATGGACTCAAGGCCTCAGTGCAATAAACCAGGAAACACACATGAGCAGAAGCAGCAAGGACCCAGTGTCACACAAGGGCCCTGTCCTATGAGATCAGAGCACTACCCCTGTGACTTCATTTACCCTAATCACTCATGTAAAGGCTCTGTCTCCAATCATGGTCCCACTGGAAGCTTCAAATACGAGTTTGTGGAAGCTACATATAATTCAGTCCATAACAGCCTCCTACTCTAGTGACCCCAAATGTTGTCCTGAGCTCTGGAGGCCACTCCCCTGCTTTGTGTCACAATCCTTAAACACCAGAGTTGAACTTCCCCATGACCTGGATAGGTGATTCAGATTGCAAACGGCTCCACCTTTCTACAAGACACAGTTCTGGAGCAGAGGCTTTTCCTGAACAGCTACACAGATCCCATCTCATTCTGCAGGCCTATGCCACATACCCCACCCCACCCCCGCCCGTCCTGAGTCAGCAGCTGTCCTGTGTGCCAGTCAGGAATGTGTCTAAAGCTCAGGAGCTGCCGAGTGTGGTGGTGCATTCCTGTAATCCTAGCACTTGGACGGTAGAGGCAGGTGATATAGAAATGTATTACATAGAAACGATCGTCTAAAAGGGTAGATTCAATAATTATTGTTGAATAATTATTATCCTAGTATTTCTATAGAATGCATTTCTATATCATATATAATACATTTCTATATCAGGTAGGTGGATCAGGAGTCCAAGGGCAGACTCAGCTATATAGTAAGTTTGAAGCCAGCCTGGGTGACACTAAAAAAAAAAAAAAAAAAAAAGCATTAAAAGAAAAATGCAACAAGATCTCATAAGCTTGCTTGTGTTTCCCTGTTTCCTGGAGTGGACAAGGGAGAGCTGGGTGATGAGGACACACACAGCTGGTGCTGTGGAAAGCATACCCCCAGGATGGGTTTGTTCAGCAGCAGCAAGGGTTGGGAGGTGTGGACACATCCAGGGACAAAGAAGGTCAAGTATGGATTCAGAGCAGCAGCCTCCATCAAAGCCTCCTCTCCGACTGCCTGGTGCAGGCCCGCTGGGACTGGGTGCTGTGTAGGTGGGTGAGGGTCAGGGAGCTCCCATAGGCCAGCCCCACACGAGGGCTCACGGCCCCATGGTGTGAGGACTCACTCTGAGCTGTCACATCAGCTTCCGAGTCGACTTCTTATTTGTAGTCTGCTTTCCAGATTCAGCAACATACGGAGAAGCAGCCCTGTGTCCCCTTGTCTCCCCTGCTTAAGCTGTGGCCTCTCAAGGGACCAGAAGAAAGGCAGGCCTTGGATACAGGCTTTTCCTCCTGTATCCAGAGCCACACAGGTGACCAGTTATGTATTGGCATTGAGAGTCCCAGGAGGGGAGGGGTCCTGCCTTCCCTGCAGGAAGGGTAGAAACCTCAGCTAGACTCCAGCAGGCCCCACAGGAAGCCAGGATTCCCTGAAGATCTCTGAGGGCTTCCCAACCTGTCTGCTGCCTCCCACTCTGTCCATATTTCTATCACCCTAGGCTTATCTCCCTCCTGCTAGTTCATCCATTACTCATTCACTCAACGTTATACACACACAGATTCTGACTATGAGTTGGGTTTGCAACAATGAACAAGTCAAATAACTTTCTTACTTTCTTGCCTGGAGGCAGCTCGCTGATGAATTTTGAGCAAAGAAACCGATGATGGCAATAGGGCAGGCATATGGGCTGGCAGGGAAAGGGAAGGGTGGATGGGGACTCATGGCTGGGGCCTGCTTGGCTTCCCCTGGGATGATGCAACAATTACCATGGGGGTGTGCTTTGAAATAGCATAAATGTAGTCTCTAAGAGCCTTGAAGACCAGGAATCCCAAGTTAAGGCATGGGCCGGGCATGGAACACCTCCCCTTGCTTCTGCCTGGCTTCCAGGGTTTGCTGTTGGGCTTGCCATTCTTGGCCCACAGCTGCACCCCTGAGGCCAACATCACACTCTCTGTCTCACTCCCTGCGGGTCTGACCCACAACCGGACAGTCAGAGTAAGAGATTTTTGAGGCACTCAGTCCTAAATGAGATGTCTCCATCACACACTCCATCAGGAGCCCATCCTGATCCCCTATAGTCACATCTAGATGACATCTGCAAAGACCCTATTTCTGAGTAGGAACCTGACAACAAGTGCTTGGGCTTTAAGGACTGAATATACCTTATATTTTATTAACAATTATTCTTAGTTTTATTCATTATTATTTTGTGTGTATGGGTGTTCTACCTGCATGTATGTCTGCACCATATGCATGCAGAGTCCATGGAGGCCAGAAGAGGGCCTTTGAAACTGGAGTTACAGACAGTTGTAAGTGGCCATGCAGGTGTTGGGAATTGAACCTGGGTCCTCTGGAAGAGCAACTGGTGGTGCTCTTAACCATTGAGCCATCTCTCTAGACCTCATCCTCTTTTTTCTCCTCCTCTTTCTTCAGTATTCTTGTTACTTAAATTTTTTTCACACAATATATTTTGGTTATGTTTTTCCCCTTTCCCCCATCTCCTCCCAGACATTCTCTACCCTCTACTCACCCAACTTTATCCTTTCTGTGTCCCTTCCTCCCTTTCTCAGAAAGTCCAACAAAAAACACAAAAATCAAAACCAAACCAAAGGTAAAACCATAAATAAGTAAATAATAAACAAACAGACAGACAGACAGACAAATAATGACAAAAACAAACAAAACACCTTGTGGAGTTTGCTTTGTATTGGTCAACTACTCCTGAACATGGAGCCTGCCCCAGAGTGTGGTTTTTATACACAATGACAGTCCATTACAGAAACCTGATTTTCTCTTTGCTGTTGGATATCAACTGCAAATAGCTTCTTGGGTAGAGACGGGACTCCATGTTCATCTCCCCACTCTTGGTCACAGGACCCTGTCTGGCTTGAACCTGTGCAGGCCTTGTGCAGGTTGCCACAGTCTCTGTGAATTCATGCAGACATCAGTCCTGTTATGTCTGGAAGGCACTGCTTCCTTGGAGTCATCCTCTACCTCTGGCTCTTACAATTTTTCTGCCCCTGCCCTTCTACATAGATCCCAGAGCCTTGAGCGAAGGAGTGTGATGGAGACATCTCATTTAGGACTGAGTGCCTCAAAAATCTCTTACTCTGTCTGTCCGGTTGTGGGTCTCTGTTAGTTCCCATCTACCGTGAGACGTTATCATTATTATCATCCCCACCCCGTGTGTGTGTGTGTGTGTGTGTGTGTGTGTGTGTGTGTGTGTGTGTGTGTTCAGAAGTCAATTCTCTCTTTCTACCATGTGCTTTCCAGGGATTGAACTCAGGTCATGAAGTTCAGCGGCAAATGCCCTTTCCCACTGAGCCATTGTTCCAGGGATCCCTGAACATATCTTTTAGGGAAACATAATTCAACTCACAGCAGGGCCCTTGACATAGACTCAGATCACCGGTTTCCTGGAGGAAGTGAAATTAACCTTAGGAAGCCAGTGGGCATTAGCCAGGCTGGAACATTGAAATGACAAAGGGTTTCTACCTTGGCTGGGGTGGGGGTGGGGGAATCAGTCTACTCTTGGAAGGAAGAGCGATTCACACCGGGACCTGGCCTGAGTAGAGCAGGGCCCTAGCTACATGTTCATGGGTCTAGAGCTTGTCCTCACAGCAATGGAAAACCACTAGAAACTTAAATGAGAGTGACATGATGTTTGTATGCCAGAGACATCACCCTTGTAGCTACATGGAGAACTGATGGGAGCGGACATTCTGGAGACATGGACACTGGTCATGATCCCAAGTATGACACTGACTTAGATCTAGGATGTGGAGAGAAGTGGAAGGATTGGGAAAATATTTATGAAGTAGAACCAGACTCTATGTCTGAGGAAGGTGAGATGAATGAGAGATAAAAGAGGGGGGCGTAGATGAAAGTGGGGTCCTGACTTGTCCACTGTTAAGCCATTGGCCTATAGTTTGGATGTGTGTGTGCTTATCTGTTGAGTAAATGACCACCTGGAATGGATCACCTGACAGGAAAGAGATTAGGATTGGGGGTGTCTGTTACCTGGGGAATGTACGTGTACATGGATGCTTCAGGCTCGTGAAAGACACATGCCATTTGCAGTGTGTTGCCCCATGTCCCAAAGACAAGGGTCTTACCTGCTGTTAGCCAGGTCTCCATCACTGTGGAAAAGTCACAAATAATGACATCATTGGAAGAATTCTGAAAGGGGAATTGTCTGGTCCAGAACACTGCCTTTGAGAAGCAGGTGAGTGTAGGAACACCCATGGGCAGGAAGGGACTAGCAAGAAGAACTCCGGATTACCTGGTCTTTCTGTGGTCATTGTAGCCCAGGATGTTTCTCTATCCTCCTTCCTCCTTTCTTCCCACCCCCAGCCAAGACTCTAGACCAGTGGTTTTCAACCTTCCAATGCTGTGACCCTTCCATACAGGTCCTCATGTGGTGACCCCCAACCATAAAATGATTTCCATTGCTACTCCATAACTGTAATTTTACTACTGATATGAATCTTAATGTAAAACATCTGTGTTTTCTAGTTGTCTTAGGCAACCCCTACAAAAGGGTTGTTTGACTTCCATAGGGGTCACGACCCTCGGGTTGAGAAACACTGCTCTTGGCCACAATTTCTCCTTCCCTACCTCCTGAAAGCCTACCATGTGTGGGCTTGGACACAGTTCCTGGGCTCCAGAAGGCTCCAGCAGCTGTCAGTCCAGAAGCTCTCCCAACAGACAGCAGCTGAACAAGAAAGATAGAAATGAAGTTACATTTTGGAGGTTGAGAATTACAGAGATTTTAGATGTCTGGGTGGAAAAAAGAATCTCAAAACAAGAATTACTATTTATAAAGCCAACACCATGCAAAGAGTTTTGCATGCCTCATCTTTGATGTCCACTGGGCATTACCATCTCTGTCTCAGAGATGAGGGAGGGACGATGAGAGAGTTAGGTGACCCAGCCACAGTCACACAACTTACCTAAAGGTTCTGCGATGAGGGTGTGGTAACGTCAAGACTGAAACTTGGATTTTTGATTTGTGAAGCCTCCCCTTCCTGTTTGACGTCTGCTGCCTGTGAGTGGCTCCAACAGATACCCCCGCCAGGGTGTGTGTGTGGTGGTGTGTGTGTGTGTGTGTGTGTGTGTGCCCATGTGTGCCTGTCACATGTTTGTGGTGCCTGGGGAGTTCAGAAGAGGGCGTTGTATCCCTTGGGATTGAAGTTAGTATCCCAACGGATTGAAGTGGTTATGAACCACTGGACATGGGTGTCGGAGCTTCCAAATTTGAGTTCTCCGGAAGAGCAATGAGCACCCTTAGCCCTGTGCTATCTCTCCAGCCCCTCCAAAAGGGAACATCTGTTGCACTATGTCTCGTGACCTCATCAGCCAGAGATGTGATAGTCCTACCTCCAAGTCAACAGCCAGGTTTATTCGATATTTCAAAAAATAAATAAAGGATTGCAGGGTTGCAGATGCAGAAATTATGTTAACCACGCCCCTCCCATCATAGCTCATTACATGAGTCCCTTATGAGAAGTCTCTGGTGCTGCGTGGAGCCACGGCCCAGCTGCTCGATCAGAGATGCCTGTTCTTAGCGTGCGAGGGCTTTTTTTTTTGTTTTTCTACTTCACGCTCAGTCCTTGCTCCTGCTCTCCTAGGTACGCACTCCAGTATATGATATATGGCCCAGCACACTCATGGATCCTTGTTAAAAGCTAATGCTGTTTCATGGGGTGTCTGTGTTTTTAATTTACACTAATGGCATCATGCTATAGATCTTATTCTGCTTATTACTTGTTTTTCTCTCTCTCTGCACCACATGTAACATCTATTCTCGTTCTTTGCTCAGCTAATTCCTAGCTTGAAACACATCTACTGTCTTCTCTCTTTTTCCTATCCCTTCCTCCAGGCTTCGGTCAATCAGAGAAGATACATCTATCTCAGCTACTTACTTATTCTTCCTCATGGCCTACACACCATCCTACCTGGGTGGAAATCCCAGCATGCTCTCCTCCTGAGGACAGATGGTCATTTGCAGGATCAGCAGAGCATTTTGCTGAGAGCTTGGTTTTGGAAAGGATTAAACAGAGAGAAATGGTATTGCTTCCTCTCCCCTTCACACCTAGGAAGATTTTTTTAAAAAAATGACCTTGGGTTTCTCAAGTGGAAGTTCTTCTGGACTGACCATCACGCTCCATGGCAGAGTAGAAGTGTGGAAGACAGAAACTCACCAGTGTTTCAAATTTGACCAAGAAACTGCTCTGGGGGTGACAGTAGATTCCAGAATCTGAGTCAGGATAATAGATGAGACTTCTTCCAGGGACTCTTCCGCAAGTGACAGAGGAAACAAATACTGGGTTTTAGGAAGCACTTCTAAGAAGCCTATAAGCAGAAAGCAGAAACTGAGGTCCACATGAGACCTGAGCAGAAATAGGGAGAGTCACTGTCTATACAACAGTATCTATTCACTAGAGTCACAAAAATATTGTAACAAACAACTGAAAACTCGGCCTGTGTCACATGAGAAGCGTTATTTAGCCTATGCATCATTGGATCAGCCGGGATTGGTTGATACAGGCTGGCTTAGCTAGTTGGTCCTGTAAGTCTCAGCCAAGCATACTACTGCATCTGTGGCTGGCTTGGGATTGGCTGGTCTCCTCTGGGCTGTGATGGTGGTGGCTTAGCTTCATATGTCTCTGATTTTCCTCCTGGAATTAGTAGACTAGCCTAGGCATGCCATCTCATGAAAACAGCAAGGTGTAAGAAAACAGACCCAGCCACATGCATGCTTTCCTAAGCTTTGCAGCTATGTGGCTTTGAAATGATTCCAAACTCCTGTCATTTGCTGTGACGGATGTTCGGCTGTAAAGAGAACTTGCAGTGTGCTCTCCCAGCCCTCAGGATTGTGGCGGTGAACTTTCCTTCCCCTGGAAATACTATATCACAGCTTATCAGACCCCATATGTGAGTTACAGGTACATCTGAGTTTGATAGATGCTCTGAGAGCTTAGGCTGTGATGGCCGTACCCTATCAGCTGCTTCTCTGAAGACTGACAGTGAGGGGCCACACCCTGTAGTCTTAGGACTTCTCTCCCAAAGCACACCTGCCAACACCCTCTAGTGTCAAGGGACCTGGCATGTTATTATGGACACAGCCTACCACCACACTATGGTCTATTGGGCACAGTTTCTCCTAAGAGCCATCGATAAGTCTTCACGGTGCACAGGGCTGTGCCCTCTATCCTAATGCTGCAACTAGATGTTCATGGTTTTACAGTTCACTCACCATGTACGAAGAAAAAGCTCTGTGTAGACACTGACGGTGAGATTAGTGAAATCCTACTCTGATTATCTCCCTTTTGTCACTATAGACAACATTTGCTCACGTGACATTTCCCATGCTTTTTATTGGCCAAACAAGCAGCATGTGGAAGGAAGGATGTGGAAATGACAGAGGGGTAAGGATTGGGACAATCCGCATGCTTCTTCTCTCAGAACTCCATTGCTGTGGAGCCTCCTCATCCACACCTTCCCTTCCTTATTTCATTTGAATGGCTTTTCTTTTCCTTTAGCAAAGAATTCCCAATAAAGGAGTGTGTGTGTGTGTGTGTGTGTGTGTGTGTGTGTGTGTGTGTGTGTAGTAAAATGTTAATAACCCCCAAATATATCCAGATGTTACATTGTTCCAAAATGCCTTGTTTTGAATGAGAGGTTATTTCCTTGTACACATCAAAACACAAACAGGACAATAAATATTCACATACACCCCCCCTACACACACACACACACACACACACACACACACACACACACACACTACATATGTATGGATGCATGCACGCATGCATGTATGTGTGTATGAATGTGAATGTGTGTACACATATAATTCTTCTTCTGTAATTTTTCTCAAGACTTCAAGATGTAGCGAGGGGACCAATTTGACATCTCTTTTGTGGCTTTCTCCTGGAGAAGAGTGGGGTGTAGTGAGAGGATGTAAGAAACTCTTACCAAGGACAGATTGATGGATTCTACCAAACAGGAGAAACAATCTGTGAAGGGGGTTTGTCCCTAGAAATGTCCCCAAGTCACACAGCCCCGCAGCCTGGTGAGACCTTCTCCTTCTGGCTGGGGCTGCTTCCTGCCTGAGGGTCAGATGGGTGTGCACCACTGGGAGGTGTCAGGGGTAGTGGTTCTCAGCACAGCACTGTGTGTCAGGTAGAGAGGTCTGAGAGGACCTGTGGGAAGGATCTGAAAATGAGGCTTGTCTCAGGAGGGAGGAAGCAGTAGACCAAGGAGTCAGAATCTGGACCAAACAAGCAGGAAGCTACCTTGAGACCTAAGACAATGTGAAGGGGGAGAGAGAACCAGGTCCATGGCTCATAGAGGGGTACGTGTGCAAAGCTCCCACAAACACTTGAAGCGTTGCTTTCTCGGGTGTAAGATATGGGGTTCATATGAATCCCAGACACTGGGCAGCCCCTGGTATTTCCTCACTGGCTAAGGTTCATCCAGGTAGAGCCTTCACGGGTGTGCACTTCTGAGGCTGGGACAGTAAGTACTGGAGGAGCAGGCAGCCAGAGCCTCCTAGACCTCCCTCCTTTTCTGAGGAGGATGGGCAGGAGGATTGGATTATTCTAGGAGTCCCTGGTGTGTGCCAACGCTGCTGCAGAGTTCCTGGTGGCCCAGGCAGCTCTCTCACCCAAACAACTCAGATTATTGGGATTTTTACAGGTGATGAAAACATACAAAAAAGAATGAGTTTGACTCCTCGAGAGCCCCTCCCCCACCGCAGAACTAGAAAGAGGAGAAGTGAGATCAGTTCTGGTAACCTGAGCAGCAGGGGAGAAGCAGGCCAGAGGAATGGGAAGCTGTCACAAATGATAAAAAGGGCTGAGAAAGAAGTCAGAGAAACATCACCCTTTACAATAGCCACAAATAATATAAAATACCTTGGGATAACACTAACTAAACAAGTGAAAGACCTTTTTGATAAGAACTTTAAATCTCTAAAGAAAGAAATTGAAGAAGATATCAGAAAATGGAAGGATCTCCCATGCTCATGGATAGGTAGGATTAACATAGTAAAAATGGCAATCTTACCAAAAGCAATCTACAGATTCAATGCAATCCCCATCAAAATCCCAACACAATTCTTCACAGACTTGGAAAGAAAAATACTCAACTTTATATGGAAAAACAAAAGACCCAGGATAGCTAAAAGAATCCTATACGATAAAGCAACCCTTGGAGGCATCACCATCCCGGACCTCAAACTCTACTATAGAGCTATAGTAATAAAAACAGCTTGGTACTGGTATAAAAACCGACATACGGACCAATGGAATCGAATTGAAGACCCTGACATTAATCCATGCACATATGAACACCTGGTTTTTGACAAAGGAGCCAAAACTATACAATGGAACAAAGAAAGTATCTTCAACAAATGGTGCTGGCATAACTGGATGTCAATATGTAAAAGATTACAAATAGATCCATATCTGTCACCATGCACAAAACTCAAGTCCAAGTGGATCAAAGACCTAAACATAAATCTGGTTACACTAAACTTAATAGAAAAGAAAATAGGAAGCACTCTTGAACGCATTGGCACCGGAGACCATTTCCTAAATAAAACACCGACAGCACAGACCCTGAGCACAACCATTAATAAATGGGACCTCTCAAAACTGAGAAGCTTTTGCAGGGCAAAAGACACAGTCAATAAGACAAAAGACAACCAACAGATTGGGAAAAGATCTTCACCAACCCCACATCTGACAGAGAATTGATCTCCACAATATATAAAGAACTCAAGAAACTAGACATCAAAGCACTGAACAGTCCAATTAAAAAATGGGCTAAAGAGCTAAACAGAGAATTCACAAAACAAGAACTACAAATGGCTGAAAAACATTTAAAGAAATGCTCAACATCCTTAATCATCAGAGAAATGCAAATCAAAACGACTCTGAGATACCACCTTACACCTGTTAGAATGGCTAAGATCAAAAACACCAATGACAACCAATGTTGGAGAGGATGTGGAGCAAAGGGAACACTCCTCCACTGTTGGTGGGAATGTAAACTTGTACAACCACTGTGGAAATCAGTATGGCGGTTTCTCAGAAAATTAGGAATCGAACTACCTCAAGACCCAGCCATCCCACTCTTGGGCATATACCCAAAGAATGCTGATTCATACCATAAAGATACATGCTCAGCTATGTTCATAGCAGCACTATTTGTAATAGCCAGAACCTGGAAACAACCTAGATGCCCATCAACGGAAGAATGGATGGAAAAAATATGGTACATATACACAATGGAGTACTACTCAGCAGAGAAAAACAATGAAAGCATGAAATTTGCAGGCAAATGGATGGAACTAGAAAAAATCATCCTGAGTGAGGTAACCCAAACCCAGAAAGACAGTTATGGTATGTACTCACTCATTGGTGGATTCTAGATATAAAATGAACAATCAGACCACAACCCATAGAACCATAGAGGCTATATATATAGCATGGAGGTCCCTAGGACGACTGTGGCATATAATAAATTTCAGTTTTACTCAATTATTGAAAAAAATAGCCAAATGAATGGAAACACATGAACTATGAACCAAAGGCTGAGGGGCTCCCAGCTGGATCAGGCCCTCTGAATAGGTGAGACAGTTGATTGGCTTGATCAGTTTGGGAGGCAACTAGGCAGTGGGACCTAGTCCTGTGCTCATTCCATGAGTTGGCTGTTTGAAACCAGGAACTTATACAGGGACACTTGGCTTAGTCTGGGAAGAAGGGACTGGACCTCCCTGGACTGAGTCTACCAAGCTGATCACAATCCTCGGGGGAGGACGTGTCCTGGAGGAGGTGGGAATGGAGGGTGGGCTGGGGGTAAGGGGAGGGCGTGGGAGGGGAGAGAATAGGGGAACCCATGGCTGATATGTAGAACTGAATGGTATTGTAAAATAAAAAAAAATATATATCACAAAAAAAAAGAATGAGTTTGACTCCTCGAGAGCCCCTCCCCCACCGCTGAACTAGAAAGAGGAGAAGTGAGATCAGTTCTGGTAACCTGAGCAGCAGGGGAGAAGCAGGCCAGAGGAATGGGAAGCTGTCAAGGCAGCTTCCTCACCTCTTAGCGAGGAGCAGGAGAAGACAGCACAAGGGGTGTGTATTGATGCCTGCTACTGCACCTAGGCTGACCTGAGCTGAATGAGATTCAAAGCTCCATGATCAGACTGAAGTTTGGACATACATGTACACACACACACACACACACACACACACACACACACACACACACACACACACACACACACACACACACACACCATGCACAGTGGAACAACAGCCAGGGAGCTATCTGAGCCTAGAGAAACCACTTTGGTCAGAGAGCCCACACCAAGCAGTCTGGTTTAGGCAAGATTGTGGTAACAATGACTCCGGGACCAGGTTAAAAGAGCAGCTACCATGTGGACTCTTGGTGGTTTCCATGCTAGAGGGAAAGATAATTCTAGAAAGACTCATATAAGCAGGTGGGTGATCTAGTTCAGTATTGCTTCACATGACTCCTACCCACAACTCCTGCTCCAGAACTAGGCACATGGTCTCCAATCCAACAGCTCTAGAAACCATTCCCTCTATGCCCCAGAATGTGGGGGAAATGGAAATTCTGGAGAACATACTTAGGACTGACCCAGAGTGCTGGAGATTTCCCAAGAAGGAGAAACTTGGGGTGTAGCTTGCAAGAGACATGGGCAATGAGGCAGAGAAAGGGAAGGACATTTCAGGCTCAGGAGCTACATGCATGGGAACCTAAAAATGCAAGGAAGCATGCATAGCCCCTGGGGACATCAGCAGAATCGGGAGCCTAGGGTGCTAGGCGGGAGGGAGGCTGGGGTGGCCTCTTCTCTCCAGCCTTGCTCAGGAACTTGGAGCCTACCTCCCAGCACTGTGCAAGCACTAGGCAGCTCTGAGCACCACAGTGCTAGGCATGCTTAAAAGGGAAATACCCGGGAGGATTTGGGGAGAGCTATATTGGGCACTCAGCTTCCTAGCAGAGGCCTGCAGTCAGCTGGCCTCAGCCTTCATTTGCCTTCACTTCCCTAGATGATGCTTTTTATAACTCTGCAATACCCAGCGCTTGCTTTGATTTGAAGGATTTTAAAGACTGGCTGTTGAGACTGGGGTGTGGTTTAGGAACTCTCAGGGTGAGTAGAATCTTGCTTTCTGTTGGGCTCTGGAAATGATGTAGATGAATGACATCATTGATGTCTCAAGCTTGGGAGCTCCTGGGTGTATCAGGTCTCACCCTGGGTCCCTATTAGAACGTTACTCCACAGGTCCCTATAGAACTGAAGGAGACAAAGGGAACATTGATTTCTGATGATAGAAGTCTCTGAAGAATTGTGCATCTGAGTTTTCATATTCCAATCTCTAAATAATTCCCTAATCAACAGAAAGGGAAGAGGCCAAGTAGGGAAGGGAACAGCCCCAAATACCTTTGTCAAGTTAAGTCTTAGGCACTGTCCTAGTGGGGTTTTCTTTTTGTTTGTTTGTGTTTTCTTTTTGTTTGTTTGTTTTTGTTTTTGTTTTTTCCTGTCACTTTGACACAAACCAGAGTTATCTGAGAAGAGGGAACCATGGTTGAGAAAATTCTTCCATTAGATTATTTGTAGGGCATTTTTGATGAATGATTGATGTGGGAAGGCCCAGGCTATGGGGGTGGGCCCTGCCAGCCGTGAGCAGGTGGTCCTTGGGTGTGTAAGAAAGCAGGCTGAGCAGGCCAGTCAGCAGCCCTCCTCCATGGCCTCTCCCTCCTCAGTTCCTGCCTAACATTCCTGCCCTGGCCTCTTGCAATGGATTATGTAAGCAAAATAAATCCTTTCCTCCCCAAGCTGTTTTCGGTCACAGTATTTTATCACAGCAACGGAAATCCTAAGGCAGGTGCCACACCGGAGGCTCTGTACTACAGCAGAGGTGTTTTTACACACAGTGCGCCTGTCCAGGGACAGCCCAGTCCAAGTCTCTCCTGCTTGCACAGATAAGAGTAGACCTCTGCTCTGTTGGCGGGAGGATGCACATCAACATAAACATGCTTCACTTCCGTCTTCTATGCACACTCCTGGGCTTGCTGCCTCTGGGGACTGTAGCACCTTGTCCATGACCTTGACACTCTCTGGACACATTGCAGTGGAACAGAGCTGCACAGCCATGCCAGGCTTTCTTTCATTCTAGAAGCTGCCACGTGGATACTGCCTGCCTGAGGGACCCGATTATCACATCATCACTGCAGTAGCTCCCTCAAGGAAATCTGCTTCCCATTCTAGAACAAAATGGACCAGACAACTGAATGCTCTGCCTTGCCGCTGTAGGCTTGACTGTCTTCATTTCACGGGACTCTGAGTAGGACACGCCACGCTGGCCTCAGGTCTAAGCCACGTGTATTCGTTTTATTGGTGGTGCTGTTGATGCGACAAAAACCCTACAAAAGCAACTGAAGGTGGGATTTACTGGGGCTCACAGCCTCCGAAATTTCAGTCCATCATAGTGGGGGAGGCGTGTTGGCAGGAGCTTGGGGTGGAGGTTTACTCACATTGTGCCGATGGTTCAGGAAACAGAGAATGGATTAGAAACAGGACTAGTTAATAACCCAATGCCAAGACCCCAACCCACACCCACCAGCCAGGCCTTAGGTTTCAGAGTCTACAGTCTCCCAAAATAGTACCACCACCGGCTGGAGAGCAAGTGTTCTCTTGCAAGGGCCAGTAGAGAGCATTTTCCCATCCAAACTGTAACACTTTATGTAATGTTGACACTGCTAGAAAGCCCCAATAAAGCTGATGTTGGGATCCCCCCTAGGCAAGGCTTGTTCCCTTTCTGGAATTCAGGGGGGAGGAAGGAGAAACAGCCAGCCCTTTAATCACTGGCTTGGAGCATGATTCTTGAGTTCTTGCAAACTGCAGGGTTTCTGTCTTCTCTAATGGTTCCTGGTCTTCTACCCATAATCACGGCCAGACAGTCTGGGAGTGGGAATGAGAAACCCCGGAGCCTCTAGCAAGACTGAAGGGTGATTAGAGGAAGAGGGTTCGAAAGAAGGGCCCCGTGAGAATACTAAAAGGTTTTAAGTCACAGATGATGCCTGGAACAAGGGTGCATTCAGCAGCATTTGCCAGGGAAAGCAGAACCAGGAGATTTACTGGAAGGAACTGGCTGACATGACTGTGTGGTTGGCAAAGCATGCCCAAAGCCCTCAGCTTAGACTGTCGAGAAGGCTGGGCCAGAGCTCTGAGCTATGTGAAGCTATTGCCCATAAATGGGCACTTGCTTCCCTCAAAGAAGCTCCAACTCTGGCCCAAAGGCCTTTCAACTAGCCACATCAGGTATATCCAAATTCTCTGGTAATTTCCCTTACTTCCAGTCAACTGAGCATAAACTTAAATCACACCAACTGAGCACCTCAATAGCCACTGCTATTGTTTGACTAAGCAATTGGATGGCAACCTAGTTGAGAGAAACATGATCACTTTAGGGGCTTTGGTCCATTGTCCAGGTAGGAGAGATCTTGATACCTTAAGATGTGAGCCCCCACCCCACCCCCACCCCCAGCCTCTTGCATCATGCATATTTCCATGGGAGCATAGAGCTCCAGCTGCTGCATCTCAGCCTTGAGGGTAACAAGAATCCTGGAGACCAAGTGTTTCCCATTCCTTACCAGCCTTCCCAGAGGCCCAAAGGGGAGTTTTTTTTTTTTTTTTTTTTTTTTAGTCTTTAGGCAGACACTTGGAAGACCACCATTGCCTCAGGGTAACATGGGGATTCTTATACAGGGGCATGTCATCTGTAAGCAGAGGGGTGTCTGGGGGTTCCTTTCTGATAGAGTATGTAGGGTAATTTATAGAGCCAGCCTCCAGGTTGAGAATCTTTACTAAAGGGAATGTGTTCACTCCCTCTCACTATTCCCTCATCTATGATTTTCTTAGCAGACTAGATTCTAGCAACACAATAACAAAACCCAACTTCTAAATGCATGAAGCAGTGTTCTAGAAAGTTATGTGGAGCTATTTCAAGAAGTGTGGTAGAAATGACATTTATGTGACTGGTTCCCTACATAATCTCACAAAACGCCCACTCCTCTTCTCACATCTAACTGGAATGTTCCCTGTTTGGCAAAGGCTGCCCTCAAGTCCCTGGGCCTGTGGTGTGCTTCAATCCTAAGATGACCAGTGATGACAGATGTCCAAACATGGAGTCAGTCACTTGCTGCCTGGCTTAGCCACCCACCACCCACCTCTCACCTCCAACCACTATCCCCAAATACTCACTCGGCATCTGTATTCCTGCCTGGGAAGTGTATTTGGAGTCATGTCATTTTTGGTGAGTGTGATGAGGGGGATCTGGACACCTGTTCCCTTCACACCTGTGGTCTGTTGCATCTGAGGAATGAGCCCCTGGGGACCTAGAGGAGTACAACTCCCTCCTTTCCACAGGAGGTCCATCATGCCTCAGTCACTAGGCCTAGGGTCCCTTCAGCTCCTCTCTGATATAATACGAATAGCCACGGTCATTTATGTTTGCAGTCTCTCTTCTAGGGACTCGGAATTTATTAATTTACATAACCCTCCTAAACTCTCTGCATCGGCACCATTATCCTTCACAATCTGCGGACGGTAGAGCTGAGCCTGGCAGACATGTTCAGAGTCACACAGGTTGGGAAGTGACTGGGCTAGTTTGTAAACCTAGGTCCGTCTGTCATTCCTAACCCTGCCACATACACTCAACGCTCTTAAGAGAGATGACTGTTGGTTCTGATGTGTGTGACTTGGAAGTTTCTCGTCTGAGGCGCTGGTCAGCACCCCAGTTAGTGTCCTGGCGAGTCCCTTGCCCCTGCCCTCCTGTATCAGTCACTCCCAGTCCTCAGCCCTGAAGGGGTGCATGGGATGGAACCCGCCTGGCAGCCAAGCCCACAGTGAGTTGTGGTGTCTGGTACGGTCTCATGCTTCCTCTTCCACAGCCTGGGTTGTGCCTCTGCCTTTGCGCCCCTCTGTGAACATCCATAAGGCAGACCCTGAATGGCATTTGTCTTCTTTTCCTCAGATGCTAATTCAAAGGAACGGATTGAAGTGCGAACAGGTCTGCAGCATCAGTGGGAAACCTCTTCTGAGGGACAGGCACGAATGGAGCCAGTTGGGAAAGTTGGGGCAGGGAGTGGGGGCTGCCTATAGAGACCTGGCTGAGCCCATAGCTGCTGCCTGAGAAAAGATTGAAGAACATTCTGGGTTTTCCTTGAGAGATGGAGATGGAAGCTAAGGAAGCCATGCCAGGGCCACAGTCCTCCCAGAGTCCTGAGAGCTGTACAGCAATGCTGACAGGGCCACCATGTACTTCTTCTGGCCCAGGGTCACAGGTCCTGATGCCACTGTTATTCACACTTAATTGAAATTCACTTCTGGAACCCGGTGCCTGTGGTGTGACACCTTGCACAGCCTTGGTGCAGTGGGAAGGGGCTTGGATCTGCCTAGGCTCAGTGTGCTGAGGTCTGCTGACTCCCCATGGGAGACTTCGATTTGGGGGATGTGGGGATGTGGGGTGGCTTGGGAAAGAGGGCTGGGGGGTAGGAGGAAGGAGTGAGGGTTGGTGGATAGCATGTGGAGTGAGTAGAACATTTCTTAACAAAGAAAAAAAAAGAAATTCGCTTGTCTTTGCAGGGAAACAACGACTGAGATACAAAGAGTAACACCTTTAAAGCTGGAGGGAGAAAATGGGGGAGGAACAAAAGACAGCTAGCGAGAGAGAGAAAAGAGCTAAGAGGAGAAAGGGGCGGGGTGGGGATGAGACAAAATCAGATGAGATGAAATGAGCGGGAGCAATGACATGGAGAGAGAGGAGGGATCATGTCTGGAAAAGAAACCTCAAGAGGCTCCATGGCCAGGACGTTCTAACCAAAGAGCACAGGCTGCTGGCTGGAACTGCATCTCCATAGAGTCTTCAGGCTCTCTTCTTTGCTTCCTGTAAAATGGGCCAGAGCAAGCATATCTCTAAACTGAGCCCCAGGGGGGATCTAGGGATGATCTCAACGAAATGTTCCTTCCCCCAGAATGTCATAAATCTTGTCAGAGTTGTTTTTGCCAAATGTAAGAGAGCCTTTGGACTGAGCTAGACAAAGAGTGGTTTGCAGGAGGCTGTGGAAGGCAGGGTAGCTGCACACAGCTTGCAGCTAAGGGTTGACTGGAGGAGGGCTAACTGCTCTGTCGGTGGGCTGTGTGAGATGGGGCGTCTCCTCAGCAGGGGCGGCACTTTGAAAGAAAGGGCAGTGTGAACAGCTGTGAGCAAATGCCTGGGCCTCTCAAAATTCCCGAGGACCCCAATGAACTTCTGTTTACATTGAAAAATCCATTACTATTGATCACACCGGAAAATCAAACCGAGAATGTTTTAAGGCACAAGAACACAGCGCCTGAGCGACATCACGGGAGAGGAACAGGGAAAGCAATAGAGCTTAAGGACGAGGCTGGAAGAGTTTAAGTTTAGGTCTCTCACATACCCACACGCTCCTGGACCACAGTTTGAGCACATGTGTCCTGGAGGCAGAGTGTTGCATAGGATGGAAATCCTGCTCTAACTCCTCAAGACCTCAGATGAGATGGGGGCCCCACGCAATCACAGCCACAGCTGGCCGCTGTCTTGAGCTATTGGCTTTGGCAGCTCAAACCACCCAGAGTGGTTCACCTGGCCAGAGGAACCAAGAACAGAGGGCCCCGGGGAAGATATAATGGTTAGGAATATTTAGAAACCTCAAGGAGGGTCCATGCGAACTGGGAAATTAGACTCATCTCATTGTTTCCAGATGAGAAATAGAACAGTCTCCAAAGCCCTGGAACCACGGCAGTATCACCTACATTCTCCCTATGACATCAGTGCCAAACCCAGCCCCACCAGCCCCGCCCTTTTCCCCAGTATGGGAAAAAAAATAAGAAGCCCAGCAATCAACACAAAATGTCAATTTTTTTAAACCTAAGGAATAGCTGTAATTTGCAAGGAGCCAGAATGCAATTAGCATACACTTGTCAGAAGGGGCAGGCTCTGAGAGAGACACCCCCCACCCCCACTCCCCTCATTGCATCGTCTTAGGAGTGGGCTCATTCCCCTCGTCTGGTGCGCTTTCTGCCCTGCTGATGGCCGAAGTGAACGGAGAAGGACGTCTGAGGAGTGTGGGAGCAGCACAGCGGGGCCTTGAGGGTCCTCATGGAGGAGAGAGGGGAGCTGAGCGCTTGCCTGGGACCTTTTTACTCGGAACAAGGTGAAATGAGGGTCCCAGCCTAGGGTTCTCCAGTCCCTGGACACGGCCGCGGTTCTGTAACCTTGTTTCCTGGGTCACAAGTGCTTCAGGGCGGAAGGCAAGAAAACTGGGGCAGATGGGAAATAATAACTGCGTTAACTTGGTATAAAGAGGAGGCCCTCAGGGGACATGGGGAATTATGACTTCCTGGGCAGGCCGATGAGAGTGGCCTTTAAATGGTGTCTGCGAGCACACGGTGCTCAGCGGCGTGACATTGGTCCACAATTGCCACTGCTTGCTGTGTCCTTACCCCTGCCCTTCTCTGACCTTGAGGTTGCCCCAGGATTTTGCCCCCTGAACCTGTTCCTTTTTTGATGGCTGTTGTAAGAGGCTCAACCACCCCTGGGGGAACCCCTGACTCCCTGTGTGGGAGGGAGTTCCTCCCAGACCCCTCATGGGAGCACACAGCCCAGCTGGATCCCCTTCTCTGAGTTTCATTAAAGGACACAAAACTGCTCCTTGAATGAATATCACCCGAAGCACAGTTTTCATTTGGCTCTCTCTCTCTCCGTTTAAATTTTATACAGTGCAGAGCATTTTCCCCTTGCCGGAGGATGAAATCTCTGTCTTGGGCAGGTCCCATAATTTTCTCCTGGCTTTTAGGTAATAAAAAAGAGCTCTGGTCACTTTAAACCACAAATACAGTCTCCATTCAGTAATTAAAATGTTCCCGTCCTAGATAATAACAATTCTGAACCTGTTTTACTCCCCGCTAAAGTGATCCTTTGCTGGGGGAGACAGGCTGGGTCTTCATCTGGCTTCTGACTCCAGCATCTCTCCCTTTGAAGCAGAACCGAGGACATGTGGGGTCTGTGACATTTTCAGAACTTAGGGAAGGAGATGTCTGGTTACTTTGGTCCAACCAGCCTCACTCAGGTTCCTGGGGCCTCCAGGGTCGCCTCAGCCTCAGCCACACAGCAGTAACTCACTGGGGTTCTTCTGCCCAGGCAGGCCTAGACAGTCCTTTGCAAAATGTGAATGACCACAGGAATGCGCATGCTCCTGGCAGGAGAGAGCTGCCCTCCTGTTCTGTGATGGATTCAGGCAGCGGTGGGTGTCCCATCTCAGCTACACTTTGTCTTCTCAGGCTGACAGTCAAGCTTCTCTCTTGGGATTTCAATGAGGAGTGTGTGTGTGTGTGTGTGTGTGTGTGTGTGTGTGTGTGTGTGTGTGTTCACTGTAAGGGTTCCTACAAATAAAAGGGTCCTATCATAGCTCTCTGAGAGTCCCATTAAGGGCTTTTGTACTTAGAGTGAAAGAAAGCATGTTGTCCACCAAACAGGCTTGCCTTCTAACCCAATTCTTGGTTAACTCCTTCTTGGCATGTTCTTCCCTTCCCTCCCCTCCTCTCCCATACCCCCTCTTACCCCTTCTTCCTGTGGGGTCTCACTCTGTAACCCAGCATAGCCTCTAGCTTAAGATCCTCCTGTGTCTTGAGTGTTGGAGTTACAGGAATATGCTCTCAGCCCAGATTCTCTTGCATATTTTATTCTTGATTCGAGATGAGAAGCCTAAGAATTATGAACTGGGCCCTTCACAGTGGTCTGCAAAACTACTTCTGCCTTAATGTCCCCCTCCTGACTCATCACATTCGCCAAGCCTGCTCCCTCTCCTGCATCTGTCTGTGCAGGAAGTTGCCCTGCTTCCATTAGTGGGGCTGGACCAATGCAGCTCTAACAGTGGACTCTAGCTACTCAGCATGTTCTATTTCTCTAGGTCAGGGGACCAATTCTGCCTCAGGCCCCCAATCAACTGAACAGGGAAGAGTGGAGAAGCATGCCAGGCACTGACATAGGGAGACACAGCCTATGTTCTGTGGGAATGACCAGAACGACCCTCTTGCATTTCCTTTATCCTAGGGTTGGAGGCTGGGCTTGGAACAGCTATCTCACTTGATAAAAACGGTGTGGAGCTGCTGGGAACCACCATGTTGGGCACTGGGGAGAAGCTGAGACTATAGAAGGATCATCTTAGTCACTAGTCACTAGAAACCAGGTCCCTGCCACACCTTTCAAGTCACAGGACCACCTTTCCTGTGTTTGGGGTGGGGTGTTTGGGCCCTGTCTCCCCATAGATATTAGGTAACACTTGCTGGCTTATTATTGGTTTTTTTTTGGGGGGGGGTTGTCATAACCAGGGTTAGGGATAGGGATAGCATTAACATCTGGCAAGTGGAAGCTGGAAGATGTTTTTTGAAATTGATGGAGCAGGTACACACATAAAAATCACCAGGTCCTGATGCAGTGGTGCTGAATTAGAAAAGCTTGTCTGGAATGTCAAAACCACTATCTGGACCTTTTCACGACATGAGTCAGGGTGTTTCCCTCCCTCCCTCCCTCCCTCCTTCCTTCCCTTCCTCCCTCCTCTCTCTCTTCCTTTTCTCTCCTTCTGTGATCAGTTTAGACATACTGTTTTGTAACTTATAATTGAAAGACTATTAGCTGATAGTTCTTGAACTGAGGGCACCTTCCCAACCTGGAACCCCTGTGTCTGGGATCACACTTCTTGACAAGCAGACTCCTCTTGCTCCCATCCAGGCACATTTTAGGAATAATGTTCTTCCCTCCTTGAATCTCCACATAGAAACTGATCTCAAGTCTTCAAGATAACAAGATATAACTTTCCTTTACAATTTTTATTGTGAACCATTGCAGATCCACAATGTGAGTGACAAGTCAGGCCCCTCCACACCCTCCGTCTGGCTTAAAAATATGTCCCTTCCCCATGGTGCTTCCCTCTCCCTTCCCACGAGAAACTCGTATGCTAAATGTGTTTGTACCTTCTTATGCATACTTTATGTTCATCTCCTCTTGATATTCCTAAACAGTATGTGATGTTGCATTGAATCCTTTATACACACACATAGATGATACAATATTGTCTGTATTCTCTTGTGACTTATTTTCTTTGTTATGATTCTCAAATCCTCAAGACTACTTTAGGTAGCTCTGGGTTAACTCAGATTTATGTGTTTTTTTGATGCATGGATTTCTATATTCATTCCCATGGTGACACACAGTCTAAGATGTCAATCAAAAAGGATGCTACTCAGAAGATGAATGGGCCTGTGTCCTAGAGCACACAAAACAAGAGCTTCCAGTACATTCTCCTGGAGTGCAATCGCTAAACTGTAGAGTGTGGGTACCATCGACTCTACTACCCATTGACCAAAAGGTCACTAGTATTTTACTCATGCTATCTGTGTCATGTAGACATGTTGAGGAACACAAACATTGCTCTTGGTTTTCATCTCTCTTAATTACCCCCAAGGTTTAGAATCTACACAAAGATTATGTGAATAGTGTGATGGAACACACCATTGACCTCCCCAAATGCCTGCCTGCAAGCCCTGCAACCTGTGACGATGTTAACTTCATGGAAGGGATTAAATGGAGAGTCCTGAGATGCAGATTAGTCTGCATTATCCAGGCACATCAATGTCGATGCAAATGCTGTTATACTTGGGAGGCAGGGAGGTAAGAGTCAGGAAAGGCTCTGTGAATAGCCGACGCCGAGGCTGGAATGAGGTAAGAGGTAATGCAAGCAAATTACAAAGCCACTGGATTCTCAGGAGCCTCTGGAAGAACACAGCCTTGCCAGCTCATTTTAGCTTTCTCATCACCAGAAGAGCAAGACAATAAGTTCGTGCTGTTTTGAGCCACCGACTTTGCCAGAACCAATTTTAACAAGATTTGGAAATGGTTATAGTAAGCAAGGCCACCTTGGGACAAAATGGAGAGGGCGGGCCTTCCCTCTGGTGGCCCCACACACCCACACTCAGGATGGACTGTCTTTGTTCATTTGGAATGCTAAAAAACACCATGAACTGGACAGCCGATCAACGGAAATTTGCTTCCCGGGTTCTGGAGGCTAGAAGTCCATGATCAGGGTCGGCAGACTTGGTGTCTTGGAGAGGGTTTCTCATAGTTGGCACCACATTTCCACAGGGCACAGACAGCTTCCTGAGCTTCCATTGAGAAGGACACTAATTCCACCAGCATCTTCTTCATAGGACCCCACTTCTGCCTGTCCAAGCCATCATCTCCCAAAGACACAGCCTATCACCAGTTTGAGGGGGAGGATCGTTACAAATGAAAACCTTCTCACTCCCAGGCTTCCTTCCCTGTCGACCTTCAGTTTGCTCTGGAGTTCTTATCAAAGGGGAAACACCCCTGGTACAGGTTTTAATTTGAGAAAGTCTAGGAGATTCTTTGGGGACTCTAAAAAAGAAAATCACTGTTTTCGTATTTCAGGCCCTGCCCAGGGTCCTCTTCCAAAGCATCTCATTTAGGTTTCATAAGAATTATATCAACAATCACCACTTGTTATTAGGAACTCATGATGGGTTCTAGGCTCTTTTAAAAGAATCCACTTAACTAAACTGTGAGGCAGTGGTTGTGTCCTTTGTCTTCATGAAAAGACTGAAGGAAGTTGAATACCTTACCCAAGTCCCCAAAACTGGTGTCATGGATAGAGGATTTGTAACCCAGACCCAGGCAACCCCATCAATGCCACATTCTCACTGTGAATCCTGCCTGCCTGATGCTAGGGGCGCCCGAATCCACGTTTGTCAGCCAGATTTGCAGGAAAGGGAATGTGCGCCTGCAGTTACTAAAGTATGAACCTAGGCCACTAGCAGACTATACAGCAGGACTACATACCACAAGGAACTGTTCCCTAGTCCCAGGCCCCCCGTAAATATTCCTCTTCCATTTGCTGAGGTAATCTTCTGGCTTACAACATCTCCCTACTGGAGCAACTATCAGGGGATTGTCTGTAGAGAAATTGAAATGGGTTGCAAGCAGGGTGGGGGGAGGAAAGGGAGAGAGGGAGGAGGACAAGGAGGAGTGAAGGATTTGGTAGGGGAAATGCATATGTATGGAGTTTGGCTGTCGAATGCCTTTATGGTTTGATGGCTGGTTCCACCAAAGAGGTCAGACTCGTAATCTTTGATCCACTGATGAGCTCAGAGTTAGGAGAGAGGGTGTAAACCAGTGAGGGAGCTTCAGCGGCCATTACCCTGGTCAGAAAAACACTTCATTTCTCCTTAAAACATGATTAAACAGCAGTCTATTTGCCTAGTTGCAGGTAGGTGTGATCAGAGGACGAATTCCTGTGTGGTGGAATGTGACAGAAGTAAGGTATACAAAGCCAGTGTCAGGTCTAGCAAAAGGCAGGTCACCTTTCCTGGATGTGACTCTGTTTTTCCCTGTATGGAATCTGGAACTGACTCCATGGAGTGGAGCTGCCCACCAGCCTAGACTGTTCGGATGATTACCCAAGTGAAAAGTGGCTTTGCTTAAGCCATTGCATCTTTGGGTGTTTTATTTTGTGTGGCGTGCGTGCGTGCGTGCGTGCGTGCGTGCGTGGAAGCTGGAGTTACAGATGTTGTGAACCACCCACTGTGGGTGCTGGTTCAGCCCCTGTGCAAGGTCAGTACCTGCTAAATCACCTCTTCAGCCCCTGTTCACCTTGTTTTGATTTGTTTTCCTGTTTTAGACTTCTGAGGCTTGCCACTGGTTTTAGACTCCTGAGCTCACTGTTCAGGTTAGGCTGTTCGGCCAGCAAACTCCAAGGATCCCTGATGCTGGGATTCTAACACTTGGCATTACCCTTGTATTTTTTTTTTAATGTGGATTCTTGAGGTTGGACTTAGGTTCTCATGTGTGCGTGGCAAGCACTTAACTAACTGATCTTTCTCCATAGCCTGGAATCGCAGTTTTAATTAGGGTTCACTTCTGTAGCTATCTTAGAGGCTGAGAATAATTGACATTTAAAGCACACGTCAACAGTGTGGATAAACTCTGTGTGGCGGGAATCTTCTTCCAGCTTGGAAAGGTTGCTGGTACCCTGTCCCACTCCCAGGAAGGACCAGAACTTTTTATAAGGAAAAAAAAAAAAAGCCTTAACATACACTCATCTCTCCCCATCACACTTTTTCTTCCTATCTCTTGGATATAATCAGTTTGACTCAAAATTTGGTGTATATAAAGCAAGTCAGCGTAAACACCAGTAGCCAACAGTTCAGTTGCCAGGGAGGAGTGGACTCTGAGTGCTGGAAGCTCCTGGGCTCCCAACCCATCTGGCTTGCTTCAGGTGCAGGCCTGCCTGGGATAGTGAGCCGGACTCCGTGATTTAATGAGATTGCTGTGGGCAAGGGCAGGCAGACCCTAGAGTGGCAGAGGAATCAGTTGCTTCCATGGGTAATTATTCTGTTTCCCACTCTTGCCAACAACTACCCCAACTATATATTGATTTATACCCCAAAAGCTCCTTACTCTGACAGAATGCTCTAATACATGTTTTATTACAAGTCCTTGTGGTGTGCATATTTTCCACTATCCATCATGTATATAGCAGTTTTGCAAACTCAGATTATTTATTAAATATTCATTGTGGACATTTGGCAAAGGGAAAAAAAAGTCACCCATTTTCCCATCACCCTATCTCCACCACTACTTTTATCTAGGTATAATCCCCATTGCTTTAATTGAATGACTGGTCTTCCCTATTTGAAACTATGTCAAATATACTGGTTGATGTCTGGCCTTTCATTTCAATTTTTATTACTGAACTCTTTCTATGTAGCTACCTATATATAATTATAATTTTAAGACATTCATAAAAAGTCTATTGAATCCACACATTACAGTTTACTCCGCAGCCGCTGCAGCCTATAATGTGCAGGATAATACCCACTTCTCAGAGTTATTTGCTATGACTATGCTGATAGATGGAACCCAGCCTAGTGTCTGACATAGTGCGGGCTTGGCGGATGGGAGGTGGCTTGGATCCAGACTTACTGGCTCAGAATTCCAGCTTCCTCTCTACCACGCTGTACTTGGGAGAGCTTATCTCCTCTTTGCCAATTCCCTCAGGTATAAAGTGGGGGTAGCAGCCATTCTAATGTATAGGCTTGCTGTAAGAACCAAGTAAATGCTACGTGAGTCACTGTTACTGGTCTTATTTTTTATTCCTGTCCAATACATTTGGTCTTTGTCAAAGTCTGACGATCGATTCTTTCAAGTAACTGAATTTTGTGTGTTATTGCTTTATCTAAAACTCCCGCAATAACAGCAAACAACTAAAAAATTGTCTGGTGATGATTTAAAAGGTGCTGTAGTTTACAATTACCCCAAAGCAGGCAGTTGGGGTTTTCTGCACAAGAGGCATTCATTTCTATATGGAAGTGGACGCTTCTGTTCCTTTCTTTAATACCCTTAACATCATGGCTTTAGATGGCATCAAACGCTTTGTGTCATCCACTAAATGGTTGTGCTGCTTTGTGCTTAACAATTCATGTGATATGCATTTGCTCCTAATTAGATTTACTAGGTTCGATTTTCATATCTTATTGTTGCATTATGCTCTTCTTTTGTTTGTTATCATGTTCTCTGTAGTCTCTGTACATATGTTCAATGGTGGGTACCATGATCAGGGTTTTTCAGAGACACAGAACTAATGGAATATAGATGATGGATGATGACAGATGATATATGGATGGATAGGTAGGTAGATAGATAAATAGACGGAGGGATAGATGGGTACAGTAGAATATTTGGTGTAAGAATTTACTCACATGCTTATAGACATCAAGAAATCCTATAGGTTAGAAATCTGGAAACTGGAAGTCCAGGAAAGCCAGGTGTTCAATCCCAGTCCAAGCACAAAGGCCTAAGAAACAGAGAAGGCAATGAAAGTTTATATATGAATCCAAAGGCCTATGAATCAGCAGTGTTTATGTCTAAAGGAAGAGATGATGGATGTCCCAGGGAAATTTCTCTTTCTGAAATTGTTATTTTTTTTTTTTTTTGAATCAGAGTCTTGCTATATTGCACAGGCTGGTATTTAACTCCCAACGTCCCAGCCTCATCCTCTCAAAAAAGACAGATTACAACTGTGTGTCTCTTTGCCTGGTCTTCCTCCATTTAGTCTCTATTTGGGCACTGGATTTATAATACCCAACACATTAGTGAGATTGGATATTCCTTAATACACTGAAAAAATGCCAGAAAACTCTTGCAGACATCCTATCGACAATGCCTCACTAGCTACCAGAGCATCCCTGAGTCCAGGTAAGTTGCCATACAAAATGAGTTAGCCATCTCTATGGGAGACGTCAGATGAGAGTCATCTGGCACAGAGGCTATACTGGTTAGTTTTTTTGTCAACTTGACCCAAACTATAGGCACCCGAGAAGAGAGAACCTCAACTGAGGCATTGCCTCCATCAGATTGGCCTGTGGGGCATTTTCAAAAATTGTTAATTGATGAAGGGCTCAGCCCACTGTGGGTAGTGCCATTCCTAGGCAAGTGGGCCTGGGCTATATCAGAAAGCCAGCTGAGCCAGCCAGAGAGAGAAGAGCTGGTATAAATCCTCCATTGTTCCTGCCTCTGTTCTTACTTGAGCTCCTGCTCTGACTTCCTCGGTGACAGACTTTGATTAGGGCATGTATGCCAAATCAATCCTTTCTTCCTTGTGTGGTTTTTCCATCATTGTGTTTATCACAGCAACAGAAAGAAAATTCACCTAGTCAGCAAACAGACAAGTGCCAAGTAGTAAAGCAATGCTACTCCTACTCATTTCTACACAAAGTTAGTTAAGATGGGGCTGGGGAGATTGCTCAGTGGTTAGGATCCCTGGATTCTCTTCCAGAGGACCTGGGTTCAATTCCCAGGGCCCACATTCCAATATCCTCTTCTGATTTCCATGTGCACTAGTCATGCACATGGCGCACAGATATACAAGCAGGCCAAACACACCCCCCACACATAAAATAAATAGTTCAATGCATTTAGTGTGCTTTGGATGTCTTTTCCTTAATATTTGAAAATTAACCTTAGCATTTCTGTGTACGGTAATGTTAAATATTTCACCTGAGTTGAACGTAAAAGAATTTCTTGCTTGTGAGTGTTACAAGGCACATTTAGGCAGATCTTATTACCTCAGATATCTATGTTTTGTTCCTGGCCATACTGCACGGCTTTGCCAAGAATCTTTTCTGGGATTCATTTGCTGTTCTGTCTGTCAGGAAATTGGCTGTTATTTGTGTTTACATTCAATGTGTGTATAAATACATAAAAAAGGCAACATTAATACCCGTTAAGACCTTTTTGAACAGCATGTGTTATGCCAAGTATGACTGGTCGGGATGTTTCCTCATAACACACCACCTTTATGTGGCAGAAAGCAGTTATACCGACTCCTGGTGTAAGGCTGATTTCACTCACTGCCATTGTATTTTAATACTTTCTGCTTGCATTCAAGTGTGGTGTTGGCGTAGGCTTTGCTTTGTAGGGGTGTCTCTATCAGATGGCAGGCTTTGCATCACATGTATTTCATAGGCTACTGTAGACACCCCGGGGATTCTTTGCTCTGGAAGAGTTTGTGGACCACAAGGTAATTTACATCAGGAATAGTTAGCAACATTGCAGACATTGGAAATAGACTCTAAGTCTACACGTCTCTCCATTTTTAAAATTACATCAAATGTAATGCCAGGGTTAATTTTTTTTTTTTTTTTTTTGGTTTTTCGAGACAGGGTTTCTCTGTGTAGTTTTGGTGCCTTTTCTGGATCTCACTCTGTAGACAAGGCTTGCCTTGAACTCATAGAGATCTGCCTGGCTCTGCCTCCTGATTGCTGGCATTAAAGGTGTGTGCCACCACAACCTGGCTAATTTTTTTTTTTTTTAAATTTTGAAAGAGAGCAAGGAGGGGTATACGAGATGGTTCTGAAGGAGGAAAGGGAAGGGAGAAATGATGTAATTACATTATAATCTCAAAATAAAAAAAAAGTGGTAAAAATGATTATTTGTCAGTTTCACACCTGTGTGAACAAAGTGAAGTTGTTCTAAACCCCTGTTGTCCTCTCCATGCCCCTCTGCCTTCTCCAACTGGAACCGTCTTTCCCATCAGTTCCCTTTCCTACTTTCATGTTTTTGTGTATGTGAGACCCACTGATCTTAATCAGGGCCCCTTTGCATGAGCATGGGGTGGGGGTGTGATTATGAGCCACTACCCAGAGGCACACCACTGAAGAGAGTGACATCCCTTCCCCTAGCCACCGTGACTGTTGATGGCCACTGACAGTTCTTCAGGGAGGGCTGGGTCTCGGGAGCCGTTCTCTGTCCCGTGATGAAGTGTTGATCCAGGACTCGGGCTGGACAGGTCAGGAGCCATTCTCTGTCCCGCGATGAAGTGTTGATCCAGGACTCGGTGCTGGACAGGTCTTGTTCAGGTACGCACAGCTGGAGTGAGTTCATGGGTGCAGCAGCTCCGTCAGATCCAGGAGGCACCTTTGTGCAGCACACCCCCCTAGCCTCCAGTTCTTACATTCTTTTCACCCCCTTCATGGTCCCTGAGCCCGGGAGGGGGTCACCTAGATGACCCACTTAGGCTGAACATTTCACCATCCCTTCAAAAAAATAGGGAAACCTGACTTTAAATCCAACCACAGCATCCATGTTCTCCACTTTCATTGAGCCTTCAAATGATCTTACAAGTTTAGCATAATATATCTCTACCACTTGAAAATTGCTTAATGCTGGTCATTGTATCTGAGTTTAGGGTCTTAATTTTGCCAGTTTGATGCTAGTGTTGATTAGTTTAATTGATTTAGGTTTCTTTTATAGTTCAGATCTTGAATCTTTCCGAAAGTCTCATATATCAAAGGCTTGGTTCCAGGTGGTGCTGCTGGGCAGTGATGGAAACTTTGAGGTGAGAAACTTGTATATGGCCATCAGACCATTTGAGGCATGCTCCTGACTCAGCCCCTTCTTCCTCTCCTTTGCTTCCTGGCTTTTAGGTGAATAATTTCTCTCTGTCCTGTGTTTCCACCATGATGTGTTATCTTAACACAGGCCCAAAGTAACAAAGCCAATCAGAGGCCAAACAAACCATTTCTCTGTAGAAGTTGATCACTTCCAGCAATTTCCTATGGTGATGGGAAGGGAACAAAAATCACTTACTTACTGTGTCCTTTACTTACCTCCTCCTTTTCCCTTTGGGTTTCTCTTGTCATTATCCCTGCCAATCTCCTTTTGCCCATGTGAGCTGACTCTCCTCTGCTTCACCACAAGGTCTGGCTGAAGGAAGCACAGATCTTTGGGAGGTAGGATGGATCTTAAGTTGTGGACTAGCAGTGTAATTAAAAGATCCCAGCTCTGCAATTGTTATCTGTGGGGAGCCGCACTGCTAGTTTAGATGTATATGGATCAATTTAATGGTTGCCAGCAAAATCCCATACAAACTACAATTAGGAGAGAAAAGGAAGCCCACGTGAACTGAGGGAACACAAGAAAGAAAACTGAGGCCATGCAGAGAGACATGGAAACGGGGATCACGAAGGCCAGGAAGATGAAGAAAGAGAATACAGCTTCCCTTGGTTTCTGCTACTCCCATGAAACCTCACTGTACTTTCATCCATTTCTCTCCAAATGAAAGGCTGTTTTTTGTACGATTTCCATTTTATCCTTCATCTAGAGCTTCTGACTCATGCCATCAAACATGCCTTACAATATTTTCTTACATTTTTAAAGCTTAATGCTTATTTGACTTGAGTTTTTAAATAATAGAATTTAAAATAATTAAAAGTCTGAATTGATGTGAATTAATTATTTCTCCCAGTGATCATGAAGAAAGATCCAGATCCCCCAGTTCTCTGCTAATATTTGCTTTACCCATTTTCTATTTTACTTGGCAGCAAGAGCACCAGAATATGGCTTATTCTTAATTATTGTCTTAAATTCCTCCCAAATAGGTAAGGTATCAGATTCTCACCTCCCTGAGTTACAAACCCAAGTTAGGTAAAAATGAAATCTATAAATCTGCAAATATACAGGTACATCGTGGGGGAAAGATTGGAATAATATATACCAAAATGTTATGAGCTTTTATTCATGATTTTCTCCTTGTTCATGGTTTTCTGTAAACAACAAGAGTATATTACTTTATAATCAAATAAATGCAATTATGTGACATTAAAAAACGAACAATTAATTTCCCCCAAGTCTGACTTTGCTGAGAGACAGAGGTTCCTAAATAGACAGTAGTTTTGTTTCCATCGATTTCCACATTTGCTATTATTTGGTCCAAGAGCAATTTTGCGGAGCACTTTTTCATTTTATGAGCCCTGAGGATGCTTTATCTTTTCAGCGCATATGACTAATAGAGAACTATTTTCCTGATCACCTGACTTGGGGGGGGGTGAGGGGAGACTGGGTCATGATATCTGTCACTGCCTGCCCTACACCCGATCTCTTAGCTGGTTCTGACCTGAATTCCAGGCCCAGGTCACAGCTAAGTGTCTGGCACAGGTGCATTTATTACGCATTGTTTTCAGCTGTCTGCCTAGCGCTGTGCAGACTCCGAGGGTGAGACACAGAAGCTGACGAGAGGCTGAACCTTTCCGTATTAGTCTCCTTTTCCATCACTGTGAATAAATACCTAACATACATCACATAAAGGAGAAACTATTTGTGTTCCTCATGATTTCAGAGGTCAGGCCGTCATGGCAGGAAGGGTGGAGCAGAGCAGAGATGCTCATATTATGGTGGCCTGGAGGCAGAGAGAGGGAAGACACTGGGAACCTGACATAGCCTTCAAAGGCACGGCCCCAGGAACCTGCTTCCTCTACCTATGCTTCACTTCCCCAGGTCGGCACTAATAACACGGCCGGCACACCACTGAAAACAGGGACTGTAGAGAGCACTCCGCATGCAAACCATAGCACCCTGTTTTCATGGAGCTGATGTGCTCATGGAGAGATGTGCAAACCAACCATAGCATAGCATATAGAAAAACAAACTACCCAGGGGGAAATGTTTAAGTGGGAGCACAATAAATACTAAATTTTGGGGGAAGGATTCTTTTTTTAAAGTGGCCGTATTTGCGTTGATATCTGAGAATACAGGCACAATCAGCCCAGGCAGTAGAGATGTTGGTGTGAAGACCGTCATGTGAGATGGGTGTCTGAAAACGACAAAGGGGGATGATCTGAGCAGGCAATGGGAAGCTCAGCAAGAGATGAGCCTGAAGAAGTGGGAAGATAACAGTTCATGAAGGGTCAGGGTGTGGGGAGGAGATATGAATGTCGGTTTTGATTTGACAAGAAAGTAACCATATCTGTTGCCTTTCTCATCTACGATAAAATGCCTGGCATAGGCAACCTAAAGGAGAAAGGATCTGTTCAGCTTACGGTTTTGGAGGTGTCAGCTCATCCTGGTGTGGAAGGATAGCTGAGAAATTCACATCATGGCAGCCAGGAAGAAGAGAAAGAGAATATCAGAAGGGGTGAATACAAAACACAGTTCCAAGGAAATGTCTCCAACTATACTCACATCTAGCCTGTACTGCCTCCCAGTAATGCCATCAGACTATGAATCCATAAAGGGACTAGTCCATTCATTAGATCGGAGCCTTTGTGATCTAATATCTGGCAGTATCATCCTACACACATCCAGAGGTGTGATTCATTAATCACTTAGGCATCTCTCAATCCAATCAAGCTGACAATCCAGATTAACTGTCACACCACTGGAGCATTTTTAATCAGGGAAGTGACATGATAATTTTATGTGTTAAAGAGATAACTCCAGAACCTCTGTACTGGGATGATAGAATAGACATCTTTTCCATCTCAGTCCTCTTGCTAAATAAAATGCTATCCTGGGTGTTATTTATAAAACAAATATAAGGAGACTTGGGAACGGAGAGAGATGAAGACAGGTCGGCTGTGGACCTCGGAACCCGAGCATAACCTAGCTGAGTAAGCCATACTGTTTTTATATATTTAAAATCTTTTGCCTCGTGTATCCCAGACTCAGAGCCAAAGAAATAAGCAACTAAAAATCAAGTACCGACCCCCAAATGTTCTAAAATCAAATAAAGGTTTTCTCTACTTAGACAAAAGACTGGGAAAGGGGCAGGCTAACAGAACAGGAAGCTTTTAGATTGTAACCACTGACTGTAGCCAAATGTCATAGTAAAAGCTATGGTCTGCCCCAGCCCTGGCAGCAAAGATTTCTACCTTTAAATGCCTAAAATGGATTAGATGAGCCAATCCTCCCCATGGAGGGACAGCCAAGTTGGAAGCTGGAATTTTTATTTTTTCCAGGCAGGAACAAGTCTCTGGTCTCCCAAGGCATCAGTGGGTGTGATTTGTAAAGCCTGGACTCTTACCACCACCTGGAAGTGGTGGCAGAGGCAGCCTGCTGAAAGTAAGGAGGCTCCCACCTTCTGTGTGGGGTCAGGGGAAGTCACTAAGTAGCAAAGTGCTCCTAACCCTCCTAACCAGGAAGGTGCTGATTAAGGTCAGTGAGGAACCAGGACTCCCCTCCTTCCTGACAGAAAGGAGGCACACTCTCCCTCAGATGGTCAATAAGACTTAGCTTGGAACCCTGGTTTTTATTGCCACCAGGACTAATGAGGTGGCCTCAAATACTTTGCTAGACCAGTGTCAAAGGATGACACAAACAGAGATGTAATAAACAAATAAATAAGTAAATAAATAAATCAATGCATGTGATATTATAGCTAGAATAACTAAAAAGACTTTAGAAGAGATGCGCCCAGAAACATAAACAAATTGAAATAGAAGTCTAAACGATGTTCAAATAACCAATAGAAAATCAGGAAAAAATAAAAACAAAAATGAAATAGCCCCAAACACAATTTTTAAAATGTCAGACAGACCTAAGTCCTAGCAGATAGAAGTTATACCAAATATAAATGGTCTAAACGCACCAATTAAAAGAGAGATTAACAAAGTGAATTGAAAGTATAACTCAACCATCTGTGACAAATTCACTTTAAATGTTACAATATAAGCTGGTTGAAGGGAAAAAATCATACAAAAAGATATACCATGTGCACATTAATCAAAGTGAAGCAGAATGATGTGAATATCAGATACAGTAGATCCATGGTAAAGAAAAATTACCAGTGATGAGAATGGGTGTTGTATAATGATAAAAGAGTCATTTCATTAGGAAGACATAATATGTATATATATGTTCAAAACAACAGAACTAAGACAAATATTTGAAATAAAATGAAAGGAGAAACAGACAAATCCATAGTTATTGCCAGACATTAAACATTCTTCTCAACAACAGGTAGAACCTTTAGATAGAAAACCCAGCAGTAGCACAGAGTAACACACACTCTTATCAAACATTGGGTTCCACTCTATGCGTCCAGGACATTCTACCCCAAGGCAGAATACACTGATGCCTACAAATGCTGTCAAGATAGACCATATCCTGGGTCATAAAACAAATTAATTTAAAAGGATCCAAATTCATATAATGTTTTCTGATGACAGTGGAATCAAACTATCAATAATTATCAGAAAGATTCCAAGCCTTGGAAACTAAACAGATTCGCATGGGTCAAAGAGGAAGGCTCAAAGAAAAAAGTTGAAACTAAATTCGTGAGTCACAAATGAAGCCCCACCCGAGGAGAAACCTGACGGTGCTGGAGGCACACAGTAAGAGAGGAGAAGACCCCCAAACAGAAACCCATCTTTTATGCTAATCTAGAAAAAAAGAGCAAAATGATCCCAGAGCAAGGAGAAGGAAGAAATAATGAAGAGTAGAAATTGATGGAATTGAAAGGAGAGAAAGAATATAGAAAAGCAACGGGAAACAATAAACACATTTATTTAAAAATATCAATAAAGTTGACATATTGATAGCAAGGCTAACAAAGAAAAAAGTCAAGACTTAGATTATTAATACTGAGGAGGAAAAAGAGCTACCACTACTGACCCTTCAGACACCAAAGGACACAAGCATAGGTACCACACTACATCAGCAGTCACAAGGATTTGACAAATTAGATGGAATGGACCAATTCCCTGAAAAACACTAGTTACTACAACTCACCTGAAATGAAACAGGTCATTTAACAAAGCCTAGAGCCAGTAGAGGTTTGATTTATTTCAAGAAAAAATACGTTAATATTTTTAACTCTCCAAAAAGAAATCTTTAGGTTAAGGTGGTTTTGATGGAGAATGCTAGCAAACACTTGGGAAAAAAGCATCAATCACATTTAATCTCTCCCAGAGAAATAGAAAATGGAAGAAAGATACAGAAAGACAGAGACAGACAGACACAGAGAGAGAACTTCACAATGTATCTTATCAAGCCTGCAGTACCCCTGTATAAAACCAAGATAAAGACAATGTGAAAAATAATAGACAGTGGCCCTCTTGAAGACAAACACAAAAATTTAATGAAGTATTAGCAAATAGAATTTACTAGTCGGTACACACCTTTAATCCCAGCACTCGGGAGGCAGAGGCAGGTGGATCTCTGTGAGTTTAAGGCCAGCCTGGTCTACAAAGAGAGTTCCAGGACAGCCAGAGCTGTTACACAGAGAAACCCTGTCCCCCTCCCCCCAAAAGAATTCATGTATACCATAGTTTTATAATTTTCCTCTTGTATATCCTGTACTATTTTGATAGTTGCAGTCTTCATTTTGTGGGATACTAATGTATTGTGTTCTATTTTTTAACTTTGAGTTAATATACAAAGTGACAGGTTTCCATATGATGTTTTCGTTTTTATTTTTCTTTTGGTTTTTTGAGACAGGGTTTCTCTGTGTAGCTTTTTGCCTTTCCTGAAACTCACTTGGTAGCCCAGGCTGGCCTTGAACTCACAGAGATCCGCCTGGCTCTGCCTCCCGAGTGCTGGGATTAAAGGCGTGCGCCACCACCTCCCGGCCTCCATATGATGTTTTCATACATTTTTTTTTGTTCCTCATCTCCCTGCCCCTCTTCCTGATTTGTATCCATCTGCTCCCAATATTCTCATTTACAGTTTCATGTCACATATGGTCTAACACCTTTCTGACCCCTTTTCCTTAAAATCCCATTTTTTCTCATTATGTCCTTTCTATTTTCATGACCTATAAACACACACATACACACACAGAGACACACACAGACACAGACACACATGCACTCACACACACACATGCACACACGCATGCTACACTCTACACACGAGAGAAAACGTATTAATTTTCTTTCTGAGCCAGCATTACCCCCCTTATATAGTATTTCTCAGTTCCACTCATTTTCCTGCAAATTTCATGTTTCTTTGTGGCTAATGTAACCCATTGTGTAGATGTATCACATTTATGGTATCTGTTCATCAGCTGATGGACATCTAGGTTGCCTCCATTTCCTAGCTATTAGGAATAAAGCAGCAATGATTGTGGCTAAGAGAGTATCTCTGTAGTATGATATAGAGTCCTTTGTGCAAACGCCCAGGAGTGGTAGAGTTAGGTCATATGGTAGTTCCATTTTTAGTTTTTAAAGAAATCTCTATATTTGTTTCCATACCACATATTAAATGTCAGATTACAATTCTTTATTGTGTTAATTTTGTATCCTGAATCCTTGTTGCTATCGACTACTAATTGAAAGAGCTGTTTTCTTATCTTTAGAATTTGTTTTATTTTATGTGTGTGAGTATTTTGCTTGCATGCATGTCTGTGTGCCGTGTGCATGCCTGGTGCCAGTGGAGGTCAGTAGAGGGTGCTGAATCCCCTGCAATGGCGCTACAGAGGATTATGAACTGCCACATGGGTGTTGGGGATTGAATCAGAGTCCTCTACAAGAGCAGCCTGTACTCTTAACCATCAAGTCGTCTCTCCAGCCCCCCGTATTTTCTTTTAATCTCTTCTTCTCTTCTCTCTTCTCTCCTCCTCTTCTTTCTTCTTTTCATTTTTCCTTTCTCCTCCCCCATTATCTCTTTCTTCTCAATTCCTTTGGATTTTTTTAAATGTCATTAAAAACATTAAACAATCATGCCATCTGCAATCAATAGCCATTTTATTTCTTCCTTCCCAGTCTTGGTATAATTTATTTCCTTTCATTGTTTTACTCGATTAGCTAGGATTTTCAATGTGGTGTTGAAGAGAGGTCATGAGAGGTGAGAGCCCTGCCTTCTTGTGGACTCCTAGTGATGAGGAAAAATGTCCACCATTGGGTTTTTTTGCAGATGGTCTTTACCGTCTGAAGGAAATTTCTCTTTATTTCTAATGTGCTGAGTTCTGGTGACAAATGTCGGATTTTGTCAAGTACCTTTCTGCATTTAATGATTTGATTGAATGATTTTTTTCATCCTTAATCCACTAATGTGAAGGATTACATACATGCTTTTTGAATGCAGAGCCAGCCACAGGTGGTATAAATGTGAGGTGGTAGTGTTCTGTACTTCTTTTGATACACTGTTAAGATTTTATTTGCTAATATTTGATAAAGTTTTTTGAAAACTCTATGTTCATAAGGTACTGTTTGTTCTATGGGTTTTCTTATCTTAATCTGGAGATAATACGAATACAATTATGTTCCCAGGATGTATCCTCTCTGCTGTGTTTGCTGGAAGAGCCCATATGGCATTGGTAGTGTTTCTTACTTAACAGTCGAGAGAACTTGCCAGTGAAGCCATCTGGGCCCAGTGCTTTTTTTGTCTATTTGTCTATTTCTTTGTTTTTGAAACAGGATGTCATGTAGCCCAGGTTTGTATCAAACTCTCTGTATGGTGGAAGCTAGTCTTGAACTTCCAACCCTTCTCTGCTTCCCGCACCAAGTGGTGGAATAACTGGGCATGCACCAACAAGCCTGGCTTCGTGCTTTTTATTTTTAAGGTTATTAATTACCTATTCCACTTCTTTGATAGATTTGGAGTTATTATCTATTTCCTCTTATGAAAGTTTAGGTAGATTGAATCTTTCAAAGAATTAGTCCATTTCATATAAATCTGTTACATCATGTGGGTGTACACTTGTTCATGGAAGTCCTTGGTCATCATTTTAATACTCATTATTTTAGTAAAGAGGGCTCTTCTTTCAGTCTTGGTAATTTCATTATTTTCTTTCTAATTAGCCCATGGGAAGTTCATTAGTTTTATTGTTGTATTTAATAAACTAGATTATGTATTTGATTTTGTTCCTGCTGTTTTCTATTTTTAGCTCCATTGATTTATCTTTTAATTGTTATTGCTTATTTTCTTCTCCTTGTTTTAAGTTCCTGTTTTTTCTTTCCCTGATTTCCTCAGAGGGAAGCTGCAAGTTCAGATTACTTAATTCACGTAGTCCTTACTTTCCAATACATGCCTGCAATGAGATAAATTTTCTTTGAAGTATGTTTTTACTGCATCCTATGAAATTTGATAAGCTCTTTTTTTCAGTTTAATTCAGTATGGGCTATCTTAACACATATCTCCTGAGATTTCTTCTCTGACCCAGGCACTATTTAGAATTGTATGACTTAGCTTCCAAATGTGTTGGGATTTTCCAGCTTTCTCGTTAGTATTGGTTCTTAGTTTAACTCCGCTGTGATCAAAGCATAATGATTTCTAGTCTTCTAAATTTGTTGAGCTATGTTTAATAGCACAGCATATTGTCCATTTTGCTGCCTGCTCCATGTTAGCTTGAGACAAAACCGTAATTGGTCCATGACATCCCTCCAACACTAAAATCTAGGGACAGCTGAGTCCCTTATGTCATCTATGTTCTTTTTTTCTCAGTGCTTTAAATCATTTTGGATTACATTACCTAGTCTGATGTAAACACTGCCTAATCGCTTCTTATACCCTATTATTTAGGGAATTCTGACAAGGAAAAAAAAATCTACCCATGTGCAGAACCAAGACATTTTTTTTCCCATATGAAATGTACAGGTACAGAGAGCCAACTGTAGACATTACACTATCATTGAAGAAGTATTCTGCACTTTTTAAAAAATATTTTCAAAAATTTTTTGTTCATTTTACATACCAACCACAGATGCCCCTCTCTTTCCTCCTCCTGCTTCCCTCCCAGCCTTTCCTTCCAACCCACCCCCCTATTCCCTCCTCCGAAAAGGTAAGGCTTCCCACAGGGAGTCATCAAAGTCTGGTACATTCAGTTGAGGCAGGTCCAAGCCCCTCCCCCTTCATCAAGGCTGTTCAAGGTGTCCCGCCATAGGTAACAGGATCCAAAAAGCCAGCTCATGTATCACGGATAGTTCCTGATCCTACTGCTAGGGGCCCCTTAAGCAGACAAAGCTGCACAACTGTTTTGCTTATGGAGAGGGCCTAGTCCAGTCCCATGGAGGCTCCATAGCAGTCGGTCTAAAGTTCATCAGTTCCTATGAGCTTGGTTTGGTTGCCTGTGTAGGTTTCCCCATCATGATCTTGATGCCCCTTGCTCATAGAATCCTTCTTCCCTCTCTCTCTGACTGAACTCCTGGAGCTCAGCCTACTGCATGGCTGTGGATCTCTGCGTCTGCTTCCACCAGTTACTGGATGAAGGCTCTACGATGACAGTTAGGGTAGTCACCAATCTGATTACTGGGGTAAACCAGCTCAGGCACCATCTTCACTACTGTAAGTAGTTTAAGCTGGAGTCATCCTTGTGGATACCTGGGAACTTCCCTAGCATGGGGTTTCTCCCTATCCCCATGATGTCTCCCTCTATCAAGATATCTCTTTCATTGCCCTCCCACTCTGTCCCTGTTCCAGCCTGGAAACAACCTAGATGCCCCTCAACTGAAGAATGGATAAAGAAAATGTGGTACATATATACAATGGACTACTACTCAGCAATAAAAAAAAACAAGAATATCATGAAATATATAGGCAAATGGATGGAACTAGAAAATATCATCCTGAGTGAGGTAACCCAGACTCAGAAAGGCAAACATGGTATGTACTCACTCATAAGTGGATACGAGATGTAAAGCAAAGGATAATCAGACTACAACCCACAGCTCCAGAGAAGCTAGATGAGATCTCCTGAGTAAAGTGGAGGATGAGGTGGGCAATGGAGGGTAAGGGATGGGGGATGAGAACATAAGGGAACAGTATTCTGTAACTGTTAATGGGAATGAACATATTGATGATTCTGTCAAGTTCCACTATTTTTCATATATTTATTTTATTTTTATGTGTATGATTGTTTTGTTTGTATGTATGTATGTGTACCATGTGTGTGCAGTGCCTGAAGAGACCAGAGATCATCAGATCCTCTGGAACCGAATTACTGATGATTGCAAGCCACCATATATGTGGGTGGTGGGAACTGAACTTGGGTCTTCTGTAAGAGCAACAAAGTTCTCTTAATCACTGAGTTATCTCTTCAGGCCTGGGTTCCACTATTTTTGTTGAATTTTTCCATGGAATGCTAGTTGGGTTGTTTCTCATATTTGGAATGCTCTATTTTTAATCTCTCTCTGTCTCTCTGTCTCTCTGTCTCTCTGTCTCTGTCTCTCTCTCTCTCTCTCTCTCTCTCTGTGTCCCTCTGTCTCTCTCTGTCTCTGTCTCTCTCTCTCACACACACACACACACATCATTCTTTCTCTTTGAAGATGGACCTCTATCATTAAGTAATGCTGTTGAGCATTGTTTTCCTCCAAAGCCCTTTGTCTTTGTGAAGGTGACTATCCTTGGACATTTTTGATTGTGTTAGCATGGTACATCTTTTCCGAATCCTCTTCTATTATCTCTGGCTTCTTTGTGGTTTTTTCTTTGTTTTTGATGTTTTGTGGTTTGAATCTGATGTACTTTGGTGACTGCCATCCCTTTTTGGTGTTTGTCTGGCTTGCTGTTCTCTGAGCTTCCTGGATCTGTGGTATGTCATTCTGTGGATCTGTCAATGGCTATCAATAATTAATGTTTAAAAATTCTCCATCCATATTTCAGCTGTTTATTCTGTTGTTTCTAGTTTCCTTCTCTTTCTCATATTGTGGTGCTTAAATAACTGAGACTTTCACAGTCTTTTGACTATTTTATTCAGTTTATTTCATTCTTATTTTCTGTTTGCATGTTGTTTTTAGAGTTTTTAACTGGTCTCAGTTCAAGCTCATTGCTTCTTTTCATGGATGTCTAGAGGTGCAGAGGGCTTTAGCGTATGACTTGAGGTTGTTAGATTTTTATTAGGAGTATGATGGAAAGCTGTGGAGGGCTGGGGACACACGAGAGACAAATGTGGATGGGGAGCAGAGAAACAGAAGAAGAGAGAGACCAGACAGAGGCTCTTGTAGTCATTCAGGCTAGAGGTGGCAGCAGTCTGCACCAAGCTCACAGCCACCAGCATGGTGGGTGGGCGAAATGTAGTTTGGTTTAAAGAGTTGAGTCAGGTAAACAAAATATGAAGGAAGATACATTTTTAAATACTTCCAATCTTTTTTAGTTAGGATGAAACTCCAGTTACCAGTTGTGTATTTGTCTTGGCTTTTACTTATATAGTCATGCCTTGCTTCACAGTACAGACATTCTGGGAAATGCATTATGAGGTGGTTCTGTCATTGTATAAACAGCAAAGAGTGTGCTAACACAAACGTACATGGCTGTGATGTCAATAGTCAATATAATCTTATGGGACCCCTACTGTAGATGCATTCTCTGCTTGTTGACCAGAATGTCATGAGATGAAAATTATTATAGGAAATATTTTATGGGCCAACTTGCTTTATCACTTATTACATGTAGTTTTTACTTAAAAATAAGTTTCATCCTAAGCTATAGATTTAATAGATACATAATATTTGATCAACCCATCCTCTATTGTGGGACATTTATAGTATATTTTACTTTCATTGTTTCATAACCCCCTAGGGGGTTGCATCTTCTTTTTTGTTTTTATTTTCTGTGTATGAGTGTTTTGCCTGCATATATTTCTATGCACCTCTTGCATGCCTAGTGCCCACAGAGGCCAAAAGAGGGCATCAAATCTCCTGAGTCTGTAGTTGCAGATGACTGTGAACCACCACGTGGGTGGTGGGAATCAAACCTGGATCCTTCCGAAGGGCAGCCAGGACTCTTTACTGCCGAGCTGTTGCCTGGCCCCAGTAATACTTATTCTTTAAGCGCACATATTCTTACTTGTTTTTTTAGATCACTTTCCCAGATTCACAGGACTGATTTGTAGAATATTGCAGCTTTTAATATGCATTTATTAATCCCTCTCCAAATGATCCTTCCAGGAGCAATTATAAAACCCTGTCCACAGTGCCCCTATTACATTTTATCTCCTCGCCACAGAGTATTATCTTTGTGTTTAATCTTTGCCAGGTTGATAGGCAAACAATGTTATCTCGCTGTTTTAATTCACCGTTCTCTGATTATAAGTGAGGTTGAACATTTCCTTGACACCATCGATCGAGTCTTCCTGAGTCATTACTCAGGCACAGTTCACCTGCAGAGGCATCAAGGATCTGCTGGGGAGGGAGGGGGGCGTTTCTCTTGCAAGTGACAAACAGCCTAACTCATGTAATTGAAAAGCATGGGAGTAGGAAAGCCACATTTGGTCTATTTGGATTCAAAGGATGCTTTTAGGATTCCATTCCTCATTGCTGTTCTTGGTTTCACTGCCCATCAAACTGTGTGCTTTGGTTTCTGGTGCCTTATGGTAACCCGAGGGGAACGCTGCTTGAGAGCTGCCCAGTGGCAAGACCCAGTGGAAAAACACTAGACCCAGCCCAGTATTCATACCACAAGCATCAAGGGATGCCCTTGATGATCCAGAGGCTCAGCTGCCAGGCCTGAGCTAGCTGCAGTGTTCTGGCCCTTACTGGGATGGGATAAGAGAAGTCAGGGGACTGGGGCAGTTTCACCTGAAAGAGAAGATGTTGGGCATTCACCTGAACACTGGGACATTATTAATGTAGTGGGTCAAAAGCACAAACCTTCTACGTAGGAAGCAAATAGGCTTTGCCTCTCTCCATCCCTCCCAGGGTCACTTGAAGCATCAGTGGGTGTTTTTTTTTTTTTATTTTTTTTTTTCTAATATGTGTGGTGGTCCTTGGCTGCCATAGGCAGAGAGTGGCTATCCAGCCTCATCTTCATTGTGATGCTATGCAGCATGCAGTGATTATACATAATGGATGAGAAACAGACATGCCCTGGAGAGAGAGGGAGGAGGAGGGCATCTAGGTTTTCTAGAGCCAGCATCACCCATCACTGTGTTCTCAGACATGGGCTGGGGAGATGGCTCCATTTCTAAAGCACTTGTCTTACAGGAGGACCTGATTTTGGTACCTAGAACCCAGATAAAAAGTGTAAAAAGGGCCGAAGAGATGGCTCCGTGGATAAAGCACTGGCTGTCCAAGCCTGAAACCCAAGTTCACATCCCTTAAATCCACATAGAGCACATATCTGTGGTCCCAGCACTTCTGTGGGGAGATAGAAGGTGAAGCTATGAAAATTCTCAGTTCATTGGTCAGCTAGCCTGGGGTACATGGTGGTGAGACCCTGTCTCAAGCAAATTGGGAGGTTAGGATTAACCATGAAGATTTCTTCTGAACACACACACACACATATAGACACAGCTTGTAAGCCCCAGGGCAAAACACTTGCTTGTCATCCCAGTGAGGGCAAGATGAGCGACAGAGACAGGTGGATCTCTGAAACCCACTGGCCGGCTAGCTCGGCCTGTTTGGAAAGTTATTGGCCAGTGGGAGACCTTGTTTACGCAAATGTTTGAATTTGTTCCTGAGGAATGACATCAAGGTTGTCCTCTGACTTCCACACGCACGTACACATATACATGTGGGGGTGTGGGGGGGTGCAGATAAAGTGACCATAACTCAGTGTAGAAATAAAGGAGAAACTAAATGTAAATTAAAGACTTGGGGAAATAAAACCAGGCAAATGCAGGCAGGGCATTTGGTGTGCAGCTGAAGCCCTGCAGCTGAGCCTCCCTCTGAGCCGGTTTTCCATAGGTAGCGAGGATGATGATAAATCCGTGCCCTCCCGCCCCCCCTTTTCAACATACACTCTCCAAACCTTTTCTCACAGAGCTCTGTGCAAATGACGACGTGTAAATTATAGGCAATTAATTGCATCATTTATATTCCCTGCAGATCCAAGCCAGATTGGGTCTCAGCCGCTTGAAAGTAAACAGCATGGCCACATTCTCTCCCTATGGCGGATGCCACTTCTTTCAATTATTTAAGCATGTTTGGCCTGGATGCTGGGGCCCAGCTGCCCAGTCAGGGACTTCTGCAGGCTTGTGCCTTAGGTCGCCAGGAGCAGCAGGAAGGGATGAGGGGAAGCAGCCGGCCAGTCCCAGCTGTGTTTGGTCTGGTTCCAACTGGGAAAGACTCGTTAGTAAACAACCTTGCTAATAGTTACCATGTGTAATTTCTCCTGGAATATTGGCAGGGGAAGGCCCTGCAGAAGAAAAATGAGCCTGGAGAGATTTCTCACTGACAGAAGGTGCAGTCATGCTTAGGGCCAGGCCAGGGTACCTGATCAGATGCTGCTCTGCTCATCCCCTCTCCCAGATTCCCATCAATATCCCACTAACATGACTGTGAAGGAAACCAACTTGGGTAACGGGAAGAGGGGACCTGAGAGGAACTCTTTCCTATTGAGGGATCAGCTTAGTCTATTTTCAATTGCTATAAGATGTACCTGCGGTGGTTTGAAAGAAAATGGCTCCCAAAGGGAGTGGTGTTATTAGGAGGTGTGGTCTTGTTGGAGGAGGTGTGTCACTGTGGGGGTGGGCTCGGAGGTCTCCTATGCTCATGATACCACCCAGTGTGTTAAGTTCACTCCCTGTTGCCTTTGGATCAAGATGTAAGGACTCTCAGCTCCAGCACCATGTCTGGCTGCATCCTGCCTTGCTTCTCACCATGAAGATAATAGACTAAACCTCTGAACTGTATGTATGTGAGCCACCCCAGTTAAATGTTTTCCTTTATAAGAGTTGCCATGGTCGTGGTGCCTCTTCCCAGCAATAGAAAGCCTCACTAAGACAGTACCCAAGGCTGGAAAGGTTATAAAGAAAAGATGTTTATCTTGGCTCATGGGTTTGGGGGTTGGGAAGTTTAAGAGTAAGGGACCACGGACATCCCCTCATCTTCTGGTGAGGACCACACACCGCTCCACACGTAAGGGAAGTGGGTGTGTGGAAGGAGTATGTGTGCCCTAGACAGTGGCCAAGGGAGGCTGAGCCACTTTGTAACCACCCACTGCCACAGTGGCCAAGCTAGTCCCACATGGAATACAGTCTCATAAGAGTGACATTCAGCCGCTGGCTCATTACAGCCCCAACTCCCCGTTAAAGGCCACAGCACTTCTCAACACCATTACCTCAGGGAGCCTCGGAGTTTCCATGTGGACTTGGATGGCGGACAAACCAAACCACATGGAGACCACAGAATTTATTAACGACGACCTTTCTGGGAGGTGACAATTGAGTCATAACTTGAGTGATCCATAAGAGTTAGGTTGTGTGTGTGTGTGTGTGTGTGTGTGTGTGTGTGTTTGGTGTGTGTGCTATTTTTTCTTTGTGTCTTTCACATCATGCCTCCAGATCCCACTCATCTCCTACCCCACCCCCAAATAAAATTTAATAAAAAAAAGAGGGGGGGAAGGGAAGAAGGGGAAAAATCTCATCCTGGAAGCCACAGTGTGACACAGTGAGTCACGCAGTAAACCCCTTTATCCACACAGTTTTTTACATGCAGGCGTTCATCAAAAAGAATCATTGGTTTGATTTGAGGCCCTGATCTCTCCTGCATCACAGACGCTAGATCCTCACTGAGACTCTTCCTGGACATCCTGTTGCTGCCCTGTGTCGTGGAGATCCTGCAGCCCTGGGTCCACAGGACTGACCTGCTCATTACCACCACCACCACCCTGTGCTCCACCAGATCACAGATGGGGTGGATGTTGGTGTGGGCCAACACATAACCCTGGTTCTGGGCCTGGATAATTGTAGGGTTGGTCAACCTGCCAGCTCTTCCCTGTTTTTGTTACCAGGGTGGCTCTCCAGTATTGCCGTAGCTAGATCTCTCTGACTTTCACCTCCTCTTGGTCAGTTCTCCCACACCTTCAGGGCTATCACGACTGTGTTGCCTAGGCAAGGTGTAGGGGCCAGTCTCTCGAGTGCTGCAGCTGATGAGGGACAGGGACAGCTCTCCCACTTGCCTCAGGCATTGATGGGCAGGGGATGTGGGGCGTCTCTCCCCTGCCCATGCCCTAACAAGATAAATGAGTAGTGGGGACAGCTCTCCCATGCCCACAACATTGGGGCTGCCTCACCCACCCCTCCACCAACAGGGTCAGCTCTACTGTGCTGCCCAGGTAAGGTGCAGGGCCTGCTCTCCTAAGTGTTGTTGCAGCTGGTGGGGGGCAGGGACAGCTCTCCTGCTGAGAGTGAGTTTTGTAAAATGCCAGGGGAAGAACATTCAGAGAGAGGGGGGAAGGAGAGGGAGAGGGGAGAAAGAGAGAAAGAGAGAGGAAGGGAAGGAGGGAGGTTAGGGATGTTGGAAGCGAAGAAAGGTTCATGAGGCTGAATTACTATGAATCTGACAAGGATGTGGATAGACATCTTTATACATCTCGTCTTCCCACTTGCTCATGGCTTCAGTCACGCCTCCTCCTCTGGCCCTCCAGCCCCTCCCGTTAGCCCTGTCCCTTCTCTTGCCCGGACTCTAGGATTTCTCCCTGCCAGCTCCTCATTCCAAACATTCCAAACTCATAGACTTCTGGGAGTCCAAGATATTATGTGGATTTTTTTGAAAGTTTGGCTCTTGGCGAAGAGCCAGTGCTATTTCCATCTTGTGTGGAAAATATAGAATTACCGTGAATTATATTGAAAAATTAGATTCATTCACTGCTGTGATAATTTATCTCCCAATCTGTCTCTGAGAGTTAGCAGCTGGTGAGAAAATAAAATGTAATTTAGGCAAAAAAAAACACTTTTAATCTATGTCTGGCAGGGAGAAAGGCTATTAAGTGAGCTTACTCTTTGCCAATCAGGTGGTTTTCTTTAGCACATTCTTATATGAAATGTTGTGATGGGGACTAATGGGTGGTTGCTGTCCTTGGATGGGCACTGAAAACTGCTGGTGAGGAGTCAGGCTGTGCTTGCCAGTCCAAACTTCCACCCCAGGGCTCCTTTCTTGAAGTCCCATCGCACTAACTCCTGCAAAGATGTCCTATAAAGCCCTGGAAGGTTCATGAGAACTTCGGCCTGGATGTAGAGGAACCAGACACTCATTTTTCACCTCATCCACTAAAAGTCTACAAAGTGTTCCTCTCCTGCTGGAAATGATGGCTATTTTTCTCCCACGAGTGTGTGTACACTGAGGTGCCCTGGAGCTGTCCTGACATCATTGTATGACTCAGAACACTGAGCTAATCTGTTCTGCTAGAGTCTGGTCCAAAGCTCCCTGTAGGTGTGAGTCAGCCCTTGAGTCAGCAGGTCTCATCCAGCTGCTCAGGAACAGCAGCAGTTAGGTGCTGACCAGTGCCCCACCTCTGTGTGTCCCACAGTGTAAAGCCAGGCTTGGCACCCTCTGTACAAGAAGTCCTGTCCCTCTTGAATCAGACAGCACTAGCTTCTAGAGGGATGAATTCCCTGGTGGGCAGGCTGGAGGGATGGAGGGGGACACACTTGCTACTTTCAATTCTTCCAAGCTCAGAATCCTGCATCCTTGGGGGAACTGAGCCACGGTCAAGGGAGAATGTCCTAGACTGGAATCGGGAGCTGAAAGATACCATAGGGTGTCAACACACTTCCTGCACAGGACGACGTATGAGGTCATTTATGTGCAAAGGAGATGCGTCTCTTACAGCTTCTTCGGGAAGCTGGGAAGTCCAAGATCAAGTCTAGTGAACAGAGACTTGATTGCAGAATCAGTGGCATGACAGAGGAATGTGTAACAAAGCCATTCTCCTGCCACCCGACCCACTCTCTTGATGGCAGCAAGAATCCATGTTCTTCACAGTAGGCAAAGCCAGTGGAAATGAAGAGAGATTTCTCCATGATGGAGGAAAACCGACTGGTCTAGAGGAAAGGGGGGCTGACTATGGGCGAAAGACCAATTGCATCTCTTCACTCATTTGAACAATCTTTACTGAGCACTTCCCAGTGGAGACACAGCAGACAGAGAGAATAGGAGAGACAAGACCCTATTTTCATGAAGATTACATTCCAGTTCCAGAAGACAGATATTTCTGAGTAAGGAACAGCATGAGACGCAACGGACAGTGTGTGGACAGCCAGGTTCTGTCCACAGGTGGTTAGGAAAGCCTTTCAGGGGAGGCGAGCTCTGAGCTAAAGCTGAATGACAAGAAGCCACCTGATGAGGAGGACAATGGGGGTCGAGTCGTGTAGAGTTGGGGTGTGTGAAACTGAAGAAGAAAGTAAGAAGTGTTAAGGTGAGGACAGACGGACTGTGAGCACTGCAAGGCCGGAAGTGAAACCATCAGCTCATGGGAGGGCTCAGGGAAAGCAAGAGCCATTGCTCCTGTGTCCGAGACACATCCTGCAGGTCCCCGCTCTCCAGAGTCCCTGGAAACATCCCCTGAGCTTCCTCTAAACCACTGTGTCTCCAGACCTAGTGTGTTTGCTATACAGTCTTCCCTCTCCTTTTTGCACAAACTTAAACCACGTGAGCAAGGTCCATCCTAACAGTCTAATCTCAGGCAGAACTGATCAGAAATTCCTATACTGAGGAAACCGGACTTCTCCTGGGAGCATGAAGGGGCAGAAAATAGCAACATGTGGGGAAAGACCTGGAGGTCGAAAACAAGGGGCCCATGGCAGACATTAGAGGGCATGTTGTCCCGAACCATGAAGTTACTCAAATTACAGAGGATAATTTTAGGTCATTGTAGATGTCCTCTTAACTGGATCTGAAGTGTCACTGCATCTATGAATCCAAAGCAGAAGCCCTCTCAGGAAAGCATGGAGGGAGGGCAGCCCAGGATAGATGAGACCAGGAGAGGAGGCAGGCACTGCAGGAGCTTGGGATTCATGCTGCTCCACACATGGACCCACTGTGATCTCCCAAATGTCTCAGAGCCCATTGGTACCCTGTAGATAGGGAACTGAAAATAGTATCTCTTCAGAAAGCATCAACAAGATAGCAATGTGTGAACAGGGCTCAGCACAGTGTCAGCAAGATACATCCAGGAAGCACAGTGCTGTACTCTCCCCCAGAGCTCAGTAACATGGAACCCGGCCTCTGACTTGTTTTAGCTACTGCTGTGATAAACACCATGACCAAAAGCAACGTGGGGAGTCTTATAACATGTAGTCCATCACAGGGGAAGTCAGGGCAGGAATGGGGCCGGGGGGGGGGGAATGAAAGAGAGGCCATGGAGGATCAGTGCTTGCCGACTCCCCCACGGCTTGCCTTCCATCTTCTTTTTTGAGGAGTCTCTTACTTTTCTCTGGGACTTGATAATCCAGCTGCACTGTCTGCCAGTGAGCACCAAGCTTGGTGTCCCACTGTCTCTGCCTCTCCGGTGCTGTGACTACAAGTGTCTGCCACCAGGTCCAGCATTTTATGTAGCTTCTGGGGATTAAGCTCGGGAGATGGCTCTATTGACTGAGCCATCTCCCCTAGTTTACATGGAGAAATCCAAAACACACACACATACACACACGAACAAAAACAAACAAACACAAAAAAACCCAAACCATCAAACAACAATGAACGCCCAGATTACAAACTGAAGACATGTTAGTGAAAATTATGAACTCCAAAGACAAGGAGGAAAGATTGGCCAACTCTAACAATAAATGAAAGAAGTTTTTCTTCCTTTGTGATACAAAGAAAGAAATTGGCTTCCTTTGTAATACAAAGGAAGGAAATCAGACCAACTTTAGATCCCCCCACAATGTATCAGACGAGAAGAAACAACAATAAAAAGAATGATGGAGAGTTCTAGTTGGTATTCTAGATCAGTGTCCCCAGCAGGCAACAGAAATGGACTGTGGCTAAACCAGACAACAACAACAAACAACAACTGAGGCTGGAGGCCAGCACCCAAGAAAAGAACTGCATACAGAATCCTGGAGTGCGGAGGCCATACTCCAGAGAGCAGTAGGATCAGCCATGAGATGGAGCTAAAGAGAAATGGTGGAATTTCCTAAGATCTGACGACTTTCTTTTTCAAAATGCTTTGAATAAATTATTCTGACCTAGATTCAACATCTTATATTTCTTCTTGTTTGAAAACTGAGAAATGGGTGTAATGAGGAGAGAAGCAATGCCTACCAAAGAGGTGGGTGTGTTGCCACAGAAACATCCCCCAGCACTTGGGAGGTGCAGGAGAGGTCAGAAGTCCAAGGTCACCTTCAGTTACACAGTTATACTTTGGCTCTGAGGGTAGCCTGGGATGCAGGAGACCCTGTTTCAAAAAACATCAAACAACAAAGAAGACAGAACAGTTTAGTTGATTTCTCTTCTGAATAAGGATTGATGAAAGCTTCTTTTCTAACATGTGTTAGAAAGAGTGTGATCCTAAAAAAAAAAAAAGCAACTTCCTAACACAAAACATGGCATAAATTTCAAATTTTTCAGGTAAAAATAAAAGAAGATTCACTTCCATAGAGCCAAGATAATAAAAACAGAATCAATACAGGTAAGCATAAAACCAAAAATAGAACACAAATAAAACTACCTACTTTCAGTAGGATACAAGAGAGTGGCTTCGGATGAGAGTGTCCTACCTAGCTCTAACTGTCACCTCGACACAGTCTCTAGAGTCTCCTGAGAAAGGAGTCTCATTAGAGGACTTGCCTAGATCAGACTGGTCTGTGGGTATGTCTATGGGGATTGTCTAGACTGTTCATTGATATAGGAGGGTTTAGCCCACTGTGGGTGGTACCATTCCCTGGGCAGATGGTCTTGGATTGTGTAAGAAAGCTAGCTGAGCCCGAGCCTGTAAGTGGCCCAGCAAGCAGCATGCCTCCCTAGTTCCTGGCTCAAGTTCTTGCTTGAATTCCTGCCCTGACTTCCTTGGATGAAGACTGTGACCAGCAAGTTTAAACTGGATGGATCCTTTCCTCCAGCTCTTGGTCACAGTGCTCCATCACAGTAACAGAAAGAATCTAGAACAGTAAGCTCAGCTCCCTTTTTAAAATTAAAAGACTCCCACTTATGTGACGAACTGAAATCCATCCAAGTTCATATCACAAGAAAGTTAAAACTCTGAAGCATAAAAGAAAGTGAATTAATGTGGAAATACACCGTGTTCCTTATGGGAAGTCTCAACACTTTAAAGATTCAATTTATTTCTAATTAATTCATAAATAAAATATAATTCTAGTAAAAATTCAAATTGAATCTTTAAAACCTTAGCAAAGTGAATTTTAAGTTATAATGGAAAAGATAAACATGGGGAAAAAATCAAAATCAAAACTGAAACAGGAGAATAAAGGGGGGTATATGCTTTTTGATATTAAAAGTATTTTAAACATGTATTAATTTTAAAAGTACATTCTAGTAAAAGTGAAGTTATTACTTAGCTCCACTAGGAATGCCCAGAATAAGCCTGTATGAAAATATGGTAGTTTTTGACATTGGGCAAAGACTGGAACATTATCATGCTAAAGTAACTTGTTAATTATTATAAATTAATAAGTTTGACTGCTACATCATAGCTCATACATAAATGAAGAGAGGAGGTATTAAAATGTTAAACTATAAGCCATAAAACAACAGAAATCAAATACAAATAAAATGAAACTCAAGTCTTGTTCCATCTCTAGGTGAAAAACAGTGATGCCAAAAAGAGTAAGAAATATAAAACTGCGGGGTGGCGGTGGTAGCACACACCTTTAATCCCAGCCCTCGGGATCTCTGTGAGCTCGAGGCCAGCCTGGTCTACAGAGTGAGTACAGAGTGAGACCCAGGACAGGCACCAAACAAACAAACAAACAAACAAAAAGACAAAAAAAAAAAGAAGAAAAAGAAATATAAAACCATAATAAAAAATGTAAGATTAGACTGTGACAGGCCCCCAGACATTACCATGAGTAATGCCATGTTAGAGGCACCATTCTGATCTTAAAACACAGCATGTAGGTCTCAGAATCTTCCAAACTGGAAACAAAGAGCTAAGTGCATAACCTTGTTCCTTGGCTTCTGCAGTTCTGCCTCTAGCTAGCTGAAATGTGACAACCAGGTTGTGGTTTTTGTGCACAAAAGACAAAGAGCTGTAAGGCTCAAGGCTGCATGATTTGGGCAAGTTTCCCATGCAACCACTGGCCAGCAATAAAGACTTTCCTTTCAGCTTTCAGTGTGTCCATGTGTTTGTCTCTGATCAGCTTCCCTCATAACATATAAACATTAGAAGTGAAGAAATTCCTTTGCTGAAAGGGTCATAATCGACATTGAAGGATAATAAACAAAATTGGAGACTGCCACACAGACACACACCCAAATATACACACACATATATACATGCAAACACACACGTATACACACTTCCATATACGTGCACATACCATACACAAAAACACACATAAATAAACACACAGCTAATGTTCAGACCATAGAGAATTTAGTGTAAAATTATCAAAAAAAAATCAATGGGGAAAACCAGACAAAATGCAGAAACAGATGAATTGTAAAGAAAATAACCAATCGATATATTTAAAGCATCAGCTACAACTGGACATAGCTCAGTTGCAAGCATGAAGACCCGAATTCCATCACCAGAACACATGTAAAAATCCTGGTGTGAGGGCACAGGCCTGTAATCCCAACCCTAGGGAGACAGCTTAGCCTAGTCAACATGTTTAAGGCCAGTGAGAGGCCTTGTCTTAAAACAAAATGGATGTCACCTCAGAAACAAGACTCAAGATTGACCTCTAACCTCCAATGCATGTGTGTTTGCACCTGCAAACATACCATCATATGCACACAGAGACTAAAAATTAACCGCATTTTCAAAGATATTAAAATACTAACAAATGTCTCTCAGGTAGAAAAAAAACTCTAAAACATACATTATTACTAGGAGAGGGTCCCAAACACAAGTACTTCCACATCAAAACACTTAAATATGTTCAGAATTGCTAAGAGGTATGCCATCCCTAAGAATGCATTCTGGGAGTCCCACTAATATTTCACCACCAGGCTTTTCTAAGTATTCAAAATCAATGATAATGAGCCAGTCTCGTGTTGACAGCCAGGCAACATGCCAAGCCATTCACACGGGTTCTCTTGTTTTACCCTAAAACACCCATGTGAGATAACTCCCATTATCATCGCCACTTTACAGACAAGGAGACAGAGGCTTAAGACAACTCCATGGCCCATCAAAGGTGACTCTAAACACCACAGGACAAAGGTGAGATGAACGCCATGCATGAGTGCCATGGATATCAATCTGTATAAATAAAACACCAATTGGCCAGTAGCCAGGCAGGAAGTATAGGTGGAACTAGCAGAGAGGAGAGAGGAAAAGGAGAGGAAGGCAGAGGAGAGGAGACACCAGCTGCTGTTCAGGGAGCATCATGTAGAGGCAACAGGTAAAGCCACGGAACACGTGGCAATATATAGATTAACAGAAATGGGCTGAGCGTAAGAGTGAGAGCTAGGCCATGGTAGGCCTGAGCTAATGACCGAGCAGTTTAAATAAGAGTCGGTGTGTTTATTTTATAAGTGGGCTCCGGGACTGGCAGGGCTTGGAAGAGCTGGAGAGAAATTCTCCAGCTACAAATGTGTATTTCTCAAAGAGTATGGAGAGACATTCCTCTCTGTTCATTTGTAAATGTGAGTGTGATCGGAGTGACATGATGGTGACCACAGAGTAGGAGAAATTTGGTGTGTATATATCTCTCTGGGATAAAAGGGATGTGGAGTAAAGAAGCGGGGAGGGAGAAGAGGAAATGGGCAGGGAGAGGTCATGCTCTCAATGATGGCTTTTTCTGGCCGGGAGATCTAGCTCAACAGTAAAGCCCTTGCCTCAAGTACTTTCCAAAACACAAAACATTGATGTTTTAAGTTACAGAATGATGCTAACCTTAATTTCCTTCTCTTTACATCATTTGTCTTCATATTTTCTTTGATGAATACACACCTTTTGAATCAAATGGAATTTTATTTAAAAGGGGGACATAATTGATGTCATTTTCAATGGTATTCTTTTTAATAGAGAAACAGGATTGTTCTTGGACTGTAGCCCAGCGCTGATGGTGGATCCAAGGTTGCTGGGGTCACAGAAGTTCTCCAAGCTTCCTCATCCTAGAATAAAAACAGGACCGACTTACTTAGTGTGGAATAATTCTGCTCTTGGGTCCAGAGAGTCTCTAACTTAAAACACATTCTGTGACTCACTGAGCCCACCCTCTGGCAAACACTTTGTTCTGAGGCTGAAGCCCCTCTGTGTTCCCAGTGAAATAAACACATCTCGATGCTTAGGCTTGAATGTTGATGTCTGAGGGCCTCCTCAGCTCCATGCTGGCCGGAATGAAGTCAGCCAATCCCAGAGCTTGTTCGGCTGATGTCATCCTAATAGTGAAAAAGCCCCTGACTCCCTGTCTGATTCTTTTTTTTTTTTTTTTTTTTTAGCTTAGCATCATGCCTGGTGCAGAGTAGGCAATAAGTAAGAGATTTATTTTATTAAATAATAACATATTAATAGGGCACAGAAGTTTGGCAAGCTTCACATAATCAAAGTATTAAACTTTTTATAAAGATTATTTTATTCATTTATTCACCCATTCACTTTTTAAAAATATTTTTATTTTATAATTAACTTAATTTCACATATCAGCCATGGACTCTCCTGTCCTCCCTCCTCCCAGCCCTCCCCCCCCAATCCAGCCCCCATTTCCATCTCCTCCAAGGCAAGGTCTCCCCTGGGGAGTCAGCCCAACCTGGTAGACTCAGCCGAGGCAGGTCCAGTCCCCTCCTCCCTACACCAAGGCTGAGCAAAATGTCCCAGCATAGGCCCCAGGCTCCAAAAAGCCAGCCCATGCACCAAGGACAGGTCCTGGCTCCACTTCCTGGGGGCCTCCCAAACAGTTCAAGCTAATCAACTGTCTCACTTATCCAGAGGGCCTGGTTCAGTTCCTTGGGGTCTCCTCAGCCATTGGTTCACAGTTCATGCATTTCCACTAGTTTGGCTATTTGTCCCTGTGCTTTTTCCAATCATGGTCTCAATATCTCTGGCTCATACAATTCCTCCTCTCTCTTGCGGATGGACTCCCATAGCTCCACCTGGGGCTCAGCCGTGGATCTCTGCATCTTCTTCCATCAGACACTGGATGAGAGTTCTATTATAACAGGCAGGGTGTTCAGCCATCCAATCACCAGAGCAGGTCAGCTCAGGCACTTTCTTGACCATTGCCAGTAGTCTACGGTGGAGGTATCTTTGTGGATTTCTAGGTACCTCTCTAGCACTCTGCTTCTTCCTATTCCCCTGGGGTCTTCATTCATCATGGTATCTCCCTCCCTGTTCTCCCACTCTGCTCCTGATCCAGGTGGGACCTCCTGCTCCCCTAAGCTCTCTTTCCCCTGACCCTTGCCCTTCATTGCCCCACCCCCACCCCCATTTTGCTCATGTAGATCTCATCCATTTCTCTGTCGTTGGGTGATCCCTATGTCTTTCTGAGACTGAGATTTTCTAGGGCAAAGGACACGGTCAACAAGACAAAATGTCAGCCTACAGAATGGGTAAAGATCTTCACCAACCTCACATCTGACAGAGGACTGATATCCAGAACATATAAAGAACTCAAGAAATTAGACATTAAAATACCCAACAGTCCAATTAAAAATGGGCTATAAAGCTAAACAGAGAATTCTCAACAGAAGAAGCTCAAATGGCTGAAAGATATTTTATGAATTGCTCAACATCCTTAGTCATCAGGGAAATGCAAATCAAAATGACTCTGAGATACCATCTTATACCCATTAGAAAGGCTAAGATCAAAAACACTGAAGACATCCTATGTTGGAGAGGATGTGGAGCAAGGGGAACACTTCTCCACTGTTGATGGGAATGAAAACTTGTACAGCCACTTTGGAAATCAATATGACACTTTCTTAGAAAATTGGGAATCAACCTCTCTCAAGACCCAGCTATACCACTCTTGGGCATATACCCAAGGAATGCTTAATCATACCCTCAAGGAATGCTTAATCATACCACAAGGACACATGCTCAACTATGTTCATAGCAGCATTATTTGTAATAGACAGAACCTGGAAACAACCTAGATGCCCTTCAACTGAAGAATGGATAAATAAAATGTGGTACATATACACAATGGAGTACTACTTAGCAGAGAAAAAACAATGATATCATGAGGTTTGCAGGCAAATGGACGGAACTAGAAAAAATCATCCTGAGTGAGGTAACCCAGACTCAGAAAGACAAACATGGTATGTACTCACTCATAAGAGGATACTAGATGTAAAGCAAAGGATAACCAGACTGCAACTCACAACTCCAGGATGGCTACCTAGTAAAGGGGTCCCTGTCTGATTCTTTGCAGCAAGGTGGGATGGGCTAGAGAGGGAGACTTAAGCATAGAGCAGGGTGTCAGGGTATTGGTCAAACTGCCTGGTGTGGGGAATGGAATCACAACACTGACCACTGCTCCCAAGGCCAAGGCCACAGGCTGAGGGAATTCTTCCTGAAGGGTGAGGGACTCCTTGGAAGTTTCTGGGTCAGCCCATCTTTCCCATCAATATGGCAAAGGAGTTCAGAAGAGTACCTTGGGGCCAGTGTGTAGAGCATATTTCTCTCTGACCTTTCTACTATCTCATCCATCCTTTTTGATGTGTGTTTGGTGTATGTAGCACCATGGAGAGAGTTTACAGGTCGGAAGACAGCTTTGTGTTGTTGGGATATTCACAGCTTTGTGTTGCTGGGATATTCACAGCTTTGTGATGCAGGCTTTCTCCTTCTACATTTGCTTGGATTCTGGATCCAACTCATGTCCTTAGGCAAATGCTACATTTGCTGAGCCATCTTGTCAGTTTTCAGCATTTTTTTCAGTTAAAAAAAATAATCCAGTGAAAGTCAAACATGGTGGTTCATATCAGTAATCTCAGCACTTCGGAGGTTGAAACAGGAGGATTGCTGTGAGGTCCAGGTTAGTTTGAACTACACAATGAGTCCCAGGGCAGCCTTGGTTCAGAATAACACCTTGTTTCCAAAAAGCCAAAGAAAGAGGAAGAGGGAGCAAGGGAGGAAGGGAAGGAAAGAAGAGGAAGGATGGAAGAAGAGGAAGGGGAAGTAGAGAAGGAAAGGGAGAGAAGGAGAGGAGGAGGAGAAGGGATAGAGGAAAAGAGGGTAGAGGAGATGGAGAGAAGAGGAGGGAATAGAGGAAGATGGAAGAGGAGGAGGAGAATTCCTCATTGAAGAGTCAAAACACATCAGTCTTGAGGATACAAGAATGGACAAAGCAGGTAAGGTCCCACTAGAAGGGAGCTTTATACCCTGATGGATTAAAACACTCAGCAAATGTAAATATATAAACTAACAATCAATAAGCAAATTGAAAGGTCCTCAGTCCTCAGTAGAAGCCAGCTGAGGAGATGGGAATGACAAGGACCAAGTTCCACACTAGGTGACAGTAGAGCTGAAATGTAAGTGAGGTGAAGAAGTCACTGCCCTAATGGCACATGACTCCCTATTTCCCTTCTCCTGGTCACAGCTATCCACAAAGGCCACCTCCTGAGGAAGTCTTCCCTGGAGTTCTCAGCCATGGTTACTAACTCAGAGCAGATCCCTGATGGTCACACAGAATACTGGATGATGTGTGTGTACACCAGGAAATCCAAAGGCGTACCTCACTTTCCCCTAGACTGCAAGGCCCAAGGGTGCATCCTGTGATCAGTCATAGTTCTTCCCAGAGCTTGGCCCAGACTCCCACTGCTACCCATTGAATGGCTTGATCACCTGAATCTCCCAAAGAAGGCTTGTCTCCTGCATATCTAAAACCAACTTTCTTTTTCTTTTATTCTCTCCTAAGCCTCTGATGGTCCCTGGTTCAGGGACGTCTTAGCATTTGTTGCTTTTAGTGTCATCATGTGTGGGTTTTCTAGACACAAAAGCCAAGAGGATGACGATCAGAAGCTGGAGCCTAACCAGGTCATCTGTCAAGGACTTCTCCAGACTAAAATTCCCACCCTAGCCTCATGCTCTAGACTGCATTTGCTTAGAGGTACATTTTCCATTTGCATAAGGATGCTCTCCCCTTCTGTATCTCTCAGCTCTGTTCACAGTGTGAATATCCCAGCATACCCTTGTGCTATAAGATGCTCTCTGCCTGCTGTGGCTCCTGTCTCTGCTCACAGTGTGAATATCCCAGCACATTCTTGTATTCTAAGTCAGCCAGTGTTCTCTCCCATTACCTGTTCCTTCTGTATACTTCATAGTAGTACCTTTTCTTCTTTTGGCCAAGAACCCCAAAGGCAGTGACTTAAAGAAGGAAGGACTTTCATTGGCTTACAGTTTGAGGTCATACAGTTCACCAGAGTGGCAGATGGCTCCATGGTGCCAAGGGTATGGAAACTGAGGTTCTTCACACCACGTCTTATTGGAATAGGAAGCAGAGGGGTGGGCAGACCTGTGACACCTCAGGGCCCTCCCTCAATGACACACTTTCTCCAGTAAAAGCATACTTCCTAAGGGTTCCACAGTCTTGCCAACTGAAGACCAAGTCTTTAAACACACGAGCCTGTAGGGAACATGCCACATGGAAACCACAGCGTCCTTTGAGATTGCTCTGAAATCCATTGCTTTTTCTGGGAAGCACCTCTTTTAGCTCACACCTACCTTATTCTGAAGCTGCAAGAGAGTCCATCTTCACCATCACTTCTCCTTGCTGGGACAGCCCAGGAGCAGTGCCTTCTGTAAATGAACCTTGCTATTCCAACTAGACTGTTTGTTTATACAACCTGTGTCAGGTTTCAGTATCTTGGACTGGGTGACACGTTGATCCTAGAAGCCTCAATCTTGCCACATGTCTATAGGGCTCGGATTCTACTTGTGAGAATGTTTTTTGGTGTGGCTTCTGACAGCTCACTGCCTCAGAAGGCTCTGCATGCTCCTGGATGAACTGTGGCAGATGCTCCAGGAAGCAAGTCCCTGGAGGAGGAGCCATTAATAAACTTCACAGGATTTTTTATTTATGTTCAGAAAAGCACGGGGTGGGGGTGGGCAGTGCTGTACCTACACTGAAACTCTGGAGGAAAGAGGACTCTGGGGTGAGGGACCAAGAACTGGGTCTCCAAGAGTCACTAGAGTGATGAGTCACTGTCCCTTGGGTCTTCCAGTGTGCTTTTGCAGCCCTTGGAAGAAACAGAGCTACGAGCCAAACGAGTCTGGGCCATTTCTGAGCTCTCTACCTCTCTCTCTCTCTCTAATTAAATAAGAGCGAGGCCCAGAAATGAGAATGGGTGGGTGGAAGGCTGCAAATCAGTGACAGATCAGTGATAGATGGCAGCTGGATAAATAAGAGTAAAGGATGGATGGGTGGACAGATGCAGGATAGACAGACAATGCTCACACATGTGTTTGCAGCTATACAAAGTAGCTCTTCAGAGTTACTTAGGAACCAGTGACGGAGGCTGCCCTAAGGGAAAAGAGTGTGTGAGGCAGCTGAGTGGAGAGAATCTTTTCCACACCTGCTTTGGATACTGTCTTTTAATGTGGGTGACAGTTGCGTGGCTTGATGTGTTTGTGGGTCCCCTGGCAGTGAGACTAGAACTTACCCCAGGTACATAAACTGGCTTTTTTGAGCCCATTCCCTATGGTGCCATGACTTACTCAGCCATAATGCAGAGGAGAGGGACTTGTTTCTGCCCCAACTTGGTATGCCAGCCTGTGTTGACTACCCAAGGGAGGCCTTACCCCCTATGAGGAGGGGATGGGGTGGGATGGGGTGCTGTGGGATGTTCTGTATGCTCTGAATGTGTTGCTCTGATTGGTTGACATATAAACTGCTGATTGGCTAGTAGCCAGGCAGGAAGTATAGGCGGGGTGAACAGACAGACAAGGAGAATTCTGGGAAGTGGAAGGCTGAGTGAGTAGATGCCAGCCCGCCATCCAGGGAGCAGTATGTAATGGAATATAGATAAGGGCACAGAACACGTGACAACATATAGATTAACAGAAATGGGCTGAGTTTAAATGTAAGAGCTAGTCAGTGGTAGGCCTGAGCTAATTGCCGAGCAGTTTTAGTTAATATAAGCTTCTGAGTGATCATTTTATAAGTGGCTGTGGGGTCCGTGGGGCTGGGCAGGACCAGAGAAAACTTCAGCTACAATGGTGGGGGGAAGACAGGGAGGAGTGGGAGAAAGGGAGGGAAAGGGAACAGGGGTTGGTATGTAAAATGAAAAAAATATTTTAATAAAAAATATATTAAAAAAGAACCATACAGTAATGTATTGGCATCATGGTATAGAAAACAAAACAAAAGGAAAGGAAAACTATATAAAAGTATCATCTTCAAGTCAAAATATGGTGAGATACAAGGGTTCATCCATAATATCATGCAAACAAACACTTATGTTATGACTTCTACTGCATGCTAGTTGCTTCTATCTGTGGCCCTTTCTGTTCTTGTCATCCTAAAAAGGTCCTATAATCATTTCTAGTGTATAGGCAGGGAAAGGGGAGTGGAATTAAACAGAGTAGTTTGCCCAAGGTCAGTACAATGATAGAATAAATGTTTTAATGGAGGCATGCTGTCCTCAAAAGCCTTGCTCCTGACCACTAGGCTATACTGCTCTTCTGTCTCTAATCCTGCATTTATCCTGGGAGACTCTGGTCTGCCCTTCAGCCCTTGTCGAATCCATATAATTTCTGACCTAAACAGTGTCATCTTGCTCCCTTGCCAATGAACAATCATCATTCCAGGCATATAGCTCAACCCACATCTAGACACATGAATGAATGAATTGATCAATCAACCAAGTAATGGAGTGATTTCATCCATTCACACAAATAATTCTAACAGCCAAGATTTGCTAGGTGAGGGTGGCAGTGGAGTACATTTTGTGTGGAATGCTGAGGTTGGAGGGAGCCCGGAAAACCATGAGATGAGGAGAAGGCCAGGATGACCAGAGCCCTGTGTGTTGAAAGAGATGACCAGAGGCTTGGCTGGAGAAGCAGGCTGGGCTCAGATCCTGCAAGCCTTCACAGAGGATTTGGAAATATGTTTGATAGCTGATGGAAGCCGCAGAAGGTTTTTCACAGCATGGAGACTGTCCTTACCAGGCTAGCTGATGGCTGGGCACTGTATCACATGAAGGCAGCTTCTGGTTCTGAGACTCTGTGAGATCCTGTTCTTGCAGTGAGCAGCAGGAAGGGGTGGGCCGGTGCTTGCAAAAGGTTCAGATTCTCTCATTGCTACTTCATGCAGAGGCTCTGGGCCTCTCTCTGATCTTCCTTGCCTATCAGCCAGGACCAAGGATTTTGCTCCAGCTGGGACTGTGGCCATCAGTTGGCCTTTCAGCCTGTGGCCTCAGGCCCAGGGATTCTGAGTCATGGAGGCAGCATCAGGAAAGGCATAGAGCCCGGGTGACATTTGTAGCTCACACAGATGTATTAACACCCCCACTGTCTCCTGAGCAAATAAGGCCAGGCCAGACTTTGGCTGAGGCCATGAAGGCAAAGAAAATTGGAGCACATGGCATGCTGGGAGAAGAGATGGAACAAATGAAGTCCATTGAGAACTACAGCATCTATTATCATTGAACATTATGCTGGCCTCAACTCTGGACCTAGACTCCAGCTCTGCCTAAGGTTACCCAACCAGAGTCCAACTAACATCTTCTCAATGTTCACGTGGGACTCACAGAGATTTGATACTTGCAGGACTTTGAAGGATGAATAGAACTTTTAGGAAATAATGTGCAAAGGAAGAACATTCCAGAAGGAAAGGTAAAAACAGAAGAACATGGTGATTAAACCCAAGAACTTAAGAGCCAGAGTGCTAAGCCTAGAAGACGACTCTTCCACTTTCTAGCCTTGTGACCCTGGACACATAAGTTAGCATCTCTGAGCTCCAGTTTCTTATCTGAAAACAAAACAATCATAATGTCCCTAACAGGGCTGGAATGAGTGCTTTAGAACTCACATACCAAAGTCTAGACCACGATGAAGACTATAGAGGTGTGAGCTGTTATTGTCTTGGCTGCTATCATTGTCTTTGGGCAGTTTATATTATGGGCCCAGGTGAAGATGCAGGCACATAAGAGGACACACACACACACACACACACACACACACACACACAACAACAACAACAAAACAAAACAAAACAAAACAAAACAAAACAAAACAAAACAAAAAAACACCAGCACCAGAAATGGAAACTATGGGGTCAGTGAGATTAAAATGCCCCTCTTCTCAGGGGAATTCTCATCAGCAGAAGACCAGAGTCACAACTAAGGGGCATAGACATGTGGCCACATCCTGGAACCATGGAAAGGAAGCTCTTTCTGAGTCAGAGTCACAGCTTTGGCCCCTTCTCTGGCCATTGATCAAGTCTTGAGGGAGAAGGTACAGAGGGTCCTAATGGGGCAAGCAGTGGGGTGAGGTGTGAAGGGACTCCAGAGGGAGGTGAAAAGGTTAAAACCCATTTAAAGGGAGAGTTGGCTTATGAAGAACATCAGGAAACACAAGGGAAGGATGGATTTGGGGTCACATTGGGGCAGGTTGATAACTGGGCATCACTTGTTAGAATGCCCACAAGGCTAGGGGGGGTCTGTAGTGTGGAGCTACAGCCTCATGGGAGGCACTGGCAAACCACAGTCTGGATACCAGGGCCCTGACTGAGTAGTCTGGACATCAGTATGAGTGGTCTATCATTACAAACAGAATGCTGGGTAAAGACAGAAGCCAATTTCTTTTCTTTTTTTCTTTTTTTCTTTTCTTTTTTGTTTGCTCATACTCTTTCTTCTAATCCCTGCTTTCCCATTTCTTCTGAGTTATTCCTTTATAACATGTCCCTCTGGTCACGTTTAACACCTCAAACTTGTCTCACTTCCATAGTTGGCACACCCAGGGGCAGTACACTATGAAAGCTTCAGGCTCATTGAAAAAGAAAGTCTCCCTACTGCCACCACCACACATCAATGCCTGAGGCAGGTGGGAGAGCTGACCCTGTGGTCCTAAGAGCAGAAGAGTTGTCCCTGACCTCCATCAGCTGCAACATTGTGGAGAGCAAGCCGTGCACCTCATCAGGGTAGCACAATAGACCTAACCCTGCTAGCATAGATGTGGGTGAACCAGTCCAGAAGTTACGAGCATGGAGAGTTGTCCCCATTTCTCCTCTGTCCCATGGAAGCACGGCAGAGGAAAGACACCTCTCACCACCAACACCTGAGGCAGGTAGGAGAGCTGGCCTTGAAGCTATAAGAATGGGAGAGCGGGCCCTGCACCTTGTCAGGGCAACACAATAGACCTAAATCTGTTGACGGAGGTGTGGGTGAGCCAGGTCCGAAGCAGTGAGCAAGGGAGAGCTGTCCCCATTACTCATCTGTCTTGAGGTGGCATGGGTAGGGGAGAGTTGACCTCCTGCCCATCAACGCCTGAGGCCCTCTGGTCATAAGAGCAGGACTTGGGAGAGCAGGCCCTGCACCTAGACTGGACAGCACATTAGAGTGAACCCTGTTGGCACAGGTGTGGGTAAGCCAGCCTGAAGTTGTGAGCATGGGAGAGCTGACCCCATTACTCATCTGTCTTGTGGTGGTATGGGCAATGGGGGAAGGAAATGCCCTTTCCTCTCCCATCCATCAAGACCTGAGGCAGGTTGGAGAACTGGCCCCGAGGTCACAAGAGCAGGAGAACTCTCCCTACCCCCAACCAGCTGCAACACCCAGGAGAGTAGGCCCTGCACCTTACCTGGGCAACACAATAGAGCCAACCCTGTTAATGAAGTTGTGGGTGATCCAGCCTCAAAGTAGCGAGCATGAGAGACCTAGCCCCACCCCTCATCTGCCCTATAGTGGCATGGACTGAGGAGAGATGCCCTTCCCCCCCATCAAAGCCTGAGGCAGGCGGGAGAGCTGGCTTTATGGTCATAAGAGCGAGAGAGCTGTCCCTGACCCCCACCAGCTGCAACACTTGGAAGAACAGGCCGTGCGCTTCGCCTGGTCAACATAATGGAGCCAACTCTGTTGGTAGAGGTGTGGGTGAGTCAGCCCCAAAGTTGTAAACATGGGAGAGCTGTCCTCACTACTCATCTGTCATGTGGTGGGGTGGGAGGGGGAGAGATGCCCCCTCTTGCCCCTTACCATTCACTCCTTACCAGCTGCACTAGATGAAAGACTGACTTTCCCCCTTACCAGATTCAGCACTCAGCAAAGCGGGCCCTGCTCCTCACCTAGGCAGTACAGCAGAGCTGGCCCAATGGTCAGAGATGAGGGTGACCCAGTCCCAAAATTGTGAGCAAGGGAGAGCTGTTCCCATTACTCATCTGACATGTGGCAGCATGAGCGGAGGAGAGATGCAACCCTCCATCAACACCTGAGACAGATGGAGGAGGTGGCCCTGTGGTCATAAGAGCAGGAGGGATGTCTCTGCCACTCACCAGCTGCAGCACTTGAGAGAGTGGCCCCTGTACCTTGCCTGGGCAACAACACAATAGACCTCACCCTGATAGCATAGGTGTGGGAAAGCTGACCCTTAGGGCATGAAAGTAGGAGAACTGTCCCCAACCCTCACTCATTGCTGCAAGAGCTAAGTTATCCGGGGCAATGCTGGAGAGCTCACCCTGGTGGTGAGGACAGGGGAGAGCTGGGAGTCTCTAACCAACCCTGCAGCTGCCCAGGCCCAGAACCAGGGTTACGACTTGGCCCACCCTGATATCCACCCCATCTATGATCTGCTGGAGCACATGAAGGGTCCTGACCCACAGACCCAGAGCTGCAGGATCTCCACAACACTGGGCAGCAACAGGATAGCCAAGAGGAGTCCCAGTGAGGGCCCAGCATCGAGAATGTAACAGAAACCAGAGGCCTCAAACCAGACCAATGACTTTTTGACATGAACACTTGCAAGTAAAGATGCAGAGACAAAGAGGTTTGCTGCGTGACTCGCTGTGTGACACTGAAGCTTCCGTGACGATGTTTATAATTTTTCCCTTAAATTTTGTTTTCTTTGGGGGGGGGTGTGCAGGGATGGAGGGTGGATGCAAAGGGACGGGGAAATGAATGGGATCAAGATACATGATGTAAAAGACATAGAATAAATTTAAAAATTCATGGAATTAATAAAATATTTTAAAGAAAGCAAAAGGAAGTCTCTTACTTCCCAGCCCACCCACTTCAGTGGGCAGGACAGGATGGTGCCTATTCCTTCTCTTTCTCCTTTTGCCTTGATATTTCCCCTCCCTCCACCTCTTCTAGCTGCCCTTGACTCTTTGGGGATAAAATAGGAAGGGAGGGGGGCAGTAATTACATGGTGGGCCCAGCGGGTATGAATGATCTTGGATTGAGAGATATCCAATGCAAACTCAAAGGTTCTTGGGAAATTCCTTCTGAAGACTGTGCCAGGAGTAGCTTTCTCTGGAGTCCACTTGACTCATGGGAAGTGCTTTCCACTGCACCTCCCTTAGTTGCCAGAACTGTAGTAGTCCCTCCAGCAGTGAGGTCGCTCTTTTTCTATTTGACATATCTACCAAGCCTTGGTTTCCTGTTGTGGGTGAGGATCTGGTACTAGAGCGCTGTACCCCTGACTTCCAAGACCCAGAGGTCAAGCTCTTCAGAGGTTCCTCCAAGCCTCCCCCACTTGAGTTAAGATGACTACCATCCATGGTGTTTTAATGAACATGGATGCCTTGACATTCTTTCCAACAATTCTCCAGCTCTCACACTCTAACATTTCAAACTTGTGGTGAACAACAAGCTAAAACTCTTAAAGCTGGTTTGGGTCACCCTTTCCTGTGTGCCACCTCTCTGGATTGAGAGCTCCTAAGGACAGGGATTGTATCTGGACTGCACTTCAGATCCTGGAAGTGCACTGGGCACTGACTTTGTGAACAGTTTCAGTGGACAAAAAAAATGGCCACCAAACTGTCTACATCTTAATGCCCCAAATTGGTGGAAATGTTAAGTTACATTGCAAAGGAGAGTTAAATGTACAGGTGAAATTAAGAATGTTCAACTCTTAAGAGGAGGACATTGTCATGGATTTTGTGAGTAGGCCCAACACTGTCATTGGGGGCCTTGGAAGTGGGTGAGAAAAGCAAATCAGTGTCAAAGAGATTTGAAAATGTGGCACTTCCAGCTCTGAAAAAGGGAATTGACCACAAGCCAAGGGCTGAAGTCTCTTAGAGGCAAGGATTATGGACTTTCCTCTAGAACCTTCCAGAAAGAGCACAATGCTGTCAACCCCTTGATTCTAGATCATTGAGACTCAGGACTTCTATACAATAATATAATGAGTATTGTGTGTGTGTGCACACATGGTGGATGTGTGTGGGTATGGTTGGGTGTGGTGTACATGTATAAGTGGATGTGTGTGTGTGTGTGAGTGTGCGTGTGTGTGTATGTGTGTGGTGGATGTACATGAGTGTGGATGGATGGTGTATATGTGAGTGTAGAGGAGTGTGGAGTGTGCAAGCCCTGTGAAGGGGCCTGAAGTTGATGTCAGGTATCTTCCTTAATCATTCTCCACATTAGTTTTTGAAGCAGAATCTCTCACTGAACCTGGAACTTCCTGATTCCTCAAGGCTGACCACCAAGCCTTAGGGATCTGCTGGCCTCTGCTTCTTTGATACAGGGATTATTGGCACCTGCTGCTGTGCCCAGTTTTTTTTTTTTTTGATATGGATACTATGGCTCTGACTATAGATGTAACCAGCTGTTTTATTAAATAAGAAACACGGAACCAATGTAAAAGAGAAAGCCAAGAGGTCAGAGCTCAGAGCTAAAATTTTACCCTTTCTCCTGCGGTGCTCCTAACTCTCCGAAAGAGACCTACTTCCTGTGTGTATGTCTTTACATAGTCTTTCTGTTCTGCCTTCTCGTTGGTTGTAAACCCAAACACGTGACTGCCTCATCACTGCCTGTATGTACAGCACTCCAGGTCTTAAAGGCGTGTGTCTCCAATGCTGGCTGTATCCCTGAACACACAGAGATCTACCTAGCTCTTCTACCAAGTGCTGGGATTAAAGGTGTGCGCCACCACCGCCACGCTCTTGCTATGGCTCTAATAGCTCTGACCCCCGGGCAACTTTATTTATTAACATACAATCAAAATCACATTTCAGTACAAATAGAATACCACCACATCTGACCCATGTCCCCACGCTTGCACAGCAAATACTTTACCCTCTGAGTGCCCCCTGCACTCCCAGCCCTAGGTGTTATTTGAAGCTACTAGATTTGTGGCGACTAGTAGAGCAACCGTCAAAAACTAATAGTTGATGTTCAGACAGTAGTTGATGTTCAGACAGCCTAGCCTTTGGTTGAAATCCGGAGTGCAGGTCAGTTCTCCATTTGGAGTCACGAAAGTTACTATATGTAATGGAAGTGTTTGCTCCTCATATTGAAGGAGACGGCTCATTTGACGTCTACAACTTAATGGAGTAAGGCGTGTACGCACTGATTCTTTGCGAAGTGTTTCTGCTGTAAGACCCACTGTATACTGTCCACGGACTTTCCTAGTGATGGTGACACCTTTCGACACAACAGTCAGCGCACAGCGTTCCACACAGAGGGGAAAGCTATTATCTTCGGAGCTTAGTAGTGTCCAATTCCCTGCGATCTCGTCAAATGCCTCACTCTACTCGGTTTAACTCTTTTTTTGGAACTTTACGGTTGTAGTCTCCATAGAGACCATCTGCTCTGCGGAGGATCCCACTTTTGTAGTGATTCAAAGAGCTTTGTGTACTAAAAAATAATATGTTGCCTTGCATGTCACCTGAATATTGAGATTTTTGATCGTCGTCTTTTACACAATCGCTCTGTGTTGTTGTGTGTGTGTGTGTGTGTCTGTGTGTCGTTGCTGGAAGGTCTTAGCCTAGTTTCTCGCACGTACATCCCGATCGGCTATAGCCGTTTACGCGTCCGACTGTGGAAAACAAGATGATGGCTTGTCTATTGCCACGTGTATTTTCACAGTATTTCCTGCCACATGCAACAACACACATATTTCCAGCATTTTATTTCGTGTCTTATTCTCACAAACGGAATCATCATTATTTATTCTCACGCGAATACAACTCATCTCTGGAACAGCTCAGTCAAATTTGTTTGGGGTGTAAAATGAATTACAGCTGTTAACTATTGTTTATTCATAGCGCTTGCTTTGTTCAAGTAACAATATAGGACTTTTTGTATACGTCTTCTGTCAGTAGAGGCCGGAATCACGTGGGTTGTTGAGACGGGCTCCGATTTTGGATTTATGATGTTCTTTGGATAAAGCGCATGTTGGTTGCAGGACGCTAGATAGTTTATGCAGCGTGCTGTAATGATTAGGGACGGTTGGTGGAGAGCTTATTTGCGGGGTGTAGGCAGGAGTCTGAGGCGCATGGTAGGTTGTGAGGGTATCTGATAGAGTGTAAGTGGTGCTCTTATCATCGAAGACCGACGCACATTCCGCTTATGTTCGAGTTTGAGAGTTCTACTCAAAGACTCCTCCGCTGAACGAGTCGTATGTGTTTGAAAATGATACACTAACCCGTGTACTACTATCAAACACATTTAAATATCCAATCCATGTTTTTTCAACACTTGGAACATATACATTTTTAGCTTATACTCAAATTTTAGAGTGAGATTTTTTTTATCGGATTTCCAGGGACTCTCGCTTGGATTTGTAAATGGTATTGGGATGGCTCTAGTAACTTATTTTTAATTGCAGGGGTTCCGATTGACTATTGAGCTTTAACTCAGATATCACAGGGCATTGCGGAATTGGGGCTGATTTCCATTAATGTGGATGTTCCTTCCGATTCTTGATTTTATCGTAGTTTCTTGAATTATTGCGCGTCCGTATTAAGTTGGCATGCTGAGCTTTTTTTTTGGGCTCTCTTGTTGTAATATGGACCTCTTAATAAGGTTTAGCTCTAGCAAAATCCAGATTTGATCGATTAGACTGATGCTTGTACGTCCGTTTTGAAGTATGACAGTTGAGTAAACAAATAATATTCCCTTTTTATTTTTATTGGGCCTGATTATTTTTAATGTCGCCTTAAACAGGAGGTCAGTGGGTAATATTTTATCAAATTTTCCTTTCCCTCGGTTTTTTCCGCTGGTGGATTTGCTGTTTGGGCCACTCACGGTGCACTTCTTACCTTTACTCATTCTGCTCGCCATTCTTTTTCTCCTTATTATCCTATTCTCTTTTTCCTTTCTCCCTTCTTTCGAACACTTCATAGTTACTCGTCGCTATGTTGTTTTCTCTCTATTATGTGGTCTATGTGGTATTGTTCGCACGTCTGCCCTCAGAAGTCTTTCCTGGGGTATTTACTAGTCGGTCACCTACTTCACACGCTGGGCTGAAGATGAACAGGAAAGTGCCCCATGCCTTGCTTTTTTGGTTCTTTCCCGTTTTAGTGTGGAACAGGTTGACCATGTTCGCTAGAGCTGGGATCTCGTTGGTTCTTAGGAGGACAGCATCTTGACGAGCCTGGAGTCGGCTAATCGTATCCTTCTCTCTTCGGGAGAAATAGGGGGGTGTGATCAGGAAGCGTTGTGCTTGTCCTTGTTTGAACCTACACCTAGGTTTGAATATGTGGTTGGATTAGTGTACGATTAAGTCCAGGGATTTGTAGCATGCTTTAGGCAATTTTCCTTCCTCCAGCTATTAGGAACCTGTTTTCCTTAACCGACCCGCCACGCATCGCTCTTTTCCATGCCCTTTCCTTAAACCATTCTCCTTATTCCTTCATTTTCTTGCTGATTAAGACCAGAGGTCGGTCCTTGTTGCTTGGGCGGTTTGCACGCTCGCTTGGGCTCAGTGGGCATGGTTTCTCCTCCGTGCTTGGAGCTGGAGGTGCCGTGACGTGCTGCACGGGTTTTTGCATGTTCTCGTCTTTCATACAGGGACAGATCCCCTGACGCCGATTCGTTCCTAGGATTTGAGTCGCGTGTGATAGGTTACCTATTTCCCTTGTGAGGATTGTAAGTGGCGCACAGGGAGGAGAGTCAAGTGTGTATGACGCATAGTTTGCTTGGCAGCTCAGTAATTAGAGCAGGTTGTGGCTTGTTAGACAAGGTATTTGGGCAAGAGGGTCTCGCATTAGGATGGGGTATCTCTCGGCACAGAGTGATCTAAGAGAACAAGAGCTAAGAATGACAGATTGGCAGGGCTCAGTTTTGCTTTAGGAGAGGATCTTGACCGGGTGGAGGGCGGACGTCTCTCGCTAGGGGGACTCGGCTTTATTTCTTTCATATGGATGAGGTCCTGATTCATTTATTCATGAGCATAGAGACAGCGACGCAGTCAGGTGGTGGGTTGCGCCCTTGAGCAGGCGCGACCTCGAGCTCCCTCACTCCTTCATCGCTCGCAGAGATAGGGTGGTGCAGGTCTAGCTCCAAGGTAGGCTCATAACCATGTATCAGGAACTAGGGGATTGATGCCCCCCAACGACTCAGAGCATCTCTAGTTTGCGTGGGCCGGGTCCCCTGCTTTGTGCTGTTGGCTTCTGGCAAGCAAGGTGTGAACTGGTAAACACATCACTTCTCTTATTTGTCTTGGGAGCCAGACATGGGGTTTAATGGGGTCCAAGGGTGTCCTTATATTTAGCCCTGTAGGTCCTCATCACAGCCCTACCACCCTAGTCATGACCTCCACAGCATGCACCAATCACGTGAACAACAATGGCAAGCTGGCAGAGATGCCTGGCTCAGAGCTGATGACGGGCGAATGAAGGTTCCATCAGGGGGAAATTTCCCCACACAAATCTGCCACCTACTAACGTCTTGTTGGGTGTGATATTACTGTTTCCACTTTTTTCGGGCCTGATTCTCTACGGAGAGATACATGGGATATAGTGCTCAGAGGTTAGAGGGAGGGGAAAGAGGGGGAAACAGCGTGAATGACTAGGAGTAGTGCACCGATTTTGGCGGGGCATTTCTCCAGCACTCAGGACCATTGTCAGTATGCTCCCTGTCAGCACAGTGAAGAATTCGAGGCAGGCCTGGCTAACAAGAAGTGTAAGCTTCATCTTAATAGGGGATGCAAAGAATTAGACCTTTCTCTGGTGGACAAGTTCCTCGGCTTCGGTTAGATCACTACAATGCTAGTCACTTATCTGTACACTGCGATTCGCTCTTTCTATAATAAATATGAGGCTAAATATTCAATAAATGAGTGTGAATATAGTCATAGAAGAATTTAGAGTATAAGACCTCCTAGATAAGAGGAAAGCTAAATTGGGGGGAGGTGACTTTGTTGATTGCGCTCTGAGCCGAAACAATATCACGGTGGGGAGCTGGTGATCTGGGCTGCAGGTGGCAAGGTTATTTTACAGGTTCTTCACCATGCAAGTAGCTCAATTAGGTCTGAGTTAAGGGAGTACCTCCGGCGATAGGGCAATTCACTGATATCGCGTTCTCTGTAGGCTCCGCTAAACACTGAGGATGCCACTGGCTGTCAGGTAAATTGTTTCCTTGAGCCCGAAGAGAACGCCAGCACACGTACTCATTGGAGGGAGGTTGGGGTTTAGAAGAGAGCTAGGGATCCTGTCCGGCCAAGAAAACTTCAGGCCACATCTTGGGACCGTATTCAGCTGATTCGCGCAGAGGATATGGTCTACATCTAATGGAACACATACGAGCATGTAGCTTTGGTCTTCGGCAGAGCCCGAGGTGCCTAAGGACTCGGAGTCATGGGGCTTCGCAGGGGCCAACCCCTTTCCAAATGTCACTCAGTAAATTTCATAATACAGATAACACTAACTTTTCCTTGAGTGGACCAGGTGGCTCGTTTTCTAGAGTCTGCTTTTGTTGCCATTGGACGGCTAAAGGAGGACCGATCTCACAGTTTGGACTGAGGTCACCCTTGGTCCTTTCCGGTCCCTCTTTCCCCCTCTGGGGGTTTTATTCACTAGCTCTCGTAGGGCCCGCCACATTCTTTTCCCCACCGCGTACATGGGACCTTCTGCGCCTTACACAGTCTTTCAGCTCAGTGACCTATCGTGTCAGCTCCTGCTGCGAGCCGTGATAGTACTCCTTGAGGCTTGGTCCCTTTGGGGGCTGTGCCCATGGAGCGCTCAGGTAGATCACATTGATAGCTCGCTGATCGGTCAGCTCTTATTGTCACTGCAATAGCTTTGATAGCTGGCCTTATCTTGTTGACTCCAGACAAGGCTCGAACACTCGCCCCGTCCCCTCCCGCACCTAACAATAACCAAGTCTTTCGCAGAAGTTTCGCTTTCTGTGTAGGTGGAGAGTGTTGTGCCCTCGCTCTACGATTTTTGTCTCTATTGCTTTTCTGTGCTATTCTGTGCTGTTTCATCCCATCCATCCAATCCTAGTATCCATCTCACATCATTCCAATCCCAATCCCATTTCACCCCTGAGCTCAACTGGGTGTACTCGATCACTCATTCGAGGATTTAAGCGCTGGGCTCCAATTCTCGCGCAAACGACTGTAACTACATACTCCACTTACACGAAGGATTGTCTATACTTATTATACCCAGGTGGCCAGATATGAGGTGAGAGGAAGTATTTCTCTAACTTCTTTATTTATATATATTTGCTGGGCAATGCGGGACCGTATGTAGAGCTCAGTCTCTTTAAGGCCTCCCTTCATGGTTCCGGTTTTTCTTGTTCGCTTTTGCAAGCTAAAAAGTGCAAATCATGTGGGTATCAAGATGGTAAATTACATCCAGTGAGATGCGTGCATCCCGGAGGAGGCATTGTAATTATTATCCAGACTTCACCGAGGGCAGAATCCTCTTTAAAACAATAGAAGTGGCAGACGGTCCTTTCGGCTCTTCTCTTTCGGTCGCTCGCTCTCCTACTTATCCAGAAATGACAGCATCACTGTGATGTTGAGCCTCAGCAGGTGGGTATTTAGATCATATATATTTTTGAGACTATGACCTGGAGGAGCACTGACCATGGAATGGAAACGCATGTGGTGAAGGATGAAAGATGTGGCTTTGTTTCAGACGGCCTTGCACCTCAAACAGATGTCTGGAACAGCGCATCCCACACGCTTTTGGTATGGCTTCCCTTTGTTTCTTTATTGAGACAAGTGGTTCTTACACTTTTACGTTCCCAGATAGGGATGACCATGGGACTAAGCTGGGATTCTGCAGACGAGTTGAGGACTGGAGGCTTCTAACCGTTGTGTGTTCGAGATTAGACAGGGTGTGGAGCGCACTAATGAAGTGACCACACTAGCTTATAAAGCTACATGCATTCAGGTTTTGGTCTTTACCACGCTTACGAGGTGCTCTTATTGTCTGAAGGTATTCTCTTGTTGCTGGAACATTAGGCCTTGTATATTTCTTTGCTTTTTTCACGAGTTTCTTTGGCTCTAATACGCCATGTAGTATTTGTTGATATGCTCTTGTTCTCTAGCATTGTATTCTGTAAGTCACGGACTCTATTTAGTCACCATGCATCGGAGGATGGTCTTGTTCATATTGTAGCCTACATTTGTGCCTGTCGCCCCTAAGGCAAGGAAGTTCCTGGGGAAGTGAGTATGAGTCGAACAGAAGAGGCTTTCTGCAATAGCAGCACTTTGGTCTGGTCTCCTGCATTCAGTTGGTCTCCTGGGATATGATCGGTCTTCGATGGGATTATACCTAATTCGTCGGTGGGTGTATCTATTTCGTTCGCTTCAGCTGATCCTTGCTGTGAGCGGGGCCACCATCTCCCATTAGCATACAGATGCTCTACTGGCCTAGCCCCAGCAACCATTTGATCATCTTCAACCATACGCGTCTACAGGTCCCTGCTTCCGAATGAAAAAGGCACCTATGATGACCTCAAGTTCGCTCACCTTTGTGGTGGCATGGATTGGCAAGTGAGGTAGTTCCTTACGTGGGTACTACGATGAATGATTGGCACTAGGTGTAGTGCCGAGAGAGAAGAAAATTCCTGGTTCTTTTTATAACCCGTTGCCCGATAATTCCTGGTCATTTGTTCAAGGATGCCTTGATGCCAGACAACTGAGGTATTGAAATTAGGTCAGTGAGCGCATATGATAGAAGGATGCTGGTCAACTATTCACATACGAATTTGGTATATCTTTTCATACCGACAGAGCACTTGAGGTATATTGGGAATAGAGGTTGGAATATCATTCGTTTTTGTAGCTGTGCTTCATTCAAGTTCAGCCCGAATGTTCCTCTCCTCATACATCGCCCTGTGATATTACTGTGTGAGCTCGGTTTAATAGGTCATGCTCAATTGAACAGGCGTCTAGTGGGATTTTTGGGTATATTTATAGATAGATTATGTATGTAATTATTATGTATAAATGTAGCCTAAGGACTGATGTAGAGTGTTGGATTTCTTATTGGAAAGAGTCTGGAATGGCTCTATTAAGGCTTCGCATGGGAGCATGAGGAGACAGAGGGTTTGAACAGATAGGCAGGACTCCAGCGTGACAGCTTGGAAGACCAGAGTTGTGATTTACCTCAACTAAGAACTAGAGATTTATTGTATATAGGAAAAGGGCACGAGAAGTAGGAACCCAGTAGAGCAATCTCTCATTCAGAGCGCCAGCATAGGTGTGGTCAATGAGCGAGGAGAACGAGAGCGGAGTTGTCAAACGCGATGTAGGCAAAGAACATGGATTAATATAAGAGTGGGTTTGATCTGTAGTTATAAAAGCCTAGATGTAGGTAACAAGCTAGGGAGGCGGATTGTAGGGCTGGAACTTTGTAGGATTTAATTTATAGGGAAGGTGGGGCGCTGTCAATATTGGTGTGAGAGGGCTGGGAGGGGGTAGGCAGAGAGGGATTTTGAGCTGATTGGTCGTGAGACGATTTATGGCTTGCGGGGCAACATTTTGGTCCTAGTGTCATCATTGGCGGATTCACTAACCAGGTAGGTACCCTTTTGAACGGAGTTGTTTTATGACGCGAGGGGGATAAGTCTCTCTCTTGTAACAACATTAAGTTACCATGAATTCATGAGAGAAGGAGATGACGAGACACTGTAGCTTTCTAGTCGCTACAGACGACTCCAGGCAGGCCACAGATAACAGGCTTGAGCCAGTCAGCAGCGGGAGGGTGCTAGAAGAACGCCACCTACACTGCTTGGTGTCTTAACAAGATTTTGGGATTATCCATTGGGCGTGTTCAAAAAATGCAATACATTAGAGGTTCTTGCCTTGTGATGTAGACGCTAGGTCGCAGGACTGAAGAAAATTCGTAACCTCTGATATCTCTTAGGTCTTATAGGTGAATGCTTTAAAAGGTGTTTGAGTGCTAAGAACTCGAAAGCAGAAACATTATGGGCTTGTTTTCACTACGACCAGGGTTTCTGCAGTGATACGCACATACGGATGGTCCATTATTGCTTTTCACCAATATAATAACAAAACGATTACTTCTTAATATATTGAAAAGATATACCAGTGGATCACGGCGTAAGGTGATCATATAACATGTGAGCTCAGCTATGATCTGTGATTTATTATAGTTGTGTGGTTGTGTTGTGTGGTATCACTTGGCAGAGGAGCTGTGAGTTCATGAAGGCGGATGGCGCTGAGGCGCGAGTGCTCAATTTGAGAGAGAGGTTGGAGTAACATAGTGTGATATTCCATGCTCTTGATAGGTAGCATTAGGCTCGAATATGCAGCTATTTGGTATATAATAAGGATACATAAAGCGTAAAAAACACGCATTATTATCTGAGGATAAGATATTTGTTATTAAATATAACCACTACAATGTGGCGTGGAAGGAACATAAGTTTTTATTTCTTTTTATTCGGTCCGGCGTAGAGACGGTCACGTTGGAGTACACCTCTGGTATTTGACTCATCTGGTGTAAATCTTGTTACTTTGTGGATGCTTATATAGGCGCGCAGACGGATTGTATATCCAGCGTTGTCCTAATTAATCCGACATATGTCATGTATTAGTCAACACACTAGTGACTGCACATTATCATTCACAGTATCTCGATGACTTATTATTCACATTTCACGCGCGGACGTCGTATGCGTATCTTGGTCAGCAAGTGCGCCATAACGACATCTTAGTGGAAGCTCACTATAGAGTGCAAAATATTGGTTGAAGTTGCTTGGGAGCAGAAGGGCAGGGTGTATAGTGACTGTCATGGTTCTCTTGTGGTCATCTGCACATAGGATCTTTAGGAGTCTAATTCTCGAGTTCTATCTGGGACAAGTTCTAGTCCAGATTCATCACGCAGGGCTCAGCACAGGAGGCTATAGAGGTGATTGATTTTGTCGGGACCCATGAGCAAGCTCTCTCCTCACGTTGTTAAAATTTTGGTTACACACAACATTAGATTAGGAAACAAACAAGAAAATCTGCAAGCCTCAGTGATAGAATAATGACTGCATCTCGCACTCTACTTATCTATATGGGAACACGCTTCGTTGTTGTAGGGGGAGCTGATTGAGGACATCGCAATCACAATCCTCTGTTGGCTAACAGAGTCCTCCAAGAGACTAAGATATCTTACTATACCAAGTCTGCCATTTTTGTGGGCTGTTCACACTGTACAGTGGTATGGCATGGATAGAGATTGTTGGTTACACAATCAAAATGGACTTAGGGGTGGAAAAGGTTGACAGAGGCTTTCTAGGCTTCTCCTGTCCTCAATTCAACATAAAACACGAAAATCATCTCCCGTTAGCTGGGCGTTCTGCGCTCGCCACGGGAATACACTCCATCATCCTTATTGGGATGAAAAAGTCACTGGCTTTATGAAGAAGGCTATCTTAACTATTACTAACCACTCACAGTTTGCATTACTTAGGGTAACTTTACATGTCCGGGGCCAGGGTGATTGGCTAATTTTGAAAAAAAGTTGCAGATGTGGTTAAATCATGTCATATAGTTACTGTTTAAATAGAGCACGTTCTGTCGTATTTTCCAGGAACTATCTTATAGAAATGGAACAGAACCCCTAATTTAACGCACACAAAAAGCCCAAAGTATGCTCTTATGATGAATATTGGTCTCGACTTATGGCTCCGGCTCTATAGTGGAGAACGTATGCAAGTGCGCCAGCGTCCTGAAAGTCGTACGCTTAACTCAGTAATAGAAATCCAGTACGGAAGACGCTCTATACTGACTCTCCGTATGTAACTATGACCAAACTTCACAAGATGTTTAAGTTCTTCATACGCTTACACGTGAAAGGGTCTTGGCAGCCAGAGACAGGCGCACGTGCTGTATAGATACGGTGAGGGCTTTATTTCGCATGCTTATTATTAACTTGGACATAAGCGTCTTTGTAGATATTACTTCTAAGAGTCATACCTTGGTACCCAGCGTCACTCACAAATCTCATTCTCGTCAGGTTTCTTCTCACTTCACTATGGGAGTCCACTCACATTTAGTGTTACTGACCTCCGCGGAAAGCAAATGATTACTGGCTCAGCCTTTTCCACTAAGGTATTCTTGAGACAATTATCCAAATTTTTCTCCAGGGGACTCTTGCCTCAAACGATGTCCTTTGCTTTGCCCTGGGACCGAAGACAAATACGAAAGTCTGGACTCTCGTAGACATCTACGATGGCCGCAGATTCTAAGCTGACGGCTGGTTGCCGGTGCCTTGGTAGTGGTCTTGGTGTTATGGAGTCTTCTCACTGCACTCCAAGTTTGTGTAACATATTATGGCTCTTGTCGCCTCATTGATGTTTCCACACGGGACTATCTTTACAGTTGGTTGAAGGCTTGGGTAGTCAGCTATTCGCTTGCTCTGCCTCTCCAGATTTGGTCGTCGATCGGCTGTCAGTGTCTCTGCTCAGGAGGAGCCAAAGTCATGAGAATATGGAGGAGGATATGAAGGATCCAAATTACTAAGGGTAAGTCAGCTTCTTCTCTCTCACTGAAGGGAAGGGGGGTCTTAATATGAGTTAGAGGCCATATATAGATCTTTTTAAGGAGAGATGTGTGGTTCTGAAACTACTTATTATAAGAATTTCAATAATTTTACTATCTTTGATTTTATACGAATTATTCCTGTTGTTAATATTATATATCACCATACTATGGTCGAGAAATTCCACAGGGAGTTTAATTCATAGCTATGCTGGTATTACTAGAGGTATTTTTAGTTAACTATATCTCTCTAAGCAAGTTCATATACTATGATAATTGGTTCATATCTTATATGTCTCTTCTCAAGGTAGTTACATATTCAATAGTAGTCATATGCACTTTGTCTCTCACCTTTGCATGCGACTGCACGTATAGGATGTAACTATGTTCCACATATGGATCAGGGTTTAATGTAAATAAGAAGTAGCCGTTCTGCAGGAGAAGCTACGCTCGATTGAGAACCATTCATTTTCATATCTGAAAGTCTAAGTTATTCCTTTTTGATATACTATCTGATTGAGTGAATTATATATAGGACACGCCACTATCGATGATGCTTTGGGAGGATAATATATCACGTCTTTTACGCTTCATCTCTATATCGTGTACACTTGACGTGACTGCATCCTACTGATCATCTGAATAACAATATCTAAGTAGGTTCACTACAGTTCTACATGTTCAACCTTTCTCTCACACTATACAAATAACAGTTTTCACTATGGCTATAGGTACTTCTAATAATTCTCTTACACACACATTTTCCTCTACATGCTTTTGCTAATAAGGCTTGTAACATCCGTTGACTCACACAGTATAGGCGAGACTCATCCACAGCATTGCACAGACTCTAATCACATACTCATGTCTCAGGCTCTGACTATGCTCTCTCATCACATAGATAGTCCTAGTGAGACTTCTATATGCAGTGGGTCCCTATACGGCCATGCTAGGCTCACTCTAAATCGAATAGAACCCAGCCGCAGCTCTTTCAGGGACAAGATTACAGGCTGCAGGCACGCATGTGCATATACAGGTGTATCTATACTCTTGTGTCTGCTTCTACTAGCTCTCAGATCATGCTAGACTTGCACAGAGTCTCATCTCATGGTGGCAGAATCTCTCTCTCTCTCTCTCTCTCTCTCTCTCACACACACACACACACCTCTTTCTTTTACATTGTTCACTCACTCTTTCATCCACTCACTCCCTCACACTTCTCTCAGGCTTCTTCTTCTTCATCTCTCACTCAGCACACACACACACACACACACACACACACACACACACACTTCACTCACATTCTGCAGCAGCTCTCACATAGCTCTACACAACTGTCTCTCTCCATATTGACACTGCTGCTATCCATAGCCAAACTCGGGACAACTATAAGTTACAGGTTCTGGGCCCTACACACTCTCAAAACACAAGATGTACATGGTTTCTCTTAGGCTAGTAATGTCACCTTGATCCATGCATGGAGCTCTAGTTTTTGAGGGATCCCAAACAGTAAACAATTGGCTGAACCTTGAGTCATCAGGGTACATGCAGAAAGAGAACTACTGCAAGGACTATGTCTCAATGTAAACAGCCTGGCCTTGATTTAGCAATAAACAACACCTGGGAATTAGTCTTTGTGTATTTTCTGTAGGGCAGTTTAGTCTGTTTAGAATTTGTTCTGAAGTCCAAAATTAGCTGTCTTTGAGACTGAGAATACTGTTACTTTCCTGTGTCAGTAAAGAAGAATATTCTGGTCTTATTTCTGTTCATCAGAATTATACAGCTTAAACAGAAATCCACAGCTAAATGTGTGCCCAAAGATGTAATATATTCTTGAGATAAACACACAATCAGTGGGAAAACACCCATAGCTGTTTTTAGGAGAGAAATACAGTAGCACATGAGAAGAATTGCATACAGGAACAACAGGTCAATAAGTCAATAATTCCACAGCTTTGCCAAGTGGGGCTCCCCACCAGGGAGTTATAGGTCTTGTGGGTCGACTTGTCAAACACTAGTTGTCACCTGCTGTATGCTCCCATGGCCCTTGACACAGCTCATTTAAAACTGTGATGTATTGAGCCGGGCGGTGGTGGTGCGCGTCTTTAATCCCAGCACTCGGGAGGCAGAGGCAGGCAGATCTCTGTGAGTTTGAGGCCAGCCTGGACTACCAAGTGAGTCCCAGGAAAGGTGCAAAGCTACACAGAGAAACCCTGTCTCGAAAAAACCAACCAAAAAAAATGTGATGTATAGTTAAGAAATGGAGGTTAGTAGTCACCTATAAAAATCAAACTTGTAGTCATGTTAGGTATGTTTTCAAGGTTAAATAGAGATATAGTTTAGATAGATAGATGGTCTTCAACCACTTCAGAAACCTACAGGATATGGCATTTAAGATGTTTTAATAACATAAGGCTTTTGATGACAGGGAGGCATGTCTGCACCTGGCAGCACCAACTTACTTCAGAAAGGATGATGGGCATTGAAGACCCTCCATAAGGAGTTTGCTTTTAATATGGCAAAGCTATCCATCTGAGCAAGAAATTGCCCTTGCCTTGACTGCTGACGGTATGCTCTCTAAAGTGGATGAGCAGGACACAAAAGAAAGAGACTGCTGAACTTTGCCAAGACAAATAGGACAGTCCTTCTAAATTCCTGCTTCACAGAAAAGTCTGTCAGATATTCTAGGCCTATAGGCCAAATATGGATGCCCCAACATTGCATAGGAACCTTGGGTGACTATCAAGGCAGTCAGCTGTCTCTGTCATTTCTATAGTTTGGAATTTGCTTGCTCTGCACTTCCTGTTTACTCAGGTAATAATATATCTGGGGTCTCTTATGGGGTTAAAGATGAGATAGTTTTCATTACAGTTCTCATTGTTACCAAATTCAAAACAGAAACTCACAAAAGATGTATAAAATATATAAGGTTAAGACACATAAAAGCTTAAGTTGTTAATCTATTTAAAAATGTTTTGAGGTCTAAAAAGATAGTTTGGGTTGGTGATACAAGTTAGGATAGAAAGTAACTTAGGTAAACAACTTTGGACTCAACAATATAGGATAATGGAGTATTTTCTCTGAATTGACCAAGTGCAAATGGACAGGACAATGTGAATGTAATTCTTGCCTGATAATTGTTCTTATTGTATATAGTTTTGCTATGTCAGAGCTAAAATGTTTTCTTTTTATTTAGACAAAAAGTGGGATATTTGTAGACTGTGTGAAGATGTATTGCTGTGATTGGTGTTATAAAGAGCTGAATGGTCAATAACAAGGAAGGAGGTATAGGCAGAAATTCAGGAAACAGACAGGACTCTGGAAAGAAGAAAACCAGAGACATCAGGAGACACGGAGCAAGCAAGATGCACAAGAGGAGATGTAGCAGCCATGAGCCATGTGGCAGAACATAGATTAATATAAATGGGTGAATTTAAGTTATAAAGCCTAGTAAGGAACAAGCCTAAACTATAGGCCAAGCTTTCATAATTAATAAGCAGTCATATCATTATTTGGGAGCTAGTGGGACAGAGAAAGACTTGTAAAAATCTAGAATTATCTAGGAGGAGAACCTCTGGACATATATGTAAGAGAGTTTCTAGACTGGGTTCATCAGGGTGGGAAATTCTATCCTGAATGTGGGTAGCACAATTCCGTGGGCCAGAGTCCTAGACTGAATCAAAAGGAAAAGTAAGTTGAGCACCTGTATCCATTGTTCTCCGCTTTCTGACTGTGATGCAATCACGCACGCTGCCTCACACTTCTACCTCCGAGTCTTGTCCACCTCGGTGGACTGTGCCCTTGAGTTGTGAGCCAAAACAAACCCTTCCTTCCTCACACCACTTTGTCAAGGATTTTATCGTAGCAATGAGGAAAATAGCTAACACTGTTAACTACTTGTCCAACTTGCAATTTCTCCATTCTGTGACTTTATTAGCAGTAGTAAGGAGTGAGGCTAAAGGCTCAAGATGAGATAGCTTAAGAGGTGGCACACAGTGCTTGTTGTCCTTCAGGAGCATCCAACTTACACCTTGAGAAGATTCTGGACTCCAGAATGATACACAAAGAGCAGAGTTTGTCCAACCAACCTATTGAGATGCAGCCTGAATCAGGAGCACCCCAACATACCTACAGATCTACAGGCTTGGAAAGAAATGGCCATTGTTTTAAGTTGCTACATCTTGGGAGTAGTTTTATTATTGTTGTTGTTATTGTTTTAGTCCAAGTATATTCAAGACATTAAGAAGGCTCTCTTGGGGCTGGGGAGGTAGCTCAGTAGACAAAATGCTTGCAAGAAATCATGAGGACATATATTCAATTCTCAGCACCCACACAAGAAAATCTGGGCACTAAGCACATGGCTGCATCATGGAGGTGGAGTTGGGGGTTCTCTAGTGTTTGTTGGTCAGCCAGTCTACCTGAATTGACCAGTTCTTTGGTCAGTAAGAAACCATATCTCAAAATTTAAGGTGGAGAATGATTGACAATGACCCCCAATGTTAATGTCTAGCCTCCACACTCATATACATGCATGTGCACCCACTCACATACATAGATACACACACAGAGAGAGAGAGAGAGAGAGACAGAGACAGAGAGAGAGAGAGAGAGAGACAGAGAGACAGAGAGACAGAGAGACAGAGAGAGAGTTTGTAAGGGCAGGGAGGCTTTCTTACATCTTTAAAGCCTTTAAAGTACCTCTAGGTCCTGGTGTGGCTAGCCACTCTTCAAAATCCAGAGTTTGAGTTCAGCTGTGAACAGACGGAGGCCTATGCCCCCACCACCAACCTGGCATCTGCTGACTTTCAATTCATTCTTTTTCCTAAATGAGAATCCAGATAGGTCCCAAGACTGTCTGGAGCCTCTTCTACCTGATTTGCCCCTCAGCCTAAGACTTGCCTAACCCTAGAACTATGCTCTCCCATCATCATGTGCCTCTAGCATGTGGCCTGGAACACCTTAGCTCAGCATACCAGTGCCACACCAGCACCGTTCTTCTCCACAAGCATGTGATGGAAGTGTCCATTGCTTTTTAAAGAGATGTATGTTATTTTATGTGTGTGTGAATGCTTTGCTTGCATCTCTTTCTTTGCACTGCATACATGCTTAATTGCCCTCAGAGGCCTGAAGAAGAATGGATCCTCTAGAACTACATGTGGGTAATGAGAGCCAAACCTAGGTCGTCTGCAAGAGCAACTGCTCAGCCTCAGCAACTGCTGAGCCATCTCTTTGGCCCTGAAAGTGTCCATTTCTTAATCCAAATCCCTTCCCGAACTGACCCACAAGCCCTAGCTCTCTTGGGTTCCCAGAAGACACCACATTTTCCATCTCCACGACATTGCACATCCTTTTCCATGGCTTGGATGTCCTCCTCTTCCATGGTGTGTGACTGACTCAGAGTGACAGTGATATGGTTGATGGAAAGACACTAACAGCCACAAGGAAAGAAAACAAAGTTTCCTATAGAGTCAAGCAGCAGGCCCAGCAGAAGCAGGGAGTGAATTAGTACAGAGTCCAAGTGCAGTAACAAGAGACCCACCATTCCACTGCATCCTGCAAAACACAGCCCAAACCTTCCCTCCTCCAGCTTTGGGCTTGTAACCTACCACGCAATCATGTTGTTTGTTCAAGAGTCATTTGCAGAGTCAGGAAGGACAGATAACTTGCCATATGAGGTTTTAAAATCTCACCAAATCTCACCTGTCACAAAGCTATAGCTCAGTGCCTACACAATGAGCAACTGGGCAACTGGAGTTGGGCATGGGACAGCAAGCCTGATTGACGGGAGCCACCTGGATGATGGGTGCCTGCATGGAAGGACTCAGAGTTGTGCATCTAAGATGCTTCCCTCACTCAGGATCTGCCTCCATAAAGCATCCAGAGCAATGGTCCAGACCACAGAAGCAGCCATGCTGCTCTTATTCCAATCTGAAACTTTTCATGTGACCTACAAAGAAGGTATGCCGCATAGAGCAAATGAAAATACATCCAGGTAGTGGAGGTGCACACACCTTTAATCCCAGCACTTGGGAGGCAGAGGCAGGTGGAGCTCTGTGAGTTCCAGGCCAGCCTGGTCTACAAAGTGAGTTCCAGGACAGCCAGGGCCACACAGAGAAACCCTGTCTTGAAAACCCAAATAGAAAGAAAGAAAGAAAGAAAGAAAGAAAGAAAGAAAGAAAGAAAGAAAGAAAGAAAGAAAGAAAGAAAGAAAGAAAATACAGCACAATGGGCCTGAACTCAGGCCTCAGAGGTAGAGGGCTTGTCTAGCATGCACAAAGCCCTGGGTTTGATCCTCAACATTGCATAAACCAGGTGTGGTGGTTCAAGTTTGTAATCCTAGCACTCAGAAGGTAGGTGCAAGAAGATTAGAAGTTCAAAGTCATCATCTTCTATATATTGAGTTCTAGGCCAGCTTGGAATTCATGAGACCCTGCCTCAAAAAATAATAGCGGGTCTGGAGATAGGTCAGCAGCTAAGAGAATGGTTGCTCTTCCAGTAATTCCAGGTTCAATTCCCAGCACTTGCAAGGTGGCTAACAACCATGTGTAACTACAGTTCTAAGAGATCCAGTGCTTTCTTCTGGCCTCTGAGGGCCTCAGGCAGACACAGACATACATGCAGGCAAGACACTCACACACATAAAGTAAATAAATAAATATATAACATGCCCACTTGAATCTGATTTTTTAGATAATCATCAAGTATTTCCTTTTGGTATAAGCATATTTTCATGCAGTATTTAGAATATACTTAGAGTGAAAACAAACTTGTTATTTATTTGAAAATCAAATTCATTCTGATTTTTTAAATTGTGTGTTAAACACTAGTAATGTTTTATTGATATATATTAACGGCATTATTCAGCCATACAGAATGAAAGCATACCATTTGCAGGAACTGGAGATCACCTTATTAAACAAAATAAGCCAGGCTCAGAAAGACAAATATCCTCATGTCTCTCTAGCACGCAGAGTCTAGATTTCAACAAGGCTATGAAGGTGCTTTGAATTTTATCTGGCAATCCTTTTTCCAAAGCCCTTCACCTCTGACCCTGCTGCGCTCTGCCGTCTCCAATGTCTCCTTAGCCTCAGACTTCTTAAACCTCATCAGTCCTCCGATGCCTTCCTCTAGACTTTCCAGCCCAGGGCTCCTGTGGGGATTAAATGAGCTACAGCATGCAAAGTGCTTTGAACAGTCAGTCCTACTTCTAAGGAACTGGTATGGCTCATGGCAAGAGGCAATGAGGTTTTGCTGTTATTGCTCTTGCCCACACCGTTGGCCACACTCACTCTACCCATACTGCCCTGTTTCGTCAGGTCAGTCTCATCCATTCCTTTGGTTTGAGTATTATTTGGTTGTCTGACCTGAGTGTTCCTCAAGGGTCCATTGGAACTGATAATTGTAACTGGAGGGAGGAGATACAACTCCTCCTGAGAAGTGATAGAGATTTAGGGAGGTGGAAGGGTCTTGGGTCACTTGGGATGTGAGGAATTTCAAGTGCCGCCCATTGAATTCTCATGAAAGGATTGTCATAATAGTACAAATCCTGACCCTGCCAGTTCTGTCTTCTCAGATTTGAGGTGCAATTATATCTTCTTTGGCTTCTTCCATGATCTTCCATCATCTGTTCTCTCCAGAGGCCAGACGGATGAGCCTCCCAAACTGTGAGCCAAATAAACATTCCTTTGCTTCAGTTTAGCCTGGCCCAGGTATTTTGTTACAGTGATAGAATGCTGACTAATACACCATCCTGCAGCAAGACCTCAGACAGTCTTTTCTCTGGAAAACCTTCTCCAGCTGAACCTTGGACAGGATTTAAGGTCACTGGTGTATTTTCTGTATTACGGCTCTGCTATGGTTTGGATATGGCTTTGTCTATAACTCATGTTGATAATCATTCTCTAAGACAGCAATGCTGGGAGGTTCTGGAATCTCTGAGAAGTGATGAGGTATGTAAGAGAAGTGCATCTGTCTTCTGGGAGTGAGACTGGGTTGGTTAGCATGGCAATGGCCTGTTACAGAGCAATCCTGGCACTCCCCTGCAGTCTCTCATTCAAGCTTCCACCACTGATTGCCACAGGTCTCCTCCCCCAGAAGCCAAGAAGATGCTTGGACCATCCTCTGGGAGCATTAGAACCTTGAGTCAAAATAGGCCTCTTTCCTTTATGAATAACACAACCTCAGGTATTTTGTTATAGAAACAGAACGGATCAGTACAAGCTCTTTACACAAGCTCTTTACAAGCTCATTACTTCTTAGCAGTCTGTTCTCACAGAGGACAGCATTAGGAGAGTCAGGAATCTGCACTGTTCTAGGCTCTGACCTCAGAGTCTAGCACAAAGTCTGAGGCAGAAGGCAACGTTCACACCCATTGAAGAAACAGCACCCTGAAACACCCCTGGTCCTCAGGAGCAGGTTTCTTGGGTATTTGAACACTTTGTGATCAAGGTCCAGAGAGGTTCCTGGGGAGCCCAGCTGCAATTGCCCATTCTGCTTGGGGTACTCAGGCTGGTCCTGTAACAAGGAGGTAGCATGCCAGAGTGTTTATTTCAACCCTGCTTCTTCTAGCTCTACAAATCATGTGCCAGGCACTGGGCGAGGTCCTGCTCTGAATTCCAGAGTCCTCATTTAGCACGTGGGATTCCACAGACAGAGCTGAGAGAACTGAGAGGTAGAAACATCTAGAAGGGGGTGCTGGGCTTATACAAGGACAGGAAGGAACTCAGCAAGTGAGTTTTCTTCCTTTCCTTCCTGGTGGGCTAATGAGGTCTCCTCCTACAGAGAAAGGAAAGGAAGTTTGGCGGTCTGTGGCCAATATATCTGGTCAGTTTGCATAACGCATTGTATTCTGGGTTCCTGGTCAGAATCAGGAAACCCCGCACTTTAAAGATGAGAAGGAAAAAGTGTTGAAGCCAGAGAGGACTCGTGTGGAGACTGGACAGAGAGAGAAAAAAAGGGGGGGCACTGGAAGCAGTAGATCAATCATCAAGGTGAAAACTTAAAAGACGATTGATTTCCCACCTTGATGTCCGCCTTTCAAGGGCCTTGTTGGGCTCCTCCCGGGAAATCAACTTTGAGGCTCGTCTGCCACAGAAAGGCATTTCCACTGAGCTCTGTCTCCAATTGGCTCCCTGTGTCTTGGCAGGTAGTAGTTGCTAGTGTCCTTGGAGACCAGCAGTTTGACCTTGGGATCACACCTTCCTCTTTCCCTGTAGTCCAGTCCATGTCAAGAGTGGTAGGCCTGGAGTGGCCACACCTAGATGCCACCCTGCTGCCCTGCTGTGTGACCTTGGGTGAGCCCATCAGCCTGCCTCATGACAACTGCCAGGGGACATGAGGTAACACCAGTGCAGGGTCTCAAAGATCAGAGATAAGTGGACAGGTCAGGGTTGGGCCAGATGTCAGGAGTAAGACGTGTTATTGGCATACGTGGTGTGAGAATAAGGGGAGCCACTCTTCTCCAGAAAGAATAAGCCTGTATAGAGACATGGAGCCAGCCCTAGAAGGGAGGAAGTGGTGCAGGTGGACAGCTTCCCAGTGCCTGCTGGGAGCTGGAGAAGGGGAATGGTAGTGGTAGCGGGGTGTCTGGAATACTCAAGGTATAAATGGGAAATTCTATATGTAAAGGCCTAAGGTCAAAATTGGCCGCTTTAACTGAAACCCTCAGGGCGGTGTGAGGATGACGAGGGGTGATGGATGGAGAGCCATCAAGTCTCAGAGGACTTGACAAATAGACTGAGCTGAAAGAAAAATGTAAATCAAAGGCAGGTGAGGGGGCTTGCTCGGTAAAGTGCTTGCTGTGAAAACATGAGGAATTCAGTTTGATCCCTAGAAGTTACAACTTACACAAAACAGCCGGGCATGGTGGGACTCACTTGGATGTCAGAACTGGGAAGGTACAGACAAGTGGGACCATGGGGCTTGCTGTCCAGCCTATTTGCACTGGTTATTTCCAGGCCCACAAGAGACCTTATCTCAAACATCAAGGTAGACAGCATCTAAGAAACAATATCTAAGGTTGACTTCTGGCTTCCACACGTATGTGCGCACACATGCACAAACACTATTGCCAAAGATGTACAACACACACACACACACACACACACACACACACACACACACACACACATTTCTATCTCTTTTGACTGCTCCATTCATGCTGTCTCACCCTCTTCTTAGCGCATATCAGGTGTGAACCCTATCTACCTCTGGTGAGCCCTCTCACGACCGAGGAGCTTCAATCAGAGACAGCCATCCCTGGATCTGTGAAATACTAGTGTCATGATTCACACAAGATGCCCACCAACTTACGCATATATGTGGATCTCCCTTCCTCACTTTTTCAGCCTACCACTGTTGGCATACGCACCTATTTCAAGTGAATCCTTGAGTGCATATATGCCTTTGTAAAATAAGGATTGCTCTGGTCTTATAAATGTGGTCATGATTCTCATGTCTTCAATCCCCCTGTTGACTTCTGCCCACATTGCTGTGCACACATTTCATTTCATTGCTCTCTTTGTCTTCCAAGGACATTTTGCTTGTCTCTGGATCTCTCTTCCACACATCATGAGGCATGTCTGTTCTTGTATGTGTCCCTCTGGGCTAGTGTAGCGTTTTCTTTGGAAGATTGCAGGGTCATAGGACATAGGCTTCTTCAGCTTGCTCTGCAGGGTGACTACACCGGTCCATATGCCACCCGCCCAGTCCTACCACGGTCTAACCCTTCCAGACACAGCTTCTGATCCTTGCATCCCACGTTTCCACAGCATGGTGTACATTCAAGGAAGCTGTGCATTTTTGGGAACTGCCCAACCCCCACACTCGCACGCTAGAAAAGGGATGTTTGTGGCTCATGTTCACACAGCTTTGCCTGGCCAAGTAGGCAAGCCTGAAACTCTTGGTAAATTAAGGCCCTTTCACTTTACTTAAGGTCAAAATTTCTTCTCGTTTTACAGAAGTGGAGAAAAGAAGTCCACAAATTTTAAGCTACTCGAGACAAGAAGATGGAAAAGTCATGGCTGAAATCATCTTACTTCCCAATGGGAATCCCACCTGCGGAGTAAGGGAGAGCTGGGCTTTGTGGGGTAGACCTGGACTCCAGGCACATCACACAAAGCAGCCTGGGCTTGGATGGCCAACTCCACAAGTCCCTTTCTCCCACCCACAGCCTGAAGCCGGGATGATCTGACGGCCATTTCATCACCCTGGGTTTTCCAAGGCTTTAGCTCTGGGTTGTACCTTCACTTTATTTAAATATTTTAATTTATTTTTTAAAAATATTTATCATTTCCTCCCCCCTCCTCTCTCTTTGTGTGTGTGTGTGTGTGTGTGTAGGTTGCTGAGGAGGCCAGAAGAGGGTATCAGATGCCCTGGAGCTGGAGTAATAGTTGTGAGCTGCTGGACATGGATCCTGGGAACCAAACCCAGGTCCTCTGCAAGAGCAGCAGGTGCTCCTAACAGCAGAGCCGTATCTCCAGCCCCCTGGGTTATGCCTTTAGAATGAAGTTTTTTTCCACATAATTGACAATTTCTCCAATGGACCGAAGCTAGTTTGGGAAACCTGAGGCTACAGGGAAGTCAGTTTAAAGTTCATGAAATTATTTGGGGGTTGTTCACAACATAAGCAAGTGAATGAGCAGGTACATTCACACATTCATAGTGACATCCTTATGTGGCTCATGGGGATTTCATCTCCTGTCCCCTTACTCCCCCCCAGAACATAATTTTCTCAGTGAGAGTAGGTATGAGAGGGTCAGGGTGGAGTGGCAGACACTGTCTGTTGGAGCTGACCTCTCCAGGTGCCTCTGCCATCAGGCCAGGCCACAGGCTCATCCCTAAGGAGTGATCCCCATGTTAGGAACTCTGCATTTGGCCTCATGTTGCTAGGTGCCACATGTCTAGACTGTATCTCTTCCCAGCCTCTGCAGTGAGAGCCAGGAAATTGGTCTCCTTTGTTGTCTGTTCTTTGTGAAAGAGCAACTGCAGCCACCTCCACACCTCCGCCTCCCCTGAGCTCCCCAAATCCACCCTGGAATCACAGGCAATTTAACAGGCAGATCTAATCTCACCAAGATTTCAGAGCCGTCCAGTTTCTGCATGTCCCGTCCTGTCCTCCTCCTCGTCCTCCTCCTTCTGCTCCTCCCCCAGAGGAGATAGCGCAGAGAGCTGGCAGGGGGACTCAGAGGTCCTCCTCAGCACCAACTCAGAATTTCTGAGACAATGTAAACTGATGGCTAAAATTACAGACTATCTCAGGAGTCACAAAAGCCTGGATACACGCCATATGGACTTGGACAAGGTACTTGACTTCTCGGTGCCTAGATTCTCCACCAACATGATGGAGGGCATTAATATGAACCCACCTACTAGCAAAAGTCATCTGACTGGCTTGTTTGTGGTAATCACATGTGTCCAGGACTATTGTAAATAACAGAATGGCCAGCTTCTGGTAAGTGGGAAACAGGTGCAATGACCAGGATCATGGATGATGAAGATGACCATTTAACCACAGAAGGTGGGAGGGGTGGGAGCTGATTGGCTCCATGATTCTGCACCTCCTTCCCATCACTGTCAGGATTAGGAGATTCTATGTGTATGCAAAAGAGGTTCCTGGACACCAGCACTGAGTCATTAGATAAAAAGTTGTGACAGTTTTAACATTGTCATTTAATAGGATCTAGAAGCATCTATGAGGAAATTTCCATAATGTGTTAATTGAGGTAGGTGGTACCACCTCTTAATGTGGGTGGTACCAGTCCTTTGGCTGGGGTCTCAGAATGAATAAAGAAAGAGAATAGGAGCTGAGTACTAGACATTCAACACTCTCTGCTTCCTGACTGTGCACACAATGTGACCAACCACCTCAAGCTCCAGCCGCCATGCTCTTCCCACAGTAATGAACTCGATGTGTGAACAATAAACTTTCCCCTTTGGTTCCTTCTGTCAGAATTTTAGTGCAGCAACAAGGAATGTAATTAGTATAGATACTATTTCCCTGATGAGGCCAGCGGTGGTCAGATCTTTTGAACCTATATTTTGGCCAGAGCTCATGGACACACATGTGACACATTAAATGTTGAAAAGTGCTCTGAGTTCAAGTGCAAGGCCGTGGATTCAAGTGCAGGCCTTTCTTTGCTGCCCCACTGGACTGGACATGAACTGCATCCACAACTGGCTCTGTTTTATTCCCAATTGTAATTTCAATATCTAGCATCCCCCGCCCCTGACACTCAGCAAGCACGTGGGAAAAACCTGCATTGATGCAGGAGTAAGTGAGCACATAGATGAATCAGTGAAAGGACGGCCATATAGCTTAGAATCTCCAGTGTGTCTGTTGGGATCTTTGGTGATGAATGCTGGCCTCTCCCTGGAGAAGACGCACTGTTGAAAAGAAACCAGGCAGGCCTGTGGCATCTTACTTGCTGTCAAGATTGAGCAAGACTGGATCGAGAGTCTTGCTTCCTGTGGGGGCTGACATTATATCTGCTGTGTATCCCTCTGTCAAATTCAAGTGAGCCCAGCAATGGAGGAGATTGGGTCAGTCCGACATGACATGCTGGGAATGTACCCATGCAGCTGACAGTGAGCATCACTCCCCATCTGGGAACTCATCAATCCTGGATAAGCTTTTCTGGATGAAGACAATGGCTTAGAGAACTCCCCTCACTCCAGGGCTTGAAAAAGATGAGTGACGTTTGTCTGTCCTCAGACTTCCAGCCACTATCAGACTAGCATTGTTCTGCAATGATTAACAAATCATGGTTGGGGAATCACCTCTGCTAGATATTTTAAAATATCTTAGCATATTCTTTGCCTGTGCAGAGAGGCAAGGACAAACATGGTACTCAGAGCTTGCTCATAGAGCTTTCTTCCTCTTGTAGATACCTTTTATTCACACCAGTGTTTATTCTAACTTTAACAGTCCAAAGACTGTGCTAAAATATGGGGGACATTGGTGATTGCTCCATGGCCATGGAAGATCTGTAGGCAGTTCAGAAACATCCGACTGTTCACAGCTCTCTTTATCTTGTTCCCTGCCAGCCCCTTCTCTGTGACTGCTCAACTACAGAGGCTCCTTTAAGGATGGAGGAGAGGTGAATGCGCCCAAGATTTCATGCCAGAGGCTGGAGCTATGGCCTAGCCATTGGGGCACTTACTGCTCTTCCCAAGGACCTGAATTCAGTTCTCAGCACCTAACTTCAGTGGCTCATAACCATAAGCAATCTCAGCTTCAAAGAATCTGACACTCTTTTGGCCTCTTTAGACACCCACACACATGTGGCATACAGACAGACACATGAATATTTTTAAAGAAGATTTTATGGCTGAACAGACCATAATTTAAATCCCAGCTATGGAGGAGCACACCAGCAGAGCAGAGATACTGTAAACATGGGGATTCAGGTTCCCATGCACCTGAGATGGATAAGACCCATCCGCTCCCCTTACTTTTTTGATATTGCCTGTAGGTCTCCTGTGATAACCCCAGGCGAAACCTTCTTGCCCCATCTTCGCCCAGGTAAACTCGTAAGTGTGGCAGGCTGGTGGCTGTCTGTCCTGAACATCCACTCCTGTCTTTGCTCTCCTTCTTCTCAGTGAACTCCCTGTTCTGTTGGATGTCCACCATCTCCAGCTTGTCCATGTGATGGACCTAGCCCCATCAATGCATTTGAAGTCTGAACCGTGGTCGTTTTGGTGCTCACTGCCAGTGACTGGGTTCCATTTCTGGCCAGAAACCTATGAAGAGAATGTGCAGGGATGTTTCTGGGAGGTGTAGGGGAGACAGTCATCTCTTAAAGGCCAGAGTGGGGTGGATGGGACTGAGAATGGGGAGATCTTGACTTGGGATGCAATCAATGGATGCCTGAGATCATGGTACCTCCCACAGCTAAGTGGCCCCTTTGGAGAAGACTGAGCCTGTGTCTCTACTAGATGGCCAGTTATGGGATGGGGGCTGTCTTGGGATGGCACATGACCCTGGGTAAGCTCACAACTTTGGAAAGAAAATGGAAATTCTTGGGGAGGACACTGTGAGCCATCTTCAGGTAGCATTACTGAGCAGATGGGACCACTTGGAGAGGACATGTTTTCTTCTTATGGAGGGTACTGATGGCTCACTCCCATGGCCTTGATACATCCAACATAGATATCACAAAGTGGTTTAATTGCTCTCGAAAGGACCCAGAAAAGAGAAGGTGCTATCTTTTTCTTATTGTCAGCAGGCCTGGCTATGATGCCTAGAAATATATGTAGCTCTAGGAAGAACCCAACTTAAGACAAAGCCAAGATGTTGTATATAGCAGAGGGAGAATATCAAAAGAACCAAGGTCCTCCATGACCTCGGTAGCCTCTGAGTTAATCAACCCTGGGGCTGCTCTGCCTCTGGATGAGTTGTAATATGAGATAATAAGTCTTCTTATTGTCTGGAGCTATTGAGTTGAATTTGCTGCAGCGAAAAACGAAAAAGTGAAATGTGTGATTAGATCTAGACATCTCAGGAGAGCTGGCTGCCCCATTGCCTGTGCCGTCATCGATCTGCAAAGAAACCGGATCCTCCAAATCACACACACACACACACACACACACACACACACACACACACACACACACAGAGTGTTCACATCAGGCAGGAAATGGAAGCAGTCATGTGACTAATCCTATGGGGAGAACCTATTTATGTTTAAAGTCTAAATCATAAGGACCCTGTTTTATTCAGATCTCGTAAATGAAGTGACACCAGGTAGGACTGGGTGTGAACAAGCCAATTAAATCATGACATTTATTAGTGTCTGGTCCCTGAGCATAGGGCCTAATTGGTACACATTTGTCCAGGAGAGAGTTTCTGAAGCCATAATTCTGTTGTTAAAAGTAAAACTCATAATTCTGATGCTAAATGGTCCTTCTGTTAGGAGATGATTATGCAATTCAAGAGATGGCCTGTGCTTGCTACATAAAGCTCTCATAAGGAGGATGGTGCCAAGCCTGCTGGATTTAGCTTAGCCAATGTCAGCCTACAGTGTCCTCAGAGATCACCCTCCCATCTCCTCTCCCTCCCCACCTCATCTCTTGCCAAATGGAAGCCAAGACCTTGCGGCTATCTCAGGTAGAGGTTTCCTGGGAACAGACACTGTGGTGGTCTTTTGCATCTGGAGTGTATAATGCCCAGTGGTGGAGAACTGGAGGAGGGAGCCATCTCCAGAAAGGTTGGATGAGTGGGATAGGGAAAGGTGGAGGACTTTAGTTTGGATGCAATAGTTATCAGAGTCCTATGACTCTACTAGACGGCCAGTTATGGGCTTCAGGCTAAGGTGGAATAGCACATAGTCCTAGGCAAGCTCACAGCCTCGGAAGAGGAAGAACAGTTACCTAGGAGGACATTGTGAGCCATCCACAGTTAACAGTTTTGAGCCCTTGCAGCCACCTAAGTCAGGTCTTCCTCTCAGAGGAGCTCAGTGAGGCTTACCCCAGCACCCATGACACAGCAGGTGTAGATATTGCAAAGCACTAAGCAGAAATGCTCTTTTAACCTCCCCTCTATCGGCAGAATCTCCCAGAGCACACACGCTAGGCCCCAGCAGATGACCCCACACCCATGAACCCGAAGGCAGCTCTAATTGCATTCAGAGAGTTCTTAAAACAACAACATTGATGGTATCTCATAGACTATGAGGCTCCAACCCAGTATAAGATGACAGTAGTATGGATCCCTCAGCCCCTGTTTCTAGCCACTACCCTATCCAGAGAAATTCCTACCATCTTTGAAAGATACTTGACATTACTTAAACTGTACAAATCGACTTCAGACAAGAAGAAGAAATGGCAGCATGGATCTGGGAGGCCTTAGCTGTTGAGAACAGGGAGTCAAAACTGCAGCTGTACAGTAAATGACAGTATTTTGTTTAATTAATTTCAGGTACTTAAAGAGTTAATCATAACAGCAGGGCAGTGGTGGCACATGCCTTTAATCCCAGCACTTGGGAGGCAGAGCCAGGTGGAACTCTGTGAGTTCGAGGCCAGCCTGGTCTATAGAGCGAGATCCAGGAAAGGCTCCAAAACTACACAGAGAAACCCTGTCTCAAAAAACCAAAAAAAAAAAAAAAGAGTTAATAATAAAAAATGAGACCATAAGAGAATCTGATCCAATAGCCTTCTAAGAATGTGTGTTCATTTCCATGGATTTGGCTTCTCTTAGCCGTGGTCAGAAGAGCTACAGAGATCCAGAACAGTTCAGAGTGCAGAGGATAAGTGACTGTGTGTGCTCAGCTCTAGGGGGAAAATCTGTATCAACCCTCCTGTTTGTGCTCAGAGAACATGGAGGAATGGGATGGAACGAACGGAGGAGCCAGAAGATGGGGAGGAGGGCTGGGAAAGCTGGCCTCTGAACAGGAGGCTGTTGCACACATGGATTCACAGAAGCTGTGGTGACCTGTGTGTAAGATCAAGCCAGTTAAAAAAATCAGCATACAGTGAGGAAAGGTCCCCATGCCCCGACCCTATTGGCAGCTTCTGGTTGCTGGGAGGAATGTCACTTTTCTTTGAAGAAGGGCCCTTGGTAGGTTGCCCATGCCCAGTGGATGACTCCCATCCAAGCACATATGAGTGGCACTAATTAGACTCAGTGGGTTATTTAAAAGAGAGAGGAAGGAAATGAAATTGGGAAGAGAGACAGAGAGACAGACACACAGAGAGGCACACACACACACACACACAGAGAGAGAGAGAGAGAGAGAGAGCATATGAAGTTGGGATGGAGATGTGTTGGGAGAGGAAGGACTTGGGGGAGGAGTGGGAGCTGGATATGAACAAGAAACATTGTTGTTTGCATGTACAAAAATTTCTAAGATTTTTTAAAAGATATGTCTAAATAGATGTTTATATAAACTTGGGTTATTTGAGCCTTTTAAACATTCTTAAGTTTGCAAGCCTTTCAAAGCAAAACAATAAAGGAAAAGATTGATGAGTTCGATTACTTAAGAACAAACCCTTCAGTGGGTCAAAAAACACCATACGCAAAATTAAAAAGTAAATGGCACACTGGGGAAAATATAATAAGCATATATTATAGATTAAAGGTTGATGCATATGAAGAGCTCTCAGAAGTCAAAAAGGGAAAGATAACCAAGCCCATAAAAATGGGCAATTGACATAAATAAGCAATTCACTAAAGAAAAATTACAAATAGACAATAAACTTATGAGGACAGATTCAGCCTGGCTGGAAACAAAGCTCCGTAAATTAAATCAGCAATGAGCATGGGGAATTGGGCTTCCTGTGCTCTGCGGGAAGGAGTGTGAGTTGGCGCAACCTTTTCAGAGGGCAATTGGCCATATCTATCAAAGGCCTTTAAAACGTACATTTATATATTTGACTCAGCCATTTCCCTTCCAAGAACTTATCTTAATGATCAAAGCCAATATATATGCAAACTATTTATGCATAAGGACATTCAATAAAGCATTATTTATGTTAATAGAACCTGGAAATAATCTGCATAGCCAACCATAGGCAAGAATGTGAGATAGTAGGAACTATTAAAATGAAGCTATTGAAGAATATTAACTAACATATGAAAATGTGTGTAACATGTTGCTAACTGAAGAAAGATGGCTGTAATGTAAGAAAGATAAACACCATGGTTTGTGTATATTTATCTATTTGTGTATTTGTTTATGTGTATATGTATGTTTGTGGGTGAGTATATATATGTATATATATATGCATATGATGTGTGTGTATATATATAGGTGTGTATGTACATGTGTGTTTATGTGTGTGTATGTGTATAGGGATGAATGTATATATGTGTGTGTGTGAGTATTTATGTATGTATGTATGTGTGCATGTGTGTGTATGTATATGGGTTTATATATGTGTATTTATGCATGTTTGTATGTATAAGTGTATGTGTGTGTGTATGTGTATATGTGTTTCTATGAACATGTATTTTACAAATGTTAACTTTATCTACTTGGCATCAGATCACTGATTTTTTTTTTTTTTTGCTTCCTTTATGTTTCTGTGTGCTTTCCAAATTTTCTGAATTAATCAAGAATTACTTTTATATTTAGAAAATAAAATGTCAAGATCAAAATAATTGGGTTTGGTAGAATAGGTACTAACAATGGCCTTGCTAGTATTAAGCAGCAGGACTGGACTCCCAGCACCAAGGTCAGACTCAGATCTGTCTCATTTGAAAGCAGAGGACTGAAAGCTCACCAGAGAACCATGGAAGGTGCCCAGGGCGACATGGTGGCTGGTATGAGGCCATCTGTTATTGTAGGCAGAATGAGTGCCAAGCACCTCAGCAGCCCAGGACAGACAATGAGGTGAACAAAGGTATTAGTGAGCAGCATAATTAGTAATCCTGCCTTCTCCCTCTCCTTCCTCACACAAAGTTCACTGCAGGAGAAGAGCCAGCAGGATGCTCTTGTCACCAAGGCAACCTGATTCTGAGCAGAGGCTGTGGCCCCAAGGAAGCTAGCTTCCACCTCATTTTCTTCCTCCAGCCTGTCCTTCCCTCTGACTTTAGTCCAATTTCTCTCTGGAGAGTGTCTCTACATCTCAAAGTAGAGATAGCTGTGTTCACTGTATGAAGATGTTTTATGTTAAACTTGATCCCCAGACTCAGCTGCATGAAACTCCTAAATGCCTCAAGCTCAGACTATTCTGACTTAGCTTTACTGCTGGAATAGATGGTAATGCTGCAGTGAAGTTTGGATGGGTAAGTGGCTATATGGACGGATGGAGGATGGATGGATGGATAGATGGATGTGTGGATGGATTAGGGTGGATGGATGTGTGGGTGGATGGATGGATAGATGATGGATGGGTAGGTGGATAGATGGGTGGGTGGATGGGTGGGTGGGTGGATTAGATGATGGGTGGATACATGAATGGATTGAAGAGAGAAAAAAGGATGGATAAACAGGCCAGTATGTAGACTGATAGATGAGTGGGTGGGTGGGTGAAAAGAATGAAGGAACAATGGATGGGTGAATGAATGGATGCAGAGAGGCATAAATGGATGGACTGATGCATAGATAGATGGACTGATAAAACATCAATTAGTTTCTGGTTAGTTCACTCCAAATCTACCTGAATTTCATTTAAGCTCAAGCTGGGATCCTTGTTGAAATGGATAGGAGTTTCCATTTTACAAACTGAACAGCTGAGGCAAGTGGAAATTGAGTCATGGGTGCAAACTCGTTCACACCAGGTCCAGTTGATGTTCCCTCCCATCCATTCTTCTTTCTGACCTCCACTCTCCACAGCCAGATGTTTAAAGCTGTGGCTGAACTGCATGCTTGTGTCACACACAAGAGCTATGTCACTTTCTGGGTGCAGAGGGCTCTGCAGCAGGACCAGACAATGTCACAGTGCGTGCTTCCCAGTGGTCCCCCTAGACAGAACAATCCAGGCTAAAGATCACCACAAGACACCTAGTTTGGCAGCTCCACATGCCAGCTCTGCTTTTCTCTACTCGTTCCTGATCACACCATTGCATATGAGGCTGGCTCTGTTCTGCAGCCTCCTGGAGGCAGCGCCTCCATGTCCTTCCCAGCTGTCTCTGGATCTAGGGTAGTGGCAGTTCCAGCAATTTTGGAAAAGGTGGGTCCACCCTTTGCAATCGGTCCTGGATGCAAACCCCCTTTTCTCGGAGTAAAATTAAACCTCTTACTTCATTCTTAGCCCTCTCCACATCCAGAACCCATAGACACTTGCCTGGTCAAGGTCAGAAATACCTGGTCCTCCACTGAAGGAGGGAGTTGTGCTGTCCCTGTGCTGAAGCCCATCCTAGAGATCACACTTTACTAGGAGGCTTCTGGTCATGCCCCCCCCACCCTCCTCCAGGCTTCAATCCTAAGTTCCTACAGTTTGACTGGCTGGTGCCTAGCCACACATACTGAGACACCCCCAACACACCTCTCTCAACTTCGCTTCCCTGTGCTCTTAGCTGTTTGTTGTCTGAGTCCCCCAGGCCCATATGTACATTCTCAAGCTGAAATAACCAAGACACCTGTGGCTGTCTCCTTCCTGTTTTGGAAAACAATCTTTTGCATGTTAGCTTAATCCTGGAACGCGTTTAGTGGGCCTAGAGACTGGTGGCTCCTCTCTGTTTCCAGCAGGGTCTCTGCCCCAAATCAAGGCCTAGTAGCACCTGCATATTGGCTTAAAGCAGTCAGAGCTGAAAGCTGTGGGTTAGCGTTAAACAGTATTTGTGGTACCTGTTATAGCAGCCTCCATAAACCTAATATCTGGTTCTGGAGAGAAGGGATTAATCAGTGCATAGTAGAAAATGCCAGGCTAGAGTTTGGACTTTGGGCTGCAAGACCACTAACCAAAAATCAAGTCCTCATCCATGAAGAGGAGAGCCTGTGCGTGCTGGCTACATTTTACTAGGGTGCGTTCCATCGATTTTATTAATCATAGCATTGAATAATCTTACTGTGTGTTGGGCACTGCTCTCAGCATCCATATAGCTACATAATTTTACAAACCCTACCTTTAAGTCTTGTGAGGAGGAGTCTGTTTCCCTCGTATTGCTCTTGAAAAAACTAAGGCACAAGGAGACAGGAATGTGGCCAGTGAATCCACATCTTTGCTTTCACCCTCTACATTTTATTACTAAAGTACCAAAGACATGTGTGATCTAACATAGCCAAAACCTTGATGCAAGGGGAAGTGGGAAAAGTGGGAAAGGCTCTTGAGTGATAAAAACACAGAGAAAGGGAATATTGCAGAAACTCATAACCCAGGAGGCCTGTAGTGTGGTAGCAGATGCCTTGTTGACTGGGATTGCAGAGGGTTTCATCCCCTCCTCATGAACTAGATACCCATTTTGCAGATGCATACATCATGGCTCAGGAGATTGTCCATAATCACATGCATTATGGTTTAACTGTGAAATGTCCTCCACAGGCTCATGAGTTTGGAATATGTGGCTCCCAGACGGGAGGTTGTGGACTCTTTGGAACTGCAGCTAACTAGCGAAAGTGGGTCACTGTGCGATTCTTGAAGGTGATGTCTTCTTCTGGCTCTGGCCTGAACTCTCTACTGCCTGATCTGCCATGCTGTACGAAGCACCAACCACAAGCCCTTGCCACCATAGACACAGACATTCCACCATGCCTTCTAGGGTAGACTGTACCCCTAAAACTGTGAACCAAAATACTCCTTCCTCCGTATTGTGGTTTAAATGAGAAATGTCCTCCATAGACTTACACATTTGAATACTTTGTCCCTGGTTAGTGGTGTTGTTTGGCGAGGTGTGGAACTGTTAGGAGGTGGAACCTTGCAGGAGGAAGTGCATCACTGGGAGCAGACTGGGTCTATACCACTGCTGTGCTTCTTGCTCTGTCTCTCTGCTTCTGTGTGAGGTTGAGGTGTGCTTGCTCAGCTGCCTTCACTTGTTGCCACTCGTTGTCTGCCTTGATGGGCATCTAGCCCTCTGGAACCATAAGCTGTGATAAAGTCTTCCTTAAGTTGTGTTTTTTTGTTGTTGTTGTTGTTGTTTTTGGTTTTTTGAGACAGGATTTCTCTGTGTAGCTTTGCGCCTTTCCTGGATCTCACTCTGTAGACCAGGCTGGCCTCAAACTCACAGAGATCAGCCTGCCTCTGCCTCCCAAGTGCTGGGATTAAAGGTGTGCGCCACCACTGCCTGGCTTGCCATACAAAAGTAACGCCCATTGATGTTGCTTCTGTGGGGTAATGTGATAAAAAAAAAATTAAGAAAAAAAAGTGTAATATAACACACAGCACCCATGGGTTCTACAGTCAGTCCCAGAACTATGGTCCTATAGACCTGGTGCTGTGTGAGGATCAGGCTTTCCTTTCCATGAACTTAGCCATCATGCATAGGGCAGTGGCATAGGGGAAAGGACTCTGTTTCCTTTCTGTATCCACTCTGCCCTGTACAAGCCCCTCCTTTATGTCCCCTACTCCCTACACACACAACCTGCCCCTCTTCACTTGCTAGGGATTAAGTTAGGAAAACAGAACTGAAATGAACGCGGTTCTGGCAACCCTTCCCCGGAGATGCTGACTTACACAGGGCTCATGGCGTTGATGATCTTCTATTGATTTCCCCTCTAATTGCTGGAACAGGATCTATATTCATTTTCTGTCTCAAACTTCTCTTTTGTTGGTTCAATCAGCTAAATGAAGGGCCCATTTCTCTCTGCTCCTGTCTTCTGAAAAGCCAGAGAAGTTTCAAATGAAGAGCTTTCTTCCCAAGTCAGAAGGTCGGCAGGCAGAAACAGAGGGGATTAGAGTTTGATGACCTCTTTTGAAGACTTGGCTAAGAACATGATGGAAAAGAAAGTCACAGAAGACAGGTTAAAATGGAAAGAAGTAGACATATTCTACCTTGAATTCACAGATAAGGAGTCCATCCATCCATCCATCCACCCATCCATCCATCCATCCATCCATCCATCCATCCATCCATCCATCCATCCATCCACCCATCCACCCATCCATCCATCACTTTTATCAAGCATCTACCACAGACCAGACCCTATGGTAAGATACAGATATATCTAGAATGAGCCAAAGGGACACAGTGTTTGCCTACATGGAGGCATATGTGAACTGAGTTCACATACATTAATTAAAATCCCGTAGATGTATAATCTGTGTTATACAAGTGCCTATGTCAACTTCAAAAGCTAAGGAAGGTACCCTGGGGTTAGGAATCAGAAAGAATCCAAGCAAGGCTTCTGATTTCTTTTCAGCTCCACATAACTGAATATATACATCTAAGAGAGAAAAGGGATGGAGGGAACTTTCCAATCTGCATGAAAACTTGGTGCCTTTCTCCCCAGCACTCACTGGATCCAGGAGACAGACTGAGGCATACCGCATATGAGTTGAAGGAAAGTTACTAGTATAATAAAACTACAGCCAGCATGCTGTGAGAAACGGGGAAGGCCGGGGTGCAGTCTGAAGTGGGGGGATGTGAGAAGGCTTCCTGAGCATAGCCCTAGGGACTTACTAGAAACCTGATGGTCCTCTTGCACCTTCTGGGTGTTCAGCCTTTTGACAATGCCTGTGGGGGACAAAGTGAAGGGTTGGACTGGCCGTCTGAAATAACATCCGACTTGACTGAGCATCAGTGTGAGGAGCAACTGAGAAGCCAAGTGCGGCAACCACTCCCCTGCTAGTGCACCCCTTGCAGGCTTAGAGCTTGCATGCCAAACCAAGCCTCTTCCTTTTGAGCTGCCTCCAGCTTTGGCCTGATTGGTAATCATGCCACCTACTCTTAGCCTTCACCTCTGATTGTGTAAGAGACACCTGAGGTCCCTCAGTATCTATTCTTAGAACGTGACTCTATCTGATCTTTCCAGCTCATTCCACAGTCGGTGACTTGCTTTCTATGGCCAACCCTCTACTCATCTGGCCGGGTGAGTATATGAGACATGTTGGGATACTAGTCAAGAAGGATGGAGTTGTGTTTCAGTGACACATGCTTCTACCTTGATATAAATGGCTTAGCACCATGGTTTGTTCCTTGCCCATCAAAGTCCTCAGCACGTTCATTGTCTTTCACAACAATTCCCCCTTAATCAGTGCTTTGGGGAGCTGGCTGGATTTCCTGTGAGACTCTCTTACTAGAATGTATGTTTGCCACGGCAGGAGAGTGAACTGGACATTCAGTCACGAACTTTTGAGTGCATCTTCTCCAAAGAGACAAGAATGTCTGCTTACAACATGGACCAGGAGTTGTAACACAATTTTAACTAACTTCAAAGTTTCCAAAGAAGAGCTAGGCATGGTGGTGCACACCTTCAGTGCCAGAGCCTCAGAGACAGAGGCAAGCAGATCTCTGTGATTTCTGGGCCATCCTTGTCTACATAGCAAGTTTCAGGCCATCCAGGGCTTTATAGTAAGACTGTATAAAAAAAATATTTCCTAAGAAGAGAAGAAACGGATATGTTTCCTAAGTCTTAATTGTGTCCTCTCAGTTCATCAGCCCCTAGTAGGAGCACATTCTTATCTGAGGTCCCAAGTTTCCAATCCACATTAGCCCAGTTTATCATTTCTTATCCCCATTCCTAGCCTACTATGTCTCCATCTCAACCAGAGGCACTTCTTTATCGGGAACTGGTAAGCTGTGATTGTCTTCTTAGGGGAAACTCCTGCATTTCCTCCACATTAAACTTCCTCTGTCAGAAAAACCCATGTCTTCAGACTATCTCTGCCATTTTGCTGTTGGTTTTATCTCTATTGTGCATCTCTCTCTCTCTCTCTCTCTCTCTCTCTCTCTCTCTCTCTCTCTCTCTCTCTGTGTGTGTGTGTGTGTGTGTGTGTGTGTGTGTGTGTGTGTGTTTATATGTGGGTATGTGTTATGTGCAGAGGTCAATCTCAAGTGCTATTCCTCAGGAGTCATCCACCTTGATTTTTGAGACAAGGTCTCTCAGTTGAACCCGGGGCTCACAAGTCAGGCAAGGATGGCTGGCCAGAGAGCCTGGGAAGCCACCTGTCTTGCCTCTGTAAACCAGGGTCACGAGCGTAAGTCACCACATCTAGGGCTTGAACTCAGGTCCTCACGCTTGCACGGCACGTGTTTTACTTACTGAGCCATCTGCCCCCCACCCCAGCTCCACATTTCCATCTTTATTGAGACAAAATTAAGACAAATGACTCAACAGAATGTTTCAGGAGCATTGGTTAAGAGCACAGTTTTTGCATAGAGGCACATTTAGGTACAACTCTCAGCTGTGACATTGAGTATTCAAGTGACCTTTGGCAAATGACTGGCTGCCCAATGTGTACACCTGTAAAATGGGAACAGCAATGCTGCTCAGTCAGGGTGGTTGTGGTGCCAAAGGAGCAGATGTAGTTAGTAAGGGCTCAATAAACAGTAGCTGCTATTAGTGTTATTATCAATTTCTAGAAGTCGATATCTAATCAAGGGCTTGATAGCGTGATTCAGATGTAATGCTGAGGATGCTAGGGGTAGAGGGAGGGGGAGCAGGAGCACTCGGGAATCTGAGTTTTCTGCAGGCTCCAAATGAGTTGCTGGGCAATTAAGCTGCCAAGGAAGATGGGAAGGTAAAGATATTTTGGGCATGCACCTCAAGAGGGATGGGATTTAGAGGCAGAGGTTACTAAATCCCCTAATAGAAAGAGAAGGTTAGGGGGAGGCATATCAAACTCTTTTCTTTATTCTACATCCTTAGATTTGGGGTGATTCCCCAACATAGCTTGAAGTAAACGTCACTGTGCCAGTAAAACACAGATAATTATAAGCCTACAGCTTATGTCGGTTAAATAATAATTGTTATTAGCAATATGATCATTATGATTATTATTCTACTCCAACAAGCTGGCACCTTGCTGTAAGAAATGATAACATGGCAGTTATGTCTAAAGAATGGGGGATACTCATCCCCAGCATGTTGGGGACCCAATTTAAGAGCAAAGCTGGAAACTAGGAAATGTGTTTGCTTCACATCTCCAGGAGTCTGTGGTCTAGAAAAGGCATTTGGTAGGGCAGCAAAGAAGGGTGTTTGATGCTGGTGTAGTTTGAATCTGAAATGTCCTCCATAGGCTCATTTTGAAGACTTGACCCCTAGTTTGTGGTGTTACTTGGAACCTGTCAGCAGATGGGGCTGTCCTGGCTGGCAGAAGTAGCTCACTAGAGGCAGTCTCCTTCTGCTTGCTATATGGCCCTGATGGACAAATCCCTGCTACATGCTTCTGCCAACATGAACTCCACCATGCCTTCCCCATGGTGAGGGACTGGAGTCCCTTAGTCCCTTATGCTTTATTTCCATGAAAATGTTTCTGTCCAATATTTTGGCCATGGTGACACACAAGTGACTAATTCATGTACCATGTTTATCATGTGACCATTGTTAACACAACTTCCAAACCCCATAGCAGTTGAACTAAGCTGCTTTCAGGAACCCCACATTCACACAATAAAATAAGACTCCAATTTCTCTAGCTTTCAAAAGAATCTAACAAAAACTTGACTGACTTGTAAAAATTCAAGACAATGGCTATGCGTTGGAAGTCCAGACACAATAATGTCACAGAAGGGGACAAAGATGTCTCCAGAATACAACAAGGGTGTGTCTGTTTAGCTATTCCCCACAGCAGGAAGGTGTGTGGAAGTGGGTGGTGACATGGGAATCTGAGAGCTTGAAGAGATGTGTAGAGTGGACTCACAGGCACTGTGTGAGGGGGAGAAATGATGAAGGAAATAAAAGGTAAGGATATTATATGAAACACGCCAGCTCCTTCCCAACAAGATGCATCTCACATCAGATGGAAGGCCAACTGACACTCTTGCGGTCCTAACTCCACCACCCTAAGTCCACAGTGATCTGAAGATTAATGTAGTACCTGGCCTGAGATCTATCTATTTCTTGTGTTTCCCTTAAGTTTGCTTTGTAAAACTAACCAGTTGCAGAAAGCCAAAGTGGAGAAGCCATGGGAAGGGCAATGCCAATCCCTGCTCCCTGCATTGATCATTCTGGGAGCAAGGTGAGTATCCTGGCTGTCATTCCCATTAACAGCCCCAGTGACAGAACATACTGGGGTGTGACCCTAATGCCATCTGCATCTTTGTACACATTCTGCTGTATGTGACACATACTTCCTCTCTATTTCTGAGGATTTGACTTAAGGAGACTTGTTTATGGGCCCATGAGGAAGACCATGCTTCTCAGGAGTCACTGGAGAGAGTAGGCAACAGTAGTCCTTTTTAGAAACCTCCTTAGAAAGACAAGACAGTCTCATCCATTAAAGGTCAGTAAATTCCACTCTGCAAGGTATTTTGTTTTAATTTGAATTAAATGTCCTTGCAGCACAGTTATGCCTAAGAAAGGTAACAGCTTTCAGAATTCAGACAAGTCTTTAGAAGGGAAATTTCTTGCAAAGCCCAGAGGCGGAGTGCAAAGCTGATTTGGATGTAGAGAGACCAGGACCATGGAGAGTTCCTTCCTGTCCTGGAGTAACCTGAGACTGTCTACTGGCAGACATAGGTTCTATCAAGTCATCAGCTCTCAGGGGAAGGTTTCCCTAGCAAACCTGCAGAGGACACTGAAGCCTTCATCCCTGATGTGTGGTGCTGATCATGATCCTGGTGCTGACGATTCAACAGTGATGGGTAACTTCTATTGTTTATTCACTATGCTCCAGCTGCAGTTTGATGTACCTCACATGCATTGCTGTGTCTAGTACATAGGAGGTGGGCACCGCTATTGTCCTGGTTTAAAGACCAAATCCCCAAGAGTAAAGCCTTTATGTGCCCCCACACCACACAGTTCTAAGGGCAGCTGCCATTTTCCCTGTGGTCCCTGTGAGTAGAGTCCACTGGAGTTGTCTGGAGACACAAACTGCACCTGATCGGCAGAGATGGTTTGAAACTTACCCAAGGTCTCAAAGACAACCAGCAGATGGCTGAGTTCCAGATCCCTTGTCCCTGACTACTACACTCTTCCAGACCTTCTGTACCAGGATTTTGGCTAGGCAATTAGACTGCAGGTGTGATGGACTGTGTTAGCTTTCTATTGTTGTAATAAATGGCTGGGATAATGAATTTATAAAGCAGAAAGGTTTGCTTTGGCTTGTGGTTTTGGAGCTTCTGATCCAGGATCAGTTAGTCCAGTTGCTTTGGCACCAATCGGGAGGTGACAGGATGTCAGAGCAAAGCCATTCACCTCATAGCTGGGGCATGAAAAGGGTACAAAGCAGAGGGATCCTACTATCTTCTTCAAGAGCATAGTGACAGTGACCAGAAAACCATTCACAAGGTTTCACTTCCTGAAGGTGCTGCTAAGCTGGGAAAAGGCCTTTCATAGAGATACCTTTAGCAACACATAGGAGCCACACTGTAAGCACATAGGAGCCACACTGTAAGCACAGACCATGTAGTACTTTTTCAACTCTTTGTGTGAATATGTACATGTGCACACATGTTTACATATGTGTGCATAGTGTTAACATCTTTGGGTATCTTTGTGTGTGTGTGAAAGTGACCTGCATGTTTGTACACATGAGTGTGAATGCCAGAGACCAGGGTCACTTGTCTTTCTTAGTGACTACCCACCTTACTTTTTTAAGACAGAGTCTCTTGCTGAACCTGGAGCTCACCAATTCAGCCAGACTGGCTGACCTGTGAATCCCAGTGTTCTCCTATCTCTACCACCCGACCTGACCTTTCATGTGAGTGCTGGAGATCTGACTTCAGATCCTCATGCCTCTGCTCTGTTGTCTGAGCTGTCTCCACAGCCCTTAAATTTATTTAATATTTGTTATTACAAAGATACTGCATGCTTCTAGCAGCCAAGGCAAATGTTACAAAAGCAATCAATACCTCATCAAAGTCCCCTCATCCTCATATTGTCCCCTGTAGGTCTCTGTCTCATACATTTCCACCAGTCCCCAACTAACAAGAAGTGGACAGAGAGGACAGAGCTGGATTCATTTTATTTCAATTTGAGGCAGGGCTGACATAAGGAGAAGCAATCAGGCTTTCATTTCGTGACAAGCTTCTGGCACTTGGGGCATACCTGCTGCCTACATCCCTTCAGTCTAGAGATGAGATGGGAACGCCACCCTGTCCACCCCATACACAGCTTCAAGGAGTCTCTTTTGAAGAGCTTTATAAATGGGCTTCTCAGGGCCTTTGAATTTTCCTGTGGCCTATTAGGCTCCTGCCAAGAGGACAAAGCAAGCATCAAGATATTGTAGCAGGATCTAGATGGCTTCTGCCCTCTTATTATGGACTCTGAAGACCAGCAGGTTCTTCTTAGAAATCCCTGGCTGAGACAAGCGCAGCGGCCACAGCATCATTGCTAAGCAAAGGTCATCCACCCCCAAGGACAGTTTTCATCTTACAGGCATCCACCTGCGTCTTCTCTTCTTTGCTTTTACAAAATGAGATCACACTCTATTTGTCTACAGTCAGTTTTTCTGCCTGGCTCCCCATTGCATACCATGCACCTGCCCCCACGATGGCTCAAGAGAATAACAAACACCTTTTTCCCTAGGGTGTGATGGTTCTCAAGACACTACAGATTTTTTTCGGTTGGCTTTCTGTTAGTGGATATTTAAAGTATTTCCACTCCTTTCTTTTTTTTTTATTGCTATTAAAGTGTTGACAGATGTCCTTCCATGTCACACTAATACTTTTGCATATAGCCAGGTGGCATGAGAAACAGCAGAGATGCGTTTTAATGTGAGGGTGGAGGCATAATGGCTTGAAAGTGGTCCTAAGGAGCGGTGGGTGGGTTGGGGGGAGCTGTTGCCGACCTGAGAATGTTCTACCTTGGCAGAATTAGCAGCTTCAGCTTGAGGAGACCATGGAGGTGGCAGGGTCCTCTGGGGAAATCTCATTCTCAGTTAAGGCAGGAGGCGGCAGGAGGGATCTTGGAAGAGACTGAGAACAGCGGGTATGAAAGACTATCTGCAACAGGAGGGGGGGCAGGAGTGAAGGGCAGCTGAGAGGTGAGACCAGGGCTCAGTGGTGTGGGGAGGAGAGGGTAGGAGAGGGAGGGGCAGGAGTGAAGGGCAGCTGAGAGGTGAGACTCAGTGGTGTGGGGAGGAACCCCATCCAATGACTGAGGGAACCGGATGCAGAGATCCACGGCTAGGCTCCAGTTGGAGCTCCAGGAGTCCAACTGGCGAGAAAGAGGAGGGTTTATATGAGCGAGAATTGCTGAGACCAAGGTTGGATAAAGCACAGGGACAAATAGCCAAAAGAATGGAAACACATGAACTATGAACCAATGGCTGAGGAGCCCCCAGCTGGATCAGGCCCTCTGAATAGGTGAGACAGTTGATTTGTTTGGGAGGCATCCAGGCAGTGGGACCAGGTCCTGTGCTTAGTGCATGAGTTAGCTGTTTGAAACCTGGGGCTTATGCAGAGCTTATGCTTGGCTCAGCCTGGGAGGAGGGGACTGGACCTGCCTGGACTAAGTCTACCAGGTTGATCTCAGTCCTCGGGGGAGGATTTGCCCTGGGGGAGATGGGAACGGGGGGGGGGGAGAAGGGCGGGAGGGGGAGAACAAGGGAATCCGTGGCTGATATGTAGAATTAAATTATATTGTAAAATAAAATAAAATAATTTTTTAAAAAAGAGTGAAGGGCAGCTGAGAGGTGAGACCAGGGCTCAGTGGTGTGGAGAGGAGAGGGCAAGATGACAGGAGTGACAGAGGCTGGAGAGAGGGCAAGCCTTCAGTAGTTGAGGTAAGTAACAATGGATGAAAGAGGTGTGATGTTGCGGGTGGGGTGGGGGTGCCAGGATCTCAGGTGACAGTTTCTAAACAGCACACAGATTTAATGACACTTGCCGCTTGATTTTAATATGACCCTCCTCGTAGGTTTGAGTCCCTGAAAACAGCCTGGTGGATTTGGTTGCTTTCTTGGGGAAGCTTGTAGGTGATGGAGGGAAATGGGCAATGGGAGAGGAGATATCCAAGCAAGGCCTATCCTTGTCTACTTCAAGGAGTAAATCATAGCACAGTGTAGTCATTCAGGTAGACAAAAGGGACACGTTTTCACACAGAGATTCCAGCCAGTCACTGAAGACAACCTCTGAGACATTGCTGGGACAAGGGTAAATCCCCAGAAAAAAAGCACAGTCACAAACTGGGAGCCACAGTACTCAGAGTGGCAGCAACAGCTCAGAGATCTGTGCTTGGGCAGGCAAAGGAGCCCAGCAAAGACTCAACACTGTCTACAGTATGGTTCAGAGATGTCCTAAGAGAAACTGAGTCAGGGCACCTGTCTCCATGGATATGCAAGCCAGGCATGCAGTGGAGACCAGACACCCTGCTTCCCAGGGACTTGATTCCCAAGAAGCACAGAGAGAACACCAGTGGGTGGACAAGACTAAGACGTTGTCCGGTTACCAGCTTGCCAAGGCCTGGCTTGGGAGCACGTTAGAAGCTTTGATTTGTGAAGAAGCAGCTGCCCTGGAAACCAAGGCTGATGAAGGTGGACAGTACTGGAAACCAGCCCTATCTGGAGTCCCGTGGGAGGAGTCCAAGGGATCTGCAGCATCTGGAAAATGTGCAGAAATGCAAGCAGGCCAAGACTGCACCTGCTTTCCTCGCCTCTCCCCACAGTTCACTTCCCTGGAGCACGCTGTGCCTTCCTATGCCCTGGCTGAGCTCAGGCAGGCAGCACTGCTTCGTGCAGAGGATGCCTACCACAGCCACACTCCCAAGGTTGACTTGTTGGCTAGAAGGTGATCAGGTTCTGTTTAGTGCTCTTCAAATGTCCGCTCCCTCTTCCCTTGCCTACTGAAGCTTCGTTTTGTCCAGGGTAACAGTGTGCCCAGTTTTTAGAGATGGACCATGATTAGTTGTTTTCTAATCCAAGCACAATGATGTAAGTCCTTGTTTTCCCAGCAAGCAAGATGCCCCTTTGGGTATCCGGTACCAACTGTATCTGCCTGGAAATCTTAGAGGTTCTGGGAGTCTTCTGTTCCTTCGATAAAGGGGAAATGCAAGGCTAGAACTGTCTCTTGCTTTCCTCTTCCTCCCTCCTTCCTTGTGATTGGGGATACACCCAAGGAACCATCCTTCAGTTATGAAGCTAACCACACAGGTAAATGCAAGGAGATTTCAGAACACTATCTCTGAGTCCATTCCACAGCCATTTCTCGAAGCTCCCTACCTCCAAATGTCTTAGGGTGTGAGGTTAGGAAGCCATGATTTATTTAAAATAATTTGAACTAATTTTCTTTTACTTGTTGCTGAATGCCTTCCTAAGCAACCCAAGAGCCTCCTGGAGTCTAGCCCAAGCTTTCCACATCTCAAGGAGCACAGCATTGAGGATGGACAGCCAAAGTCTCAGAGAGTCTGGTGTTACGACTGAACCATCTGCTCAATCCTGGTCCCACCCAGCTCTATCTCCTTCTCAGTCTTGCTTGACAGGTTTCCTGTGATTGATCAGAAATGAGGAATAGACTAAGTGGGCCAGTAAGACCTGGGAGCAAAGTCTGGAAAGACTCCCAGAGGAACAGTGAAGGAAACTTTGCATGATATGTTTTTAGGACTCTAGGAAGGGCGCAGCATAGACACTCCTGAACATTTATGCTAGTGACTAATTTAAAGACATACCTACACCCACAGCTGCCTTAAATGGAGCATCCACATACTCTGTGATTCATAGTCCTCCCACACATTCAGCCTCCCAGGGACCTAATGACTACTGTATCAAGGTTTCTGATGAAGACACTGAGGCTCAGGGAGGTGCAGCTGACCAGTTAGGAAGGGGCCAAACCTGCAGATAGACCCAGCCTTGCCTGGTTCTGTGACCATGGCTTATTCCTTGATGTGTAATGTCAGTAGGTGTGGGATGCCTCACAGAGGAGTAAAGTGAAAAGGGACCAGGAACATATTGGCCTTGTCTTGTCACAGTTCATTTACCCATCTAGTGTCTTTTGACCACCTTCTGTGGACTCTGAGTCAATGGCTGATAGCTGATGCCCCCAAGAACACCAGCCTTTAGCTTCTGTTCTCAGTACATCCATTCCTCTGCAAAGCAGTGGCTCCTGCTAAGTGTGCCTACGCCACGTCTTTGAAAGCTCCTCACTTGAGGAAGGTTGAATTTATCCATCGATTGTGTTTTGATTTTTCCATGGGGCAGAGTTCCAGGAACTAGTGCACTCAACTGCCATCCGTTGTTTGGTTTGTACATGAAATTCTACCATACATTGCTCAACTCCACTCATTCCAGTAGGATGGCCAGAGGAAGGTGGGAAGGTATGTATCATCGAGATCTCCCGGTGGTGTCTAGATCCTGCCCACAACAAGAGTGATTTTTCTTAATTCTTTTTCAATTTTGTGACCACGCCCTATAAATTTCTCCTATGTGCTCTTAATGATTAAGTTAGATTACAGACCTCAGTTGAGACGACTGTACACAACAACTTCCCTTCATGCATATGAAATGCAGCATGATCAGTGGATACTCACTTCACATGTAATGTCACAGAACTTGGACAGGGAAGTAATCCCAGTCTCACTCTTTTGTTTGTCTTGCATCTTGGTGTGCTGGCCCATGCTGCATTTTCCAATCACAGCAACCTGCTAGCAGCATGCATCCCTGGAGGTAGGCATCAAAGCAGAGACACTTCTGTCCTCTGAGAGATGACCTGGATCTAGAGATTGAGTCTGAGTTACCTGAACTGATCTTCAGGTCCAGCTGAATAAACCAGGAACAGGCCTCTGACCCAGTCTGGGGCCAATCAGGTTCTTCTAAGAATCTAGAACTTTGGATTAGAGAGGCCCAGAGTCTAATTGCTGGTGAGATGTCTCAGTGCTGACTTTATGGAGGGGGCTTGGGGACAGCTGCTACTCAAGTCTCCCAAGTGTGGTCCTGCCACTTCTGCCACTTGTTCATCTCTTGTTTGGATTCTTTAAACCACCAGGATCCCAATAACTCCCTTTTATTAAACTAATCTGTCCATTAATGTGACTTACAACCAAAACAACCCAATTCAACACTCCTGATTTTCTGTCTGTTCCTTTAAGACCACTACATCCCCTTTAATTTTTATAAAGTAAGGTAACCTTTATTCTGCTTTAGTTTATCAAAGGTGGCTTTATTAGGTTAACTAATAGAAATTAAGTGTTTTGATATAGCATTTACTTTCAGGAAATACACTGGATATTGAATGTTTAATAATTTCCCCTACAGCAAAACCTTCCCCAACCTTGACGTTCATAGGAACACTTTCTCATTGTAGGGACATCATTGTTACTGTGTTCTTTTCCAAGTTCTCTTGGAATGGTTTATTTAGTGTGTGTGTGTGTGTGTGTGTGTGTGTGTGTGTGTGTGTGTGTGTGTGTATAAACATAGACACATACAAGGACATGCCACAATGCACAAGTGGAGATCCAGAGGACAACTTGCAGAAGTCGTTTCTCTCCTTCTACTATGTGGGCTCAAGGGATTGATCTCAGATCGTCAGACCTGGCCACAAGCACCCTTGTCTGCTAAGCCATCTTACCGGGCCTAGGTCTCCTCCTAAAGGGGCCTTTCTCTGACTTACTATCCCCTGTGAGGTCCCCTTGCTCTTCAGTGTCCCTGTGACACTAAGTGAATCTACTGTGGTTTTTTGAAGGCTAGTTTGTGCTTTGCTGTGTGTGTGTCTCTTCAGGAAAAGAAGCAACTTTATTTATCAAGGTGTATCCAACTGTAATCTCAGGACCAACGCCATAATAAGAGTCTACTAAACTCTTGATGGACAGGCTAAACAAATGAACAAGTAGAGTTACGTTGGAGTTGGACTCATGAAGGGTTAACTCTAGCCCCCTCCTGTAGGTAAACACCACACAAGGCTGCCAGCAGCAAGCCAGCTCCTCTGGGCTTGCTCCTTCCTCACAGGAAGAACCATCAGCTGTCAGAACCCCTCTGTTAAAGGACCGGTTTTACCGCTTGTTGCTTGGAATGAAAGGCTGAGATGGGGCCTAGAGACTCCCTAGACTGAGACTTCTTGTTTTCAGAGGTCCTCACATAGCAGACTCCTGGTCACCTCCTTGACCCTTGGCAGTCTAGAATAAGTCCTCAAGGAGTAGAGAGGGCAGCCTCTCTGCCTGGGGAAGGGGGCACAAGAGAGCCTGGCCAAGTTGCCTCCTTTTTCATCAGGGTGTCACTCTGACTGGCTTCAGAGAGTCTCTTGGCTGTGGCTCTGTGGTGAAATTTAAACACTACATCACAGCAAGGACTTCCAGAAACAGCGGTCTATTAACTACAACTCTGACCCACACTGCTCAAGGCAAGTGCAATTATGAAAAAGCAGGCCAGGAGTGGACAGATGGACATGATGCTGATGAGTGTTTAAGCACTCCAAACAGGCCATAAGAGAAGCGGGACCATGGAGCCAAAGCAGGGATGTAGGGGAATGTCAGAGGAGCTGCAGAATGCATGACAAAAAAAAAAGCGCAGTCTGTCCCCGATGGCTGTCCTTGTGTCGTTTGGACACTGGGTTCAAAAGACACAGACTTAGACGGATGAGCTCTCAGAAGCAAGGACCCAGGCAAAGGGTGGCTGATAATTTATGGTGCCATTATGGTGAAAGACTAACAATAATCACAGCTCACACGCCAGGCACAGCTTAAGTACCCCGGATGTTTCAGCTCATTCAATCCCCATCATAAGCTGGAGAGATCAATGCCTCTAACATCCCCACTTTACAAAAAGATGAACTCAGCCCTGGGTGTTGCATAACTTGTCCAAGCTCACCCAGCTGGCACTGGTGGATTCCAGAGTCCTTGTGCCAAGCCTCCAGGCCATAGATACTCCTCTGCCACCCTGGACTCTCTGCTGCCTCCAGGCCTTGGCTTATGTTGGAGCCTCTGCCTGGGCTGGTTTCCCTAATGAATAACAACAGAGGAATCGGATGGAAGTTTTTGCAAGGCCCCCGCTGCCTCAGATCTCAGCTATAGCAGAAGTGAACTTCTCATCAGTAGAATCTGGAAAAAAAATGAAAGAGTACCCACTCCCTGAGTAAATCCGTGTGAAGCCTTTCACCCACGTGGAGTTGGCTAATGGAATCTGTAACAACTACTGAAGAAGTGGATTTTGGGAGAGATAAAATGGAGGCAGAATGGTTTTAATGCATCTCAGGTTACCCAAGAAATGGAGTTTGCTGTGTGGCCTGGGTGAGTTGAAGTGGCCCTTCAGTGAGCTGGACTACGAATCGTCAGAAACCCTTCTTTTCGCTATTGTATACAAGACTGGATAATGTCTCCCAGCTTCCTTTGGAGCTGGATGTGAATATGTGACTGGATTCTGGATACTGGCATGGGAGTGGCCATGTTTGCCACCTCAAGGCCCAGCTCACACAGCCACCCTGTGGATGGCACTTGCTCTTCTTCCATTTGGCCCATAGGGTTTCTACAGGGAACAAGGCTGGAAGATCTAACAGAGCCACAAGAAAGGTGGGTCCAGATCCCAGACTTCCCACCTTAAAGGCCACTCTCCAAACACCAAAGATGAGATATGAAATCTTATTTTGTTAAGCCACTGAAATCCCGGGTTGGTAACCTGCTCTGAGTGAGCACTTATCTGGGACAGAGGCTCAAGCAAGCAAGAAAGGGACCAGAATTTCAAAGGAAAAGCAGTGACATTGCTAGTCAAACTGAAATGACAATTCACGTGGCATGACTTCTCCCACCTCACTGGCAGCCCAACACTGTAGCTTCGGGACAAGGTCGTGGCAGAGTGTGGACTCACGTATGCCTTCCTCCAGTGGTGCATCGATGAGAACTACTCTGTGTGTGCACTCTGAAGCTAAACAGTGTGTGTGTGTGTGTGTGTGTGTGTGTGTGTGTGTGTGTGTGTGTGTGTGTAGGGGTGGAAGAGATCAGAGTTCCCTCTGAAGAGCTAATGTACAAGCAGAGTCAGTGTCCTGAGTCTTGTGGGAGGGAAGTATTCCAGAGACAAAAAGCTCAAATGCAAAGGCCCTGAGGTGGGTTCTCCAGACACTCAAGAAATAAAGAAGTCAATATGGCTAGAACAGGGTCAAGTGCTGGCTGGTGGCAGAGGCTCTGAGGTCTAGAAGATGGTGGGGGACTTGGGTCTTTCTGGAATGTTACAAGATCTTTAGCTCTTCATAAAGGCAAGAAATGGGGGTGGGTTTCATCATGAGAATGATAAAAATCTGATGTGTATTTTGAAACAATCAAAATCTTACCTAGTAGTTAGATTGAGCATGGACGCAGGGTTGTGGAGGAGGGTGCAGGGGTGTGACAGTTGAAAAAGTAGCACCAATTAGAAGGCTACTGTGATGGGTAATACCAACTGGATTGTCAATGCAGAAGAATCCAGAATCACCTAAGAGACAGGTCCTTAGGCATGTCTGTGGCGGTCTTATCAAGAGGAGGAGGTGGAAAGACTCATCCTGACCATGGACAGCACCGTTCCATAGGTGGGGGTCATGGGCTGGGTAAAATGGAGAAAATGAACTGAGCACCAGCCTTCACCTCTGCTCTCCATGACCAGCTGCCTCACACTCCTGCTGCCAGACCTTCCTCACCAAGATGGATCCATCACCCTGAACTGTGAGGCACAATAAAACCTTTCCTTCCAGAGCTTCTTTTGACGGTATTTTATCACAGTTCAGGCAAGAGATGATGATAAAATCTTGGCTGGAGTTCAGTGTCTCAGTTGTGTGAAATAGCCTGATTCTGGCCCAGGTTTGAGAGCAGCGTTGGCAGCATGGATATGGAAGGAAATGGAGAAGTGAAGACAATTCTGGAATTTGAGCCTGGGCAACAGGAAGAAAGAGGTTTCCATTTCCTGAGCCAGGGAAAGGCTTTGGGAGACACTAAAATAGAGGCAGCTCCCAGGGTTTGATATGGAGTATTTCAGGTTAGGGGTGCCGTAAACTATTCAAGTAGAGATTTACACTATAATCACATACGTGGCTTGGCCGGGGAGATGTCCAGGTTAGGGATACATACTTAGGACCATTAGCCTAGACACTGTGTTTAAAGTTACAAATCCAATTAGATATCTTAGTTCAGATAGAGAAGTTTGAGGCTTCTGAAGAATGTACTTCATTCTTGAAAGTCAGCTGAGACAAGGAGCCCACAGAGGAAGTAGAGACGTGCCCAAGACAGCCAAAAGAGAATCTAATACAAAGAGGAGAGTGGTTCTTGGCACAGAGACCTGGTAACTGTGTTAACTGCTGTAGCAGGCTTAGATGGGTAAGAAATGACCTTGGATTAGAACTCATGGAGTTGCTGGTGTCTCTGGGAAGAGCTGCTTTGTGGAGCAGCGGGAATGAAAACTGTTTGAGTGGGTTCAAGGTTGCTGGAGGCAAGAGGGTGGACAGAACATACCCAGATAATGCTCAGAGCAGCTGTGCTATATATAGGGAGAGCAGGTGTGGGGCAGGAGAGGTGATGTTAGGATGCTTATGGGAGTGGTCCCCTAGAGAATGAACTGTCACCAATGAAACAGAGGAAATAGATTCAGGATCAATGGGCATCCTTCTGAGGCCAGAGGGAAGAGACTGGGTATAAATAAGGGGTTGGCCCTGATGGATACTCGTGCAGTTCTGCACAGGAAGGGGGTCAGCTCAACCCTAGGAGATGCTCAGGAAAATTGCTCAGTGTGTTGCCATTTTTTCCAAGGAATTAGGAGGGAAGCTTGCAATCAAGAGTAAAGAGGGGAAGTAGAGCAAACACGAGTCGTTGGAGTGAAGGTTAATTCCAGGCTGTGTTAATGGCTTATTTGGGCTTGGTGGACATAACACTGGAAGGGAGAACCATCAGAATGACTGGCTGTTCCACAGAAGCCACATGCAGCTATATGTAGATAAGTGTGCCTGTGAACATGGTATTAGATGTTAAAAACAAAACAAAACAAAACAAAACAAAACAAAAAGCTGGGTTAAAACAATTAGGAAAATGGAGTCCACTCACCATGCTGTATTTTTCTTCAGTAGTTCCCTGATCTCTCTGGTACCAGGGTATCTTTGTGACCTTGAAATTTCTTAAATTTTAATTTTAGATTTGTGGATGTTAGGTTTTGATGAATCCCTCTCTACTCAGTGGCATTCTTTGGGGGGAGGTTGAGGCAGGGCAGGGTATTACTTTGTCATTCAGGATGGCCTGTAACTTGGTATATGTCCCAGGAGCTGACTTTAAACTAGTGGCAATCCTGCTGCCTCGGTCTTCTGGGTGCTGGGATCGCAGGTGCACCAGATAATGTTCTAAGCATGCCAAATAGATTATCTTATCAAACTTAATGATAAGCTATTTGCTGTGGATATCATTCTATATAAATAAAACACTGAGGATGAAGCAAAGTAGGCAGCAGAAGTAGGTAGAAAAGAGAGGAGAATCTAAGGAAGCTGAAGAACATGGCACCAAAACAGCATGTGAAGATCGTAAGCACAGCATATGATTTTAGAATGTTAATTTAAGATAAAAAAAATTAGCAGAATGACTACATTTATAATATATAAACATTATATTATTTTATAATATTTATTTTAACTAGAAATTACAAATATTCTGCTGATGAAAATACAGAGACACAGAGATTGACATGTCTGTGTCTATAATACTTTGGACTACTTGATAGACTTTCCTGAGCATATCTGTGGGAGATTATCTTGATTACACATTAGTTCAAGTGGGAAGACCCACTACTGTGGGTGGTACCATCCCCTAGGCAAGGAATGCTAGATTCTATAAGCGTGGAGAGAGTAAGCTGAGCACTAGATGTATGCATTCGCTGCTCTTTTCAAGCAACGTGACTCTTAGTGCTGTCATGGAATGAGCCCCATCAGGAGCAACCCTTGCAGTTCTTGGAGAATTCTAAACACCACTGGTACCTGCACAGCACCAGGCATGAAGAAGTTAGAGAGCTCTGGGTGCCAAGTCCAGGGCCTGTCACACAGCAGTGTTCTGAAACCTGCCTGGAGGGTGGCCTCGAGAGGCTCTCCCACTGCAGCTTTGAAAACACTCTTAATATAATCTCCTTTTTAAAAAAGGTATATGTGTATGTGACTCTCTGTGTGTATGTATGGCACATATACACAGAACTTGAGGACACTAGGAGAGCGCGTGGAATCCCTGGAGCTGTAGTTATGTAATCTGTCTGATGTGGTTGCTGGGAACCAAACTTGGGTCTTCTGTAAGAGCAGTATACACACCTAATGACCAATCCAGCTCTCCAGTCCCTCCACCTATGTCTATTATTCTCCTTTCTTCCTCCCTCTCTCCCTCCCTCCCTCCTTCCCTCTCCTCTCTCCCTCCCTCCCCTTCCCTTCTTCTCCTCCCTCCCTCCCTCCTTCCTCTCCCTCTTTTCCTTCCTTTCTTCCTCCCTCCCTCCCTCTCTCCCTCCCTCCCTCGCTCTCTCCCTTCCTTTCTTCCTCCTTCCCTCCCTTCCTCTCTTCCTTCCTTCTGGTGGTGCTGAGGCTCAAACTCAGAGCCTCATACATACAAGGCAAACACTCTATCAGCGTCCCCTCTTGCCGTTGCTTTGGAGATCACTTAGTACAGGAACGTATAAACTGTAGAAAAGTTAGAAAAGCTGGAGTAAAGTAGAAAGCCGAGGAGTCCTATATAACCTCACTCTTGCTGTTTTTTACACCTTTGAACGTTCACATCTGCCAGAACGTCCCTGTGTCTACACATAAATATATTTCACAGATGGCTAGGCCAGCACTGTATGCACTGTTTTGTCACCTTCCATTCGACTTGATGAAACGTCACACACATCTCTCAGTGTCAGCCCACAGAGCTCTCCATCATCCTTAATGACTACATTGCAATGCTTTGGGTCGATACACTAAACTTCATTTAACCAACACTGTGCTGTTGGGTTTTTATGCAGCTTCCACTTTTTCTCCCCATCATAAACAAGACCATTATAAATATTTCTGTACCTACAGTCTTTCCTGGAGGAACTTGGAGCATAGAAATTTGGGGATGGGCATTCCATGGCTCTAGTAAGTGGCGGGTGACATAATGGCATTGCTTTTAGTGACAACAATAATAAAAGCTGGTTTTATTTAAGCATTGACTCTATACCACTTAGGCACTGTGCTAAGGGCATTAGATGCATGAGTTCTTTGGTTCTTATTATTGGTATTATTAATAATCCTACTTTTCTTTTTTAATGGATATTCAGGGGGATGTGGCATATATATGCCTATGGAGACCTGAGGAAGACATTAGATGTTTCTCTATCATTCTGTCTTACTGTCTTCAGACTAGGTCTTTCACTGAACTTGAGGCTTACTGTTTTGGCTAGGCTAGGCTGGCTTGCCGGCAAGCCTCTGAGATCCACCTGGCTTTCTCCCCAAACACTGGGTTGCAGGCACACTCACCCATGCCCAGCCTCTTTTACGTGGATACTGGGCATTCGAACCCGGGTCCTCAAGTTTCACAGTAAGGGCTCTTACTCACTGAGCTGTCTGTCCAGCCCCAATTTCCCTACCCTTCAAAAGAGAGAATGAACGCTCAAAAGATAGAAATGATTTGCCCCAAATCCCATGATGAATAAATACAGACATAATTCAGCCCCAGCTCTGATGACTCCTAAGTTGCTACTGTAGATTACACACTAGATATTTTCCCTAGATAGTGTGAGGAATGCATTTTCTACACTCGAGCTTCATACAGAGCCCTTACCAGGCACTGGTTAAGTAATGAAACAAAGTATTAGACCGTTAGTGGATGGAAATGGCCACCGGCTCTTTCTCTTCTTGGCTATACACCTCTTCGCAGCATAGATTCAAAGCTCATCCTTTGGAGAGTCAAGCTTGTTTCCCTACCCTGAATGCAGTGCTAGCCTTTGTGGCCTGCCTTACTCATGAACTAGGTCAGATGAGATGTGCCAGATGCCCGCTTTTCCCTGCCCTGGCATTTGTACTGCAATGAGGATAGAACACGAGAGATGTAGGGCTCTGTGGTTGATCCCACCAAGCCTGCCTGACAGACAAGTGCCTGAAGATGCAGGAGGAACCCCTAAAGGAGACCAACAGGGACACCCACTGAGTGGCCAGCTCATAGATGCTTTACTGTGTTAAGTCTACGAGCCATGGTGTGATGGCTATGTAGCAAAAGCTAATGTGAATGCTGCTACTGAGCAGGTTATGTGTAGCTCCTGCAGTCTGGGTGACAGGGGGTAGTTGTGGAGAAATGAGCCACGTGGCTCAGAAGGCATCACAGAAAAGGTGGCAGCTCATGCATTGCAGCGTGAGCAATAAATAGCCAAGCCTCCTGAAGCAGAACCAGAAAGTGAGCCTGCATGCACAATGAGGCAGACCTCATTGCGGGTATGGTGGGCTGTTGGAGGTGGCTTTCCAGTGGCTGAGCCAAGCAGAAACTTCCCTCTGGCTGGCAAGGCAGTTAGATGTCATTTACACACCAATGCAGGGGAAAAAAATAAACCACCTGGCGGATTCCCTGGCAGCCTTTCACAGGACTACCCTGGGGGCTGGAGCGGATGTAGCTGGTGCTGTTCACCCTTTCAAGTGGAGAATTGGAATTCCAGTCTCTGGACACTGGAAAATGCTGCTTCTTCTTCTCCCTCTGACTGGGACCTGGCCTTGAGACATCCTGTGCCCTGGGATGTCCTGAAGGAGCAATTCCTGCCTCCTCCTGCAAAAGATATTTTCCAGTAACCCTGATGCAGGTGGTGCTCTCAGCAATAGTCTGATTAGAGAAATGAGCCAAATTCTCGCCCAACAAGGCACTCACTCATTAATTCATTCATGCATGCATTAATTCATTCACCCATTCATTTATGCATGCATCTACTCATGCATTCACTCATTCATTTATTCACTCACTCATTAATTCATTCATGCATGCAATAATTAATTTATTCATGCATGTATCTACTTACTCATGCATTCATTCATTCACTCATTCATTTATTCACTCACTCCCTCATTCATCCATTCATCCCATGCACATCCCCAGCCCAGGCATGACACATCTAAAAGCAGCTTACAGACTAGCATGGAAGTTAGATCCAAATAGATGCTTAGGAGACACAAAGTCCCACTGTAAGCAGCTCCTACTATCTCTTGAATAAAAGTATCTCTTGAAACTCCTATGTCTGATCTCAGCTATACTGAGGTAGCAGCGAGGGTGACACAAATGGTGTCTCAGAGGTAAACCTGGACTGGTGTGGGCTATGATGGAGCGGTCTCCAGCACATGAAGGAACCCAAGTAACTGGGGTAATAGAAGAGAGAGATAAAGACACCAGAATTCTGGAACTCAGTCACTCTTTGCTTTTAGTGTCTGTTGCAAGACCTGGCTGAGTTGCTGAGTTTTATTCTTATGAAAAGCCAAGGTTAGAGCCCTGAAGGTGATGCTACCTGGATTTGTGCCACCACACTATCGGGAAAGATCATTCATACCTAACAGTATTTTTAGGATTGTTTTTATTATATTTAACTGTGTGTATGTGGTGGTATGTGTAAGTGAGTGCTGGAGCACGTGGAGGTCAGAGGCACTGGATCCTCTAGAGCTGGAGTTACAGGAAGTTGTGAGTGCCCAGTGTGTACTTTTTGTCAGACTCAGTACTAGGTAAGAGCAGAATGTGGTGCTAACTGCTGAGCCATCTCTCTGACTCTCTAACAGTATTTTTAAGCAATGTGTATCAATGCCTTATATTACTGGCCACCTGAAAAGAGATTGGGCATTAAAACAGGATTCTGAATGCAAGAACTTGTGGCCATTTGGTTGAGAGAGGTGTTCAGATAAATAGTTGCATGCTGAGGTGATAGATGCTGTGATGGGAGGAACCCTGGATGTTGGAGAGTCAGAGAAAGGGTCTGGGCAGGGCAGGAAAGGCTTTGTATTGGAGTTGCATGAGTAGGTGTTTTAGGTGATGCATTTTAGGTGTTGAAGAGGAATTTTAGGAGGAAAGAGGGATTGAATTCACCAAAATGCAGTAGAATAAAAGGACATAAAACACTCCAGCATCCCTGAGTAGACAATGAACAGAGTTCCGTGGTAATAAAATTGGCAGAAGGCATGCAGGGGCCAGGCAGTGCAGGGATTTGTGGCCCGTCTGGAGGCCCTGATTTTCATTCTGTGAAAAGCTTTTGTCAGAGGGATATAGCCAAGGATGTCTTTTAGAAAGTGTTAGATGGTAGCTAAATGGAGGGCGGTTTATAGAGGTGTGAGACCGGGGCACTTATGCCTTCTAGAAGGTTCTGTAAGAATCTTCACAAGAGATGATGGAGACGAGCATCGTGGGTAAACCTTGGTAAAGTGGCTGGGTGTCAAAGCTCTGGAACCAACCTCCAGAGATCAACACCTCCCCTAGATCCCTTACCAGCTTCATGACCCTGGATAAGCTACTTAACCCATCTGCACTTGATTTTCCTCATCAGTAAACTAATACTCATAAAGGCAATGATGCACAGTAGTTGTTCTGTGGGTGAAATGAGGTGACCCATGCAAAGCCTCTAGCACACTATGAGTGCTCTGGAATTGCTAATTGTTCTTATTAAGTCCACCAGACCTGATGATTGCATATGGGCCATCAGCTAGAGGGTGAGTCTAGAGTAATCTTCCATGCAGCTGGCTAGGACAATGCCATTCCCGGGAGCAAGAGAAAGGAGACTATGTCATGGTCAAGTAGAGATGGACCAAAAAGGAGAGAAGCAAGAGCCTGCTACACCAGTCTTTGGAAGCTCAAATCCAACACTTGTCCCACAACCCAAGTTACTACTGTTCCCTCCCTTCTGGATTTCCCAAAGCCTGGCTGATGTCAGAGCCCTCCAGAAGCTCCAAACTCTTGATCTTCCTGCCTTGGTGGAAAAGAGCAGAGCAAAAAGGATTGAGTCCCATTTGCCTGAGTTTTACTTAAGTTTCCCTAGAAAGAATTCAGTCCCTTCAATGTCCTTGCTCCAATGCCAAGGTCATTGGCCACAGTGTGTGGAGGGAGGAAGAGGCAGAATCTGATTGACACTTTGGCGAATGATCCAAAGAAGAACAGAGAGGGGGAAGAAGAAACGTCAGTCTCCTCCAAATATCATGATCCAGGGCTAGATATCCATCAGTTCATCGACTGCTCACAGCAACCATGAGGCAGTCGATACTATTCCCATTATTTTTCTATGAGAACACAAAGAGCCAGAGGAGTCCTGCATCCAAATTGCTAATCATTCTGCTATAGCCATCCTGCCTCAGGTGAAGAAGGAAGGAGAGGGCTGCTTACTCAGCGTGGGCTTTGTTACCCACCCGAGAAGGTGTTCTACCTTTAATTAGTGCTTATGTGAGGACAACCAGGCAAATGAAGTATGGTTAAATGGACTCTGTAGAGCAGTAGACATTGGAAGAGACCTGTTTCTCTCCCCAGGCTTAACATATATCTGTCTCTAGCCTGTAATAACAATTGTAACTAACAGAGAGGGAACACTTCAATGAAACCTGCTAGTGATGTGATCAGCACCTCGTATACACTATGTCACTGAACAGCTGGCACAATCCGTGATCGGTCTGTTAGTGTAGCATTGGTTTGAGTCTCTGACTCTTCGGGTGGAGAACTTGGTTGTACCCCATTGGCCATCTGAGAACATGGAGGCTCAGACATTGAGATAACCCCTTCATTTTTGTCTCTATTGTATGTGCATATGTGTGTGAGCAGGACTGTGGGTATGTAGATGTGGGTGTGTGTACACTTGTGTACACACTCATGTGGAGGCCAGAGGGCAACCCTGGGTGCTGTTTCTTGTTTTTGAGCCTGAGTCTTTCCATGGTCTAGAACTTACCAGGTGGGCTAGGGTAGAGACCAGTAAGGCCCAGGAATCTCTGTCTGTGCCTCTTCATTACACGCTGCCACTACATCTGGCTTTGTTTTGTAGATGTGGGTTCTGGGGGTGGTTGAACTCAGATCCTTGTCCTTGCAAAGCAAACACTTGGCTGCTTGAGCTTCTCCCAAGTCCTGTAGTAAATTCTTGCTCCAAGTTCATGCAGCTGCTCAATGGCAGACTGTGTTCCACGAGCCCTTTTCCTGCAGCTTCTGCTGCCTTTTAAAGTTGAAGAAAACCCCCTTCATAGTTACTGAACAGGGTAGGTGAGATGTACAGACTATCCACGATACTGGAACCCACCTTGGAGGCTAGCGTGCAGCTCCCAAAACGACCTTAGATCAAGAACTCCCAGCCTTGGATCCACCCCTAGACCAGAAGTCTGTGACCCTGAACCTTGTGTCCAACCCATGCCCAAGATGCACAGACAGATGGATGACCACAGTACAAGTCTTGTGATGAGAAAACCCTAAGATTCTCATCCTAGCACTTCCCAGATCTTGCCCTTGAACAAGGGATTTATTGGACGGAAGCTCAGATTCATCTCTGGAACATAAAGTATTGGATGCCTTTTCATCACAGTGACATGATGTCAGACACAAAGGAGTTATGGGAGGAAACATTTACTTAGGCCCATGGTTTTAGAGGGCCTCAGTGTAACAAGGATGGCATGGTAGAATTTGTGGCAATGGGAATTCTTACACCCCGGTAGATCAAGCAGCAGAGAGCAAGCAAGAACCAGATGCAGATACAAACTTCAAGGTCTTGTTCCTGATCGTCTTCTTCGTCCAGCTAGCCCACACCTCCTAGAGCCCTTGCAGTCTTCAAAACGCTGCCACAAGCTGTGGACCAACCATCACAACACGAGCATGTGGGGGACATTGCAGAGTCACACCACACCAATAGCAACACCAGTGCTTCTGAAACTGTTGCTTTATAATGAATCCCCACGCTCCAAAACTAAGCAGGTTAAAACAACGGCTCCCAATTTTGTGGGCCAGGCATGGGAAAGGCGGGGCTGTGCAGAATGGGCCCAAGGACACCCACAGTTGAAATGAGAAATCACCCGGGCCTGATGCTGTCTGAAGTTCCCGCTGAGCTGAACATTCAGAATGGTAGAATCACAGGGCTAGTCACAGTGTCTGCTGTAGCCTGACACTTTAGTGAGCTGTTGAGGTGCCTACACGTGGCCCCACCCCCACCCCTAGAAGAGCAGTCTTGGGGTGTGGTTTCTCACATGGCATTTAACAGCTGCTAAAGAGAGTCCTTCTAAGAAGGGAAAGCACATTGGTTTTATCAGCCAGACTTTAGAACCAACCAGTCATTCTGTCACAGGATGGCCAAGTTCAAGGGGAATACAATCAAGGTCTGCTGCTAAGCAGGAGGAGGGAATTCCAAGAAGCATATTGCTGTGTCATCAGCTTTGGAAAATGCAATCTGCCTCCCTTGCACTGCAGTTATGCACACAGAGACCACTTAAGGCAAAGCTTAGCATATAGAAAGTGCTTGGTGAAGGGTAGCTGCTGTTATCGGATATGATGGCCTTGGGAAGTGCCTCTCAACACATCAGGTTGGTGGAGAGAGATGAGGAAGGAATAAAAAGGGCGACTGGTGGTAATGTGTTGGCAGCACTGGTCCATGACAGTGGCCAAGAAGATAAGATTTCCCAAAAGCTGAACACCCGTCTGTTGAGCTAAATGGTCCTGAGAGAGACAGGACTTCTAGAGGGAGGCAGGTTGCAGGAGAGGGAGTCTTGAGCAGGGGAGCTGTGTGGTCCAGAAGCCAGGAAAGAGGAGGTGGAAACAAAGCCCCAGCTGGCTGAGGATGGGGAGCTGGACTGGCATTTCCTCAGCTCCATGGTGTGAAAAGAGAGGATGGGTCCTGAGCAGGACACAAGAGTCCCCAGTCCTGGCAAGGAACCTCTGCAGTTCAGGAATACAAAGCTCAGCCCGGGGAGACTGCATAACTTTGGGTCTGTGTCTAGGCTGGTCCCCAAGGCTGGTCCCCAAACCTTTTCACTTCTGGAGACTGGGGAATGGGGGGTGGTTCTCCCTTTGTTTCATAGAATGAAAAGGCTGGGGGAGGATGGGGAGGGTCACTGTGAAAGGCTGGCCTTGAGACACAACATGGCTGTCACACAAACTCACAGCTGCTATTGTTGCCCATGCATGACCAGAAGGTAAGGATAAGGGCTGGGAAATGCTATCTTCCAGATGTGCCATGAACCCTGACTGCACCCAATCATGGATCTGGGAGGGGACCACAGGCCCCTGCTCCTCCCTGTTGACATGTTGGCTGCTGGTGGATTCTGGAGGAGGGACTGTTGTGGAATATTATTTTAAGATGTGTTACATTCATTTATGCTGTACAACAATCTTTTATGTTTCATTTTTTTTAACTCTGTGTTCCCGTGCCTGTCTGAAACATCTGATTCGTCTAATAAAGAGCTGAAGGGCCAATAGCAAGGAAGGAGAAAGGATAGGTGGGGCTGGCAGGCAGAGAGAATAAAGAGGAGGAGGAGAAATCTGGGAGGAGCAGGATAAGGAGGAGGGCTCTGGGGACCAGTCTCCCAGCTACATAGAAAGCCGTGGAGTAACAAGTAAAAAGGGTATACAGAAATAAAGGTAAAAGCCCAGAGGCAAAATGTAGATGGGATAATTTAAAAGCTGGCTAGAAACAAGTCAAGCTAAGGTCAAATATTTATAAGAAAGAACAAGTCTCTGTGTGGTTTATCTGGGAGCTGGGTGGTGGGCCCCCCAAAGAGTAAAAAACAACCGAGTACAAGGGACAGCCATTATCTTCAGTTGTGCTCATTGAGAAGCCTGACAGACTCCCGTGGACAATTTTCAATCCATGGCCACACAGGTGATCTTGGTTAAACTCGGTCATAACAAAATGGTAGAAAAGGAATTGCAGGTGGGGGCTGGTAGGGGTGGGAGGGAGACTGGAGAGGGTGGGGGATTATAGTCGTCAGAATATGAAATTGTCAAGGAGCAAATTCAAAAAGGTTCAAAATAAAATAAAATGCAAACTCCACAGCATGGCTCTGGAAGCAACGCTCACCTTGATTGGTATTTATTGTTCACTCGGGCTCCATTGAGCGGCTTTCAAGCCCCTGAACATTAGCGTTTTCTTGCCTCGGGACCTTCACCCACCCTCCTGCTCCCTTTGCACAGCTCTCCCCCCTCATCCTGCAACTCCCAGCATGGCCTCTCCAACCAAGACCGTCACAGCCTCCCACTTTGAACCGACTTCTCCTCCTGTCCCTATCCACCCTGTAACTGCCAGAGAAAACAGGAGACGGGAAATTACAACAAACAGAAATGGGTTGGCTCATGGATTTAGAGCCAGGAAAAGTCCAGGATTAAGGAGGTGGGTATCTGGCAAACCATCTTCTTGGTGTGGCATCCCCATGGTGGAAAAGAGGAGAATGAGAGAGATTGACAGGCCAGACTTGGGCTGGGACTGTAACTCTACGGAGAAGTGCTTACCCAGCATGCACTAGGCTCTGGGAGTCAGTGCCTAGTACCCCTCCCATCCTCCCACACGTGGCCACCTCCTTAATGACAGTGGCAGCTCTACACCGGAGGGTGGCCTCTCAAGGTCCCCACCTCCTCATTCTGGTGCAAAGACAGCTAAATTCCAATATGAATTAGGAGAGATTTTTAAGACACCTTTTTAATCCTGTTAAATCACGTTTCCCCCCCTCACATTATTTATCCCAACGCTGTATGTTTGTATTGGACAGCTTCACCATCTGTTGCCCCCTTTTCCCACTAGACAGTGACACTGTAAGATGAAGACAGAGGCTATGACGCCCATTGACCTATGTGTGATTGAACCAAAGAATATGGACACCAGCCACCGTGAAGCCATGAAACTAGGGCAGCTCAGGACGAAATGCTGAGAGCAGTGGTGGCCTTGACCACTGCTGGAGGCGAGCTGTGCTGAAGGGATGGAGAGTTTTGTGGCTGCCAGAACCAGGGCCCCTTTTGCTGGTGTGGTCTTTTTGAGATGGTTTTTCTGGGAAATATTTTGTCTGTGTTGAAAACACTGTGTCTTCTAACACAGAAATAAGAACACCATTACCCAGTGTGTTCTCATCCCAGGAACCGAGACCAATCAAGGTCTGCCACTTGAATGGTCTTGAGGAGGGGCCTGGCTCTGCCATCCTGGAAGGTCAGGCTGCTCTCCCCGGTCATGAAGTTCCCAGAATTCACAAAGTGTCCTTGCAAAAGCTTGTGCTTCAAGACTAAAGTCTCTCTCTCTCTCTCTCTCTCTCTCTCTCTCTCTCTCTCTCTCTCTCTCTCTCTCTCTCTCAACTGAACTCCATCTAGACAAGCAGTCTCCATTAAACAGGAGATATGGGAGTGAAAGCTTCTAGAGGCACCCTAGCCCAACCATATTATCCTAAAGGAACTAATGAATACACTTTCTTTGTGTAGGTGTGTGGATGTATGGACAAGTGTTCGCGTGTGTATGGAGGCAAGAGGTAAGCATCTTCCTCAACGGCTATCCACTTTATCTTTTGAGACAGGGTCTCTCACTCAACCTGGAGCTCCCCAATTCAGCAGGATTAACTGACCAACACACTCCTGTCTCTGCCTCCCTGTTGCTAAGATTACACTCACCACTGTGCCTGGCTTTTTTCTGTGAGTTCAAGGGATTTGAACTTGGGTCCTCATGCCTGCACAGCAGCCACTTCATGGACTGAGCCGTCTCTCCAGCCCCTGGAAGTGGTTTCTTACATGAATGATTTAAATCTGACTTTTTCCTGACTCTAGTATGTGTTCCGTCACATAGAGTCCTGTGGAAATTCTCCCAGTGACCAAAAGGCTCCAAAGGGATGCGGGCAAAGGGCACCGCTTTGCAAAGAGGCTGAGCGGTTTATCCCGACCCTGTGCGACCCTGGGCAAGTTGCTGGAGCTTGTGGGACCTTGCTTCCTCTCCGTGGATATCAAGAGAGCAACTGAAGCTATTTTCAGACCCTTCAGCCCCTGTCACACATACAGCCTGGTGAGTCTCAGTCTCTGGTACTTTCATGTAAAGGCAAGAAAGGCTAATCCGCGGGGCTCACCCCACCTTGCAGGATAACCCAGAAAGATGAGGTTCTCTTTCCTCATGGCACCTTGGCTACTGCTGGCACTTTCAGGAATATGAGTATCTTCAACAGCAATGGCTTTCGGGATAATTCACTGGGTTTTATCAACATGTGTGAACACCCCAACTTTCAGCTAATATTAGAAACTGGAGTAGAACCGATGTCTGTCAGTTACAGGCAGTCTCCATCATATTCCTCCAAAGAAGCACAAATAACTTCTGTGTCTGTCTTCTCTCAGGTTCTCCCAGAAGGCAAGGATTAAGGAGAGACTGAGTTTCTCTTATTGTGGTATGAATATGAAATGTCCCCAGTAGGCTCGTGGTGAGTTTGAATAATTGGTCTCCATTTGATGGTGCTGTCTAGGGTGATTGTGGGAGCTTTAGGGGGTAGGGCTTGCCGGAAGAAGTACATCACTAGGGGCGGGCTTTGCGGTTTTCGTAGCTTGGTCCCCCTTGCTATTATTTGATTGTTTCCTGAGGGCAGAGGCAGTGTGACCAGCCAGCTCTCTGCTCTTGCCACCATGCCTTCCCTGTCATTCTCACATCTTCCCCACCATGATGGACTCTCCCTCTGGAACCCCTTCTCCTTTGTTTTGGTCAGGGTTGTCATAGCAACAGAAAAGAAACGGGCACACTTTCCTAAGAGGTCCAAGATCGGCACAAAGATCAACACACCATGGTACTGATGCGGGGCTGGAGAGGGAGCTCGGAAGTCAAGCTGCTCTTACAGAGGGCCTGGGTTGGGTTCCCAGCATCCACTGGGCAGCCTACACCTCCAGCTCCAGGGATCTGATGCCTTTTCTGGCTTCAACAGACACCTGCATGCACATGGTACATGTTCCTACACTCAGGCACACACACAGGCACATGATATAAATAAGTTAATCTCTGAAGGTATGGGTTCATGGAGCTCTTTCCTGAGTTCTGAGCACATATATGCATAGGTGATAAGTGAAGAAAAAAAGCCTTTCTTGTTGGCAATTGTGAATGAATGTTAGTAATATTTTTGGCAGTACTGGGGGTTAAACTCAAGGCCTTGCACATGTTAGACAAGTGCTCTCCCCTGAGCCACCCCTTTACCCCTTACTCTACTTTTTATGTGGGGTCAGGGTCTCTCTAATTTGCCCATAGTAAAGCATCATTCTGTGTAGCTCAGGAAAGTATTCAACTTATCATTCTCTGGACTCTGCCTCTTGAGTCATTAGGATAGTAGCCTGTGATACACAGCTCAGCAAGCTCTAGCAATTTGCACAGTTTGGCAGACACACATTGTAGTGATGCAATCTCAGAGGTGCCTAATTAGAAGCCAAAATCTGGAGCCTGCCTGAGGACGGTGTCCATGGGCAAGAAGTCAGCATTATAGATAGATGGTGGGACCTGTAGCATCCGCAGAAAACATTCCCGTGAGGAGACCCGAACAAGTACAGCAAAGCACCATCAATCCAAAGTTCGAGAAAGTCAAGGAAGGAGCATGCACCAGAGTCCACACCTGGGCTGAGGCAAAGCAGGGAGCAAAGCAGAAGGGAACTTTGTAGGAAAACTGTTCTAAACAGGATAAGCATCCTAATGGAAGTATAGATACGGCTCAGCGACAGAGTGCTTGCCGGGCATGCTGGAGGCCCGAGTTCCAGATCCAGCACCCAAAGGTAAGTACAATAAGTAAGGACAGTGTTGGATTTTTTTTTCTGAACATCATAGAAAAATTTTAAAAATGAACTATTAATCGGAAAGGTAGTTTTGTGGATCACAAAGCTGAGAAGTTAATTTCAGGTCCCCCTGAGTGCAGGAGTTGAAGCTGTGTTGCCAGGAGAGATGTTTTCATTCAGCCCAGCTCTTCCTCACATAGACGTTTTGCCATCTTCCTCCTTGAGTACCACTGGAAGCAGTGGCCTCACCAGAGCTTCCCTCATTCACATTCTGCATCCAGCAGCAAGACATGCCATTTCTCAGTGGTAAAAGGGTTCTGGGCATGAGTTCTTGGGGACCAGTAAAGCTGGGTGGTTTTGCCTGAACCAATCACAGTTCCTAAACGGTTTTAGCTAATGGGGTCCCGCCCAAGAGTTGACAGGTATCAAACCGACCTGCACAATAAGAGTTTGGGGTAGAGAGCGGTCGCTCCTAAAAAGAAATCCAAGGTTCTTTTTTCCTCCTCTTTACCTAGATGTGTCAATGGGAGCTGCCTTCAATTCCAGTGCTCACTACGGGCAGCTAGCAATAGAATATGGAACATAAATCAGAAAATTGCAACAGGAAAGTCTGGGCTTTTCTGAGAGCAATGCACAGAAGTGTAGACAATTGTCCTCGTTAGGGTTTCTATCGCCGTGATAAAACACCGTGGCCAAAAGCACCTTGGGGAGGAAAGGGTTTATTTCAGCTTCCAGATCCACATGACAGTCCATCACTGAGGGAGCCAGGGCAGAAACTCCAGCAGGGCTGGAATGTAGGAGCTGATGCAGAGGCCATGGAGGGTGTTGATTACTGACTTTCTCTTCATGGCTTGTTCAAACTGCTTTCTTATACACTCCAGGACCACCAGTCCATGGCGGTACTACCCACAACAGGCCAGGCCTTCTTAAATCAGCCACTAATTAAGAAAACGCACCACAGATTTGCCTACAGGCCAGTATTACAGAGGCATTTTCTCAGCTGAGAGTCCCCCTTCTCATATGACTCCAGTATGTGTCAAATTGACACAAAACTAGCCAACACAATAATTAATACTAATAAAATCAGACAAATAATGGCTAGCTATGAAAGAAAACAGGGTTTTTGGAGAACTCCTTTGGGCCTGGAGGGCTCTGTGTCACAGCAGTTCTTGGGGTCCAGAAGCACCTAGCAGCCCATTTTGGGGACCATACAAGAGTACATTTGGAACTAGCAGACCAGGATGTTACCTGGGATAGAGATTCAGAGCAAAGATAAAAACGCCTGGGAAAGAAACCGGCTGGGTCTTGAGAAAACCAAAACATTGGAGACATATCAAGTGGAGCTCTGATTATTTTGTACATTTCATAGACCTCATATGCAGCCCGCAGATGCAAAGGGTGTCATCTTTAATGCTCAAATTACCATGGCTCCAAGCTCCCACCTGCTGGATTACAAAATTTATAAAACAGAATCACAGTTTTCCTGACAGTTCTGTCACAGTCTGTCACCTAGGCCCGAAGCGGTTTACTCGTCCACAAGTCCATAATAGCCCTCAACAAAACAACTCAATCCGTTACTGGCTTTCACGCCCTACCCAGTGAGGCTCAAACCTACTATCTGGGACAGAGGAGTAGACTAGGAGGCCATGTCTCCCTCTAGTCTCTTCCTTCTCTATCCTGTAGCTGGACTCAAACAAACTCTCTGCTCCTTCCATAGCTCCACCATGGATACAAGCTGGAAAGAGTTCACTTGTTGGATTAATATTTATGAGTGCTAATACAGTATGTGTTGGGCTTTCCATCTTAATGGAAACAATAGAAAAAAACGGGTAAACAATGTGTATACACATACAACAGTAAGAAATGTGGTTAAAACTATGTGGGTAGAAATTAATGTAATCCGTCACCTTGGCAGGCCAAAGAAGAAAAATCATAGGAGCATATAAATAAATCCATAAAGGGCTATTTGAAAAAAAAAACCATCATCCATTCATGATAAGAATGCTCAGCAAAATATAAAAAAGAGGCAGATTTCCTCAAATTGACAAAATATCCCTACAAAGCCCCATAGCCAGCAACCTGTTTTATGATAAGAAACTACACATTTTCCTAGGGAAATCAGGAATAGTGGTGTATGCTTCCAACGCCCTATGCAATGCATCAAGGCAAACGTCTTAGTCTCTGTTTATGGGGGTATTTCCACAAAGGTATCCCTAAGGAAGGAAGACACACTCCAAATGCAGGCAGCACTATCCCATGGGCTGAGATACGGGGCTAATTGAAAAAGGAGACAGCAAGCTGATTTCCAGCATCCATCTTTCTCTGCTTCCTGGCTGTGGACATAACATGAACAGCCACATCATGGTTCCTGCTGCCCTGCCTTCCCCACCACAGTGAACGGTACCCTCAAACCCTGAGCCAAAATAAGCCCTTTGCCTCTGTTTTTTTTTTCAATCACTGCGATAAGACACCATGACCAAGGCAACTTAGAGAATAATGAGTCTATGGGGGGCTTACAGTTTCAGAGGGTGAGTTAATTATGGTAGGGAACATGGCAGCAGGCAGGCAGGCAGGCACGGGCAGGCTAGAGGGGTAGCTGTTTGGAAACTTCAAAGCCGAGTGACACACCTCATCAATAAGGCTGGCCCTTCTAATCCTTCCCAAACAGCTGCACCAACTGGGGACCAAACACTGGAGTATATGAGCCTGGGGGGGGCCTTTCCTGTCCAGACTGCCACATCTTCCTTAATTTGCTTCTGTCGGCTGCTCTGCCACCACAGTGAGAAAAGTAACTAAGAGATGTCATAAAATTAAAAATTGTAATTAGAATTTTAAAGATCACCATTGGTATGAGCTAACCTAAAAGGAAATACAGAGGTACAGATAAAACTGTAAAGAGAAGGGGGAGGGGATCCATATCAGGAAAACACTGAAACTCAAAACGAAATGAAATCGAATATAAGCCAATGAGGAGATTTTTTTCCGGTGGGGGCTTGAGATGAGGATGTCGGTAATTCTAAACATAAGCTATTGCTTTGATGCAATCCCAAACAAAATCTCAGCAAGTTGTTATTTGTATACTGACAAACTAATTCTGAAGTTTATATGGAAAGGCAGACAACAGAGAATAGCCCACACAGTGCTGATGGAAGAGAACAGAGTTGGAGGACTGAGAGTACCTAGTTCAGCACTTAGTACAGCTGAATCAATATGGGGGTATTTTCTTAAAGAAGAGATGAGTAGACTGATGGAACAGAATGGGAATTTACCCATTTAAAGACAACCGACCTTTGACAAAGAAACATAGACAACAATAAGAGAAATGATAGTTTCTCCAGCAAGTGGGGCTGGGACTATTATACACCCACACGAAAAGCAATGAATCTAATACAGACCATTCATCTTTCATAACATTAATTTAAAATGTACATGAGACCTACATCTATGACTCAAAACTATAAAACTCCTGGAAGACAATACAGGAGATTGAGACAAGTGAAATATGTGCATTATAATCTCCAGGGCAACCACCAAAAAAAATACAGCAGAGATATAGATAAAAAGCCAAGACAGTAATCAAAATAGAGTGCTAAAAGTATTCTCCTAACTCAAAAGAAGACAGGAAAAGCAGGATAGAGAAACACAGCATTGACAAGATAAGAAAGGACCAGCAGAATAGTCATCCAGGAAAAGAGATGCACACCCATCTCCCAGCTCCTCCTTGGTGAGGAGCTACAAGACTTGGACATGACAGATCAGAGACTGTCAGAGACCTCTCGTGAAAAGGAAGTAGGAATTCAGAAAGAAAAGCATGATGGCAGAGAACCTTACACTTTCCCAAAAGAGGAACAGAAGACACTCATCCATTCTGACGTTTCCTGAACTCCAGTCTAGGAAAAGACCAGGACTCACTCATCTCCTCAATTCAAATAGCCCCACTCCTACCCCACTGGATTGAGCAGCAGCCTTTGAATAAAGTCAATGAGTATAACATCATCAACAGGGGGCATCTCCTTGCCAGAGGGGTGCTCTTCTTTCACATTGAACCCACAGTTCCTCTTTCTACACTTAGATATCATACTGGGAGGGGGCAATCCAAGAAGATCCACTAAGATGCTAGGATTTGGAAGCCTGTCTGTCCACACAGACTGGAGACTTTTTCTCTAGGTAGGCTAATAGTCCCAGTGACAGACCCAGACATAGACCGTGGCATGGCCCTGGAAGTCTTGTTGTCTCCAAAGACCTAGAACTTCTCTCACCAGCTGAAAGAAGCCAGCTAGTTGAAAGACAACTGTATCCTTCCCGAATCTCTTCCTTTCCATGGCACCCAGTCATGTAGACCCGGGGAAACCCCTTCCTTCCCCTCAGGAGGAACCAGCAGGAGCCAGAACAACACTTCACAATGAGAGTCTATCAATTAGATGGCTTTGTATGTGTCCTGAGTACCACGGAAGAATTGTTAATCACAAAAAGCCAACACTGAGAAACCCACAATGTATATAAGAAGCATCAATCTGCCAAGACCAGGTAAACAGTGGGTGACTGCAACAGACCTCAGCCCCAGACCCCATAGTGCTGTCTGCCCTTTGAGACCCCCACAATGCTGTCTGGCCTTTGAGAGCACCCTCAGACATCAGAGCCCTGCTTCTCCTTGACAGCCATGTTCTCTCCCAGTTCTTAGCATGGACAACCGCAGAAGCACAGGCACATAATTAACCAATGCTGACACTGAGTTGACTCAGGCACTGGAATTATATAACACACGTTTTAGAGTTGCAATATAAAGAATTTTTAATGATTAATCACACTGTTTCCTGAAATGATTAAAAATAGCGAATCTGAGTAAGAAGCACAGGTTATGAAATTGTCAGTTTGGAAGTCTAGAACTTGGAAAACAATAAATGAGGCTCTGGCTGGCTGATCTCAGAGGCAGCAGAGGTGATAAGAGAGAGTTGGTGGACTGAGGAAAGAATGGCAGAACACCAGTGGGAAAACAGAGTGGGAAAAATAGCACCCAGGGCCGGGGAGCTGACTCAGGGGTGAAATGCTGGCTATGCAAGCATGGGGACCTGAGTTTGGGTCCCAGAACCCAACTCAAGCCTGATGTGTAACGTAAGTGACGATAGTTCTGGCATTCCCACAGCAAGATGGGCGGTAGAGACAAGAGAACCCCTGGCAGCTCCGAGAGCAGGGAGCCAGGAGTCCACAGTAGAAACAACCAAGAGACCCTGACTCAAGGAAGAAGGCAAAGATCAACTCCTGAGGCTGTGCCATGGTACACACACACACACACACACACACACACACACACACACACACAAAACCCAGTTATCTGTAGGACAATAACAAACCAACTAATGTATGTCCTCAGAGCCCCAGAAGGAGAGATAAGGGGGGTGCTTTAAAATATTTGAGGAGATGCTGGCTAAAACTGCAAATCTGACTGGTAACAAAGCCTGTGAAAACCCCAAGTGAAGCCCAGGGCACCCATGCTGAGGCACATCAAAATGAAACTTTTGGAAATCTTGCCGAGTCTTAAAAGCGCTAGGGAGAAGGACACATCACCAGGAAGGGACGCCAGTTAGAACGGTGGTGTGCCTGAAATGATGGAGTCCATAAGGAAATGGCATCGTGTTTTCCACGGGTGAGAGAAAAACTCTCTCAGCTGCAGAGTCTCTTTCTGGAAAGACTCTCCCTAAGGAATCATGGGGGAAAGAAAAACATGCTCAGAGGAAAGATGGCTGAAGTGACTCGTCACCAACAGATCAGCGCTTCTAAATGGGAAAATAGAGTTCTCTGGACAGAGGGAAGTCAGGGTAGGAATCCTGGAGTATCGGGAAGAAGAGAGGAACAGGGCGAGAGTGGGATTTGGGGTAGAACAATGAGCCCTCCTTTAAATCATCTACCTTACAAGTCCTATCTGATGATTGAAACAAAGCTGTATACATTTGTGATGGTTGATACTGAGTACCAACTTGACGGGAACTATAATCATTGAGACAAGCCTCTGGGTACATTTGTGAGGGAGTTTCTAGATCTAGGTAGCCTCTGGATAGACCAATGAAGGATTATGTAGACTAGGTGAACTGAGATAGAAAGCTCCACCCTAACAGCAGGTGGAGCCATTGCTGGGTTCCCTGACTCAACTAAATGGAGAAAGGAAGCTGAACACCCATCTCTCTGTTTCCTGATGGAGAATACAGTGTGTCCAGCATATAGCTCATGCTGCGATAGTTTCTCTGCTATGATAGACAAAATTAGCCCTGCCTTCTTAAATTGTTCTTGTCAGAAATTTTGTCGCAGCTATGAGGAGGTAATTAAGGTACCATCTGATACCTGGTCAAACATATGTAAATGAGGAGGCTCAAAGGACCTAAGTGGAAGGCAAAGGATTTGTGGATTAGCCCGAGTGATCAAATGTGGATAGCAGCAGGCTGGGTCGAATGTGTATATTATAGTACTCAGACAAACACTAAGAAAACCAGAAAAATTCCCTCTAACGAATCAAGAGGGGGTGCTAAAACATTCATGGCCAACAATAAAGGCAATATCCTGCAAGAAAGATGGTTTACCCAACAAATGATGTTGGAAAATCTGGACGTCCATATGCCAAAAAAGAATGTAGAGACAGACTTTATGCCTTTCATGAAAATTAACTCAAAGGCCAGGGAGATGGCTCAGTGGGTAAAGACATGTGCTGCCAAGCCTGGTGACCTGACTTGGATCCTTGGGCCCCACATGGTGGAAGGAAAGAATTAATTCCTGCAAATTGTCTTTTTATCTCCACACGTGGGCCATGGTGTGCGTGGGTGTGCGCGCACGCACGCACGCACGCACGCACGCACGCACGCACACACACACACACACACACACACACACACACACACACACGCAATGTAATATAAAATAACTTAAGATGGTATTACCTCGGCTCAGCCTAGATCCCATCCCTGGGCACCAGCCACTCTGGGGAAGACCTGTCCAACTTGGCCCCAGGTTCTGGCCATCAGGCAGGATCCCTTCTATCCCCACCCCCACCGGGAAGGCTCCCCTTCTCCAAGACCCCCAGCAGACCCTGCAATCTCCAAGCCCTGCCCCCACACCCATCATCACCCGAGACCCCAGCCACTTCCTGAGACTTAGAGACAGGCCCCCAGCTCCCATCCTGCCCCGGACTTCCCATCTGGACAAGAGCTCCCATTCTGCCCCAGAATTCCTGTCTGGACAAGAGCTTCCATCCTGCCCCAGACTTCCCATCTGGACAAGAGAGCTCCCATCTGGACAAGAGAGAGCAACTTCCTGAATCTGTCAGCTCTGTCTGGACCAAATGCACTGATAAGACCAAGAACGAACCACAAGGAGATGGGTAGACGTCAAGGCAGAAGTACATACAACAAAATGAAGGGCAAAACAGCATCACCAGAACCTAGCTCTCCTCCAACATCTAGACATGAACATCAAAAATTGGAAAAAGCAGAAGAAAACAGCCTTATGAATAACATCATGAAGAAGGTAGAGGCTTATATAGAGGAAAAGACAAACAAAAAATGGGAAGAACGCTATTAAAAAAAACTAGAGGAAAGGACAAATAAAGCAGAAGAAAACAATAAAGCCCTGGAAGAAAATCATGAAAAAGCAATGAAACAGATGAAGGAAACAGTCCAAGACCTGAAAAGGGAAATAGAAAAAATGAAGAAGACACAAACAGAGGGAATGCTGGAAATAGAAAATCTGAGTAAACGAACAGGAACTTCAGATGCAAGTATAACCAACAGAATGCAAGAGATGGAAGAGAGGATCTCTGGTGTTGAAGATACGGGAGAAGAAATAGATTCATCAGTCAAAGAAAACACTAAAGCCAACAAAGTCATGACCCCAAAATGTTCAAGAAATTTGGGACACCATGAAAAGACCAAACCTATGAGTGATAGGGATAGAGGAAGGAGAAGAATACTAACTCAAAGGCACAGAAAATATATTCAACAAGATCATAGAAGAAAACTTTTCCAACTTAAAGAAGGAAATGCCTATGAAGATACAAGAAGCCTATAGAACACCGAATAGGCTGGATCCAAAAAAAAAGTCCCCTCGCCACATAATAATCAAAACACTAAACACACAGAACAAAGAAAAAATATTAAGAGCCACAAAGGAAAAAGACCAAAGGCAAACCCATCAGAATAACACCAGACTACTCAATAGAGACTATGAAAGGTAGAAGATCATGGACAAATCTTATGCAGACACTAAGAGACCATGGATGCCAACCCAGACTATTATACCCAGCAAAACTCTCAATCACCATAGGCGGAGTAAACAAAATATTTCAGGATAAAACCAGATTTAATCAATACCTGTCCACAAACCCAGCCCTTCAGAAAGCACTAGAAGGAAAATTCCAACCTAAGGAACTCAGATACACCCTCGAAAACACAGGCAATAGATAAAGCCACAGCAGCAAACCCCGAAGAAGAGAAGTACACACACACTACCACCAAAAAATAACAGGAATGAGCAATCACTGGTCATTAATATCCCTTAATATCAATGGACTTAATTCACCTATAAAAAGACACAGGCTTACAGAATGGATACGAAAGCAGGACCTATCTTTCTGCTGCATACAAGAAACACACCTCAAATTCAAAGATAGACACTACCTAAGAATAAAAGGCTGGAAAAAGACTTTCCAATCAATGGTCTTAAGAAACAAGCAGGTGTAGCCATCCTGATACCCAGCAAAATAGACTTCAAACTAAAATCAATCAGAAGAGATCAAGAAGGGCATTACATACTCATCACAGGAAAGATCCACCAAGATGAAGTTTCAATTCTGAACATTTATGCCCCAAACGCAAGGACACCCACATATGTAAAAGAAACATTACTAAAGCTTACACCACATATAAAACCCCACACATTAATAGCGAGAGACTTCAACACCCTACTTTCACCACTGGACAGATCTCCCAAATTGAAACTTAACAGAGAAATAAAGAACTTAACTGATGTTATGACTCAAATGGACTTAGTCGATGTCTACAAAACATTCCATCCTAACAAAAAAAAGAATATACCTTCTTCTCAGCACCCCATGGAACCTTCTCTAAAATCGACCACATACTTGGCCACAAAGCAAATCTCAACAGATACAAAACAGTTGGAATAACCTCCTACATTCTATCAGACCACCATGGTTTAAAGTTAGATTTCAACATTAACAAAAACTACAGAAAACCTACAATCTCATGGAAACTGAATAATGCTCAACTGAATCACCAATGGGTTAAGATGATTCAAGAAATAAGAAAGAAATTAAAACTTCCTAGAGATCAACAAAAATGAAGATACCACATACCCAAACTTATGGGACACTATGAAAGCAGTGCTAAGAGGGAAATTCATAGCGCTAAATGCCCACATAAAGAAGTTAGAGAAATCTCATACTAGTGACTTAACAGTACACCTGAAAACTCTAGAACAAGAAGAAACAAAGTCTCCCAGGAAGAATAGACGCCAGGAAATTATCAAAGTGAGAGCTGAAATCAATAAAAACAAAAAGAACAACGCAAAAATTAATGAAACAAAGAGTTGGTTCTTTGAGAAAATCAACAATATAGACAAGCCCTTATCCAAACTAACCAAAAGACAGAGAGAGAGCATCCAAATTAACAAAATCAGAAATGAAAAGGGGGACATAACAACAGACATTGAGGAAATCCAGAGAATCATCAGGTCATACTTCAAAAACCTCTACTCCACAAAACTGGAAAATCTAAAAGAAATGGATAATTTTCTGGATAGGTACCACATACCTAAGTTAAATCAAGACCAGATAAACTACTTAAATAGTCCAATAACCCCTAAGGAAATAGAAACAGTCATTAAAAGTCTCCCAATCAAAAAAAGTCCAGGACCAGATGGTTTCAGCGCAGAATTCTACAAGATCTTCAAAGAAGAGTTAATACCAATACTCTTTAAATTGTTCCACACAATAGAAACAGAAGGAACATTATCAAACTCCTTCTATGAGGCTACAATTACCCTGATTCTTAAACCAAACAAGGATACAACAAAGAAAGAGAACTATAGACTGATCTCCCTCATGAACATTGATGCAAAAATACTCAATAAAATACTGGCAAACAGACTCCAAGAACACATCAAAACAATTATCCACCATGATCAAATAGGCTTCATCCCAGGGATGCAAGGGTGGTTCAACATACAGAAGTCTGTCAATGTAATACACCATATAAACAAACTCAAAGGAAAAAACCACATGATTATCTCACTAGATGCAGAAAAGGCATTTGACAAAATCCAACACCCCTTCATGATAAAGGTCTTGGAGCGATCAGGAATACAGGGAACATATCTAAACATAATAAAGGCAATTTACAGCAAGCCAACAGCCAACATCAAATTAAATGGAGAGAAACTCAAAATGATTCCACTAAAATTAGGAACTAGGCAAGACTGTCCACTCTCCCCATACTAATTCAATATAGTACTTGAAGTTCTAGCCAGAGCAATAAGACAACATAAGGAGATTAAGGGGATACAAAATGGAAAGGAAGAAGTCAATCTTTCCCTATTTGCAGATGACATGACATAGTATACTTGAGTGACCCCAAAGATTCAACCAAGGAACTGATATAGCTTATAAACACCTTCAGCAACATAGCAGGATACAAGATCAACTCAAAAAAACAGTAGCCCTCCTATATACAATTGACAAGCAGGCTGAGAAGGAAATCAGAGATACATCACCCTTTACAATAGCCACAAATGATATAAAATACCTTGGGGTAACACTAACCAAATAAGTGAAGGACCTATATGACAAGAACTTTAAGTCCCTGAAAAAAGAAATTAAAGAAGATGTCAGAAAATGGAAAGCTCTCCCATGCTCATGGATAGGCAGAATTAACATAGTAAAAATGGCAATCTTACCAAAAGCAATCTACAGATTCAATGCAATCCCAACATTATTACCAACACAATTCTTCACAGACCTGGAAAGAATAATACTCAACTTCATATGGAAAAACAAAAAACCCAGGATATCCAAAAGAATCCTGTACAATAAAGCAACCTCTGGAGGCATCACGATGCCTGACTTCAAGCTCTACTATAGAGCTACAGTAATAAAAACAGCTTGATACTGGCATAAAAAAACGACATGTGGACCAATGGAATCAAATTGAAGACCCTGACATTAATCTGCAAACCTATGAACATATAATTTTTGACAAAGAAGCCAAGAGTGCACAATGGAAAAAAGAAAGCATCTTCAACAAATGGTGCTGGCATAACTGCATATCAACATGTAGAAGGCTGCAAATAGATCCATATCTGTCACCGTGCACAAAACTTAAGTCCAAGTGGATCAAAGACCTCTCAATATAAATCCAGCTACTCTGAACCTGCTAGAAGAGAAAGTAGGAAGTAGTCTTGAATTCATTGGCATAGGAGATCACTTCCTAAATATAACACCAGTAGCTCAGACACTGAGAGAAACAATCAATCAATGGGACCTCTTGAAACTGAGAAGCTTTTGTAGAGTAAAGGATACTGTCAACAAGGCAAAGCGACAGCCTACAGAATGGGAAAAGGTCTTCACCAACCGCGCATCTGACAGAGGCCTGATATCCAGAATATATAAGGAACTCAAGAAATTAGACATCAAAATGCCCAAAAGCCCAATTACGAAATGGGCTATATAACTAAACAGAGAATTCTCAACAGAGGAAACTCAAATGGCTGAAAGACGTTTAAGGAATTGCTCAACATCCCTAATTATCAGGGAAATGCAAATCAAAACAACTCTGAGATACCACCTTATGCCTGTCAGAATGGCTAAGATCAAAAACACTGAAGACACCTTATGCTGGAGAGGATGTGGAGCTAGGGGAACTCTACTCCACTGCTGGTGGGAATGCAAGCTTGTACAACCACTTTGGAAATCAATATGGCGCTTTCTCAGAAAATTGGGAATCAATCTTCTCCAAGATCCAGCTATACCACTCTTGGGCATATACCCAAGGAATGCTCAATCATACCACAAGGGCACTTATTCAGATATGTTCATATCAGCATTGTTTGTAATAGCCAGAACCTGGAAACAACCTAGATGCCCTTCAACTGAAGAATGGATAAATAAAATGTGGTACATATACACAATGGAATACTACTCAGCAGAGAAAAACAATGACATCATGAGGTTTGCAGGCAAATGGACAGATCTAGAAAAAATCATTCTGAGTGAGGTAACCCAGACCCAGAAAGACAAACATATCCTCATAGGAGGATACTAGATGTGGAACAAGGATGACTGGACTGCTACTCACAACACCAGGGAGGCTATCTGGAAAACAGGACCCCAAGAAAGACACAGGGATCGCCCAATGACGGAAAAATGGATGAGATCTACATGAACAGCCTGGATGTGAGTGGGGGTAATGAAGGGCGAGGGTCGAGGGAAAGGGAGCTTGCGGGAGCGGGATATCCCAGCCGGATCAAGAACAGAGAGGGAGAACAAGGAATAGGAGACCATGGTAAATGAAGACCACATGAGAATAGGAAGAAGCAAAGTGATAGAGAGACCCACAGAAATCCACAAAGATGCCCCCGCAATAGACTGCTGGCAATGGTCGAGAGACAGCCTGAACTGACCTACTCTCATGATAGGATGGCCAAACACCCTAATTGCCGTGCTAGAAACCCCATCCAATGACTGAGGGAACTGGATGCAGAGATCCACAGCCAGGCCCCGGGTGGAGCTCCGGGAGTCCAATTGGCGAGAAAGAGGAGGGTTTACATGAGTGAGAATTGTCGAGACCAAGGTTGGATAAAGCACAGGGACAAATAGCCAAATGAATGGAAACACATGAACTATGAACCAATGGCTGAGGGGGCCCCCAAGGGGATCAGGTCCTCTGAATAGGTGAGACAATTGATTGACTTGATCTGTTTGGGAGGCAACTAGGCAGTGGGAGGGTCCTGAGCTCAGTGCATGAGTTAGCTGTTTGAAACCTGGGGCTTATGCAGGGATGCTTGGTTCATCCTGGGAGGAGGGGACTGGACCTGCCTGGACTGAGTCTACCAGGTTGATCTCAGTCCTCTGGGGAGTCTTTGACCTGGAGGAGATGGGATTAGGGGGTGGGCTGGGGGGAAGGGGAGGAGGGCCGGAGGGCGGGAGGGGGGAGAACAAGGGAATCCGTGGCTGATATGTAGAATTAAATTATGTTGTAAAATAAAATAAAATAATAAAAAATAACTTAAGATGGATCACAGGCCTAAATGTAAACTGTCAAACTACAAAACCATAGATGTAAGAGAGAATCTAGACAACTCAGCATTTAGCAATGACTTTTTTAGACGTAGCACCAAAGCACCATCCATGACAGAAATAAATGGTAAGATAGACTTTATTAAAATTAAAGCTTTCTGCTCTGTGAACAATACTGTCAAGAGAATAAAGAGATGAGGCACGGGCTGTGGGAAAATATTTGCAAAGGACATATCTGATAAAAGGCTATTCTTCAAAACCCACAAAGGACTTGTAAAGCTGGGCAATAAGTAAACAAACAACACAAACAAAAAGTAGGTCAAAGGCTTGAACAGACACCTTGCCAAAGAAGACGCAAGGATGGAAATAAGCACATGAAAAGATGTTCCACATCATCTGTCATCAGAGAAATGCAAACTGAAACAACAATGGGTATGTGATGCATATATTAAAATGGCTAAAATCCAAACACTGACAACACTAAATGCTGATGAAGGCCTGAAGTGCCGACAACTCATACGTTACTGGTGGGATGTGGCTGTTTTGGAAGATGGCTTGCAATGGGAGTCGGCAATCCCATTTCTTGGCATTTATTCCAAGGGGTTAAAAATGCATGTCCACACAAATACCTGGGCAGGGAACCGTCAAAAATCGGAAGCAATCAAATTATAATTCAGGAGACAGCTAGATAAATTATATGGAGCCCCGCTATACAATACATCATATTTATGTGTCTGAGTGTTTACCTGCATGCACATCTGAGCACAATGTGCATGCCTGCTGCCCTCAGAATCTAGAAGAGGGTTCTGGATCCCTTGGGATTAGATGGTTATGAGTCATTGTGTGGGTGCTGGGAATTGAACCCAGATCCTCTGAAAGAGTAGCCAGTGCTCTTAAATACTCAGCCACTTCTGCAGCCTCATTAATAATGATATATTAGTCAAGACTGCAAAGGTATGATCTGCCAAACCATGAAGAGATATGGAGGAAACCTAACTGGAAATTGCTCAGTGAAATAAGCCAGTCTCCTATTCTATGGTTCCAATTTTATCACATCTGGGAAAAAAACCTATGAAGACAGCTAATGAATCTGAGGTGCTGAGAGGAAGAACTTACATGTAAAATATCATCACTTAGAGGGAGGCAATCAGGAGTCTGAGGCTGGCCAAACACAGTGTGTTTGAGGCCAGCCTGGACTCCATAATAGAATTCCATCTCAAAAGTGAAAGTGTGGTGGTTTCTGAGGTTTTAAGAATGGGAAAGAGGAATAGGCAGAACTCAGAGGATCTTAGGGCATGGAACTACTGTGTGAGACTGAAATGGTAGATTCGTATATTTGTCCAGACTTACAGACTGCACAATAAGAACGAAGTCAAAATAAACTAAAGAAGTTGAATGATAATTTTGTGTCATTGTAGATTCATCAGTTTTAACAAATACACAGGTCGGGTGGGAGAGGGTAACAGTATGAAGCTCTAAGAGTGAGGGGATGGGGGACGGGGACTATGGAGGAAATTTGTGTACCTTCTGCTCAGTTTTTCTGTGAATCTAAAACTGCTTTCAAAAACTATCTAGCTTTTAAAAGATAATAGAGGTATGTTTTACATTTATTGTATTATGGATAAAGAGTTTTTATACTCATGAATTTGACAACTTAGAGAAATGAAAGCTTCCAAAATTGCAAACTACCCAAACTCAATCAAGACAAGATAGGCAATCTTGAGAGTATAGAGACCATCAAAGAAATTGAAGGCATAAACATAAAAATTCCTGAAAAAATATCCAGGCCCAGATGGCTTCACCAGAGAACCTGAACAACAATTAAAGAAGAATTATCATTGACTTGCTAACAATCTCTTCCAAAAGGTAGAAGAGGAGTGTGGTGGGCAGAACAGTGACTCTGAGACCTGCAAATGTTACTTTTCATGATTAAAAAATATTGTTAAGGATGTTGGCATGGGGACAATCCTAGTTTGGCTTCTATTGTGGTGGTAAACACCATGACCAAAAGCAAGAAGAAAGGGTTTATTTCATCTTAATAGTTACAGACCATCATTGTGGGAAGCCATGGCAGGAAGTGAAGGCAGGAGCTTGAGCAGAAAACACAAAATAACATTGCTTAGTGGCTTGCTACCTTTCTTATGTATCCCAAGAGTACCCACGCAGGGATGGTAATGGTAATACCTCAGTTGGCTGAGCTCATCCACATCAACTAACAATAAAGAAAATACCCCTATGGACATGTCCACAGACTAATCTGATGAGGAGAATTCTTCAGTTGAGGTTCGTTCCTTCTTGTGTCAAGTTGACAACTGAGGCTAGCCATCACACGGATTTCATCTTGGATTATCCAGGGAGATCTAGGGTAATCACAAGATTTATTCTGATTGAGGTCTGTGAAAGTTTGTTCAATCTGTTGGTTTCTGTATTTAGCCACATTTCTGAATGTTCAGCCAATGCTTCTTCCAATATTCTTTCAACACTACTTTTTATCTCCTTCTGGGACCCCAACGTAGACATTAGACCTTTGGTTATCGCCCCATGGGTGATAGCTCATAGCTTTTGCTCTCCTCGTCTCCTTCACCCTGTTGCTCAGGTGGATGATTTCTATTATTCTTTCCTCATCACTGAGAGGGGGAACTGCAAGATCCCGTGAGTGAAAAACTTGAACATGCTCTGCGGATAGCTTTGAGGATGTGGGAAGGAGCCAAGAAGTGCAGGTGGCTTCTAGAAACTGAAAAAAAAAAAAAGAAGTGAAAGAACAGATTCTCCCCAAGATCCAGAAGGAATGCCTCTCAGATGACATCTTTATTTTAGCTCGTCAGCTCTGGAGCTGCAAAGTGATCCATTTTTTTGTTGTGTTGTAAGCCACCGAGTTTGTGGTAATTTGTTACAATAGCAATGGGAAACTCAAGAGGGTAACACATGGAGTGCACGCGACCCAATTTTCTTTATGAAATCAGTATTATTCTAACATAAAAATCAGACAAGAATAGCTTGAATGTTCCACAAAAAAAATTACAGGACAATACCTTGCATAACTTCAAACATGAAAACCCTCAAAAGAAAGGAACAAACCAAAGCTTACAATGTATAAAATAATTACATCTTAATGAAAGGCCTGTTAGGTCCCAGAGCCAAATGTGGCTTCCAGTATAACAGGGAAATTCAGTATTCTATACTCTGTCAATATAATCCACCAAACTAAAGGGAAGAAAGAAAAATCATAAGATTGTGTAAATTTATACAAAGTAATTGAAACATTCAACGCTTATTCATGAGAAAATCTTTCAGAAAAAAGGGGATAGGAGAAATTATTTCAACCTGATTAAGTAAAAATCACCTTCACAAATCAAGTTAATGTCATATTTAAAGGTGGAATGTTAATTACATCACAGATCCCTATTCTAATGACCCTTTACTGAACAAACCTGGAAATTCTAGCTACAGCAATAAGGCGAGATAAAAGGAATAATAAGTGACATTACCGTTTGGAAAGAAAAGGCACAGACCAATCTAGTTGTAGATGACATAGTGACAGAAAATATCCAACACCACCTCACCTCACCTCACCCCCAACGCCCATTTAAATAAGGATGGCCCCCACAGGCTAATGTATTTGAATGTGTCAATGAGTGGTACTACCTGAAAGGGATTAGGAGTGTGGCCTTGAATGAGTAAGTGTGGTCTTGTTGGAGGAAGTGTATCACTGGGGGTGGGCTTTGGGGTTTCAAAAGCTCAAGTCAGGCCCAGTGTCTCTTTCTCTTCCTACTGTCTGCATATCTAATGTCGAACTCTCAGCTCCTCTAGCACCATATCAGCCTGTGTGCTGCCATGCTCCCTGTCATGAGAAAGGACTAAACCTCTGAAACTGGAAACAAGCCCCAATTAAATGCTTTCTGTTATGAGAGTTGCTGTGGTCATGGCAATAGAACACCAACTAAGACATCCTCAAAAAAAAAAAAAAACCTGCTAAATTAATAAACAAGCTCAATAATGTTCATAGAACAATAAGACACAAGATAAAATAGCAATTATATTTCTATGTACTAACATACAAATATATGAATGTGCAGAAACCACAATTAAAAGTGCAATTTCTATTACAGTAAGTCCAAAGAAAGCAAAATACGAAGGTGTGACATTAGCAGGTAGAAAGGAGTTGGGAAGGAAGAATCGCTGCAAATCTGCAGGTGACATGAGGGAACACAAAGACAGGCCAGACAAAATCTACCCCCCAAGCCCTCTATGACTAGTGGATGATTTCAGTGAGCTGGTGAACATGTATGTTGCACAGTCAAAGACAGGAGACTGGAGAGAAGGCTTAGTGGTTCGCAGAGCATGCGGAGAACAGGAGTTTGGTTCCCAGCACTCACACTGGGCAGTTCACAGTTCACAGCCACCTGTAACTCCAGCTCTGGAGACATTAGTGCCCTCTGCTGGACTCAACAGGCACTGCACTCACATGTACACACCGACATGCATAAACACACACACACACACACACAATTAAAAAATATTTTTTATAAAGAAAATGTCAAACTATTGATGAAAATAAATGCTAAATAAATAGAAAGATGTACTATATATGTGAACTTGAAAAATTAATATGATGAAGAAAATAAATACTAAATAAATGGAGAGGTGTACTATATCTGTGAAGTGGAAACATTAATATAACAAAGATATAGACTGATAGATCTACCCAGACTGATCTATCATTTTAGTAGAACATCTTTAAGAAATTCCTGCAAGGTTTATGGAAACAAATATATGTTTACCTTAAATTTTTGTGTAAAAAGAAACATACTTAAAATAACTTAAATGACTTTGATACAGAAGAGTAAAGTGGACAGTGTCATCAAACACTAAAGTGCATTCCATAGCTACAGCAATAAAAAGATGTGGTGACTTCAGAAGCTCCGTAGATCAATAGAAAGGAATGGGGGCTCTCACAAATATGCCCAAGTGATTTCTGGCAAAGGTCTTGCTACAACCCAATGGAAGAGAATAGAGTTCTTAACAAATGGGACTGGAATTTGAAATATATATAGACAAGAAAATGAACTTCAACTCAGTCTCACATCTCAAATAAAAATTTACTCAAGATGGAATATAAAATGAAAAACTTAGCAAAGAATATACATGAGAAACTCTTTGGGATCTAAGGCCAAGGAAAGCGTTCATAGACTTATCACCAAAAGCAAGACCCATAAAAGGGAAAACCTGGTGCTTTGAATCTCTTTTATCTTTGAAATAAAAATTTAAAATTTTCACTCTGTGAGAGACCATGTGGAAAAGATGAAAACACCATGTAGAGAGAAAATATTTGCCAACTACATTCTGCAAAGTACTGCAATACGAAACACACAGAGAACTTTCAAAAACCAGTCAGCAAATGAACAATAGATGTGAGCTGATGTTTCCCCGTGGAAGAGTCATGGGTAGAAAATGACTCGGGGGGAAGATGTCGGGCATCGCTAGCTATCAGGTCAATAGAGTTAAAATCGTGTGGGATATTACAGCCCACCTATCAACAGGGAGAATAAACAGTGACCAAATACTGGTGAGGATGCAGAGAAACTGGATTGTATATTCATGGCTATGGGGAATATGACAGATGCAGCCAATCTGAAAAGAGTGTGACTTTGAAAACTAAATACAGGAGGCTGGAGAGATGGCTCTGTGGTTAAGAGCGCTGGCTCCACTTCTGGAGGACCCAGCCTGTCTCCCAGCACCCACACAGAGGCTCACAGTCATCTGTAATCCCAGTTACAAGGAATCTGACGCCCTCTTCTGGCATCCACTGGCACTACATGCATATGGTACACAGACACACCTGTGGGCAAAACACCCAGTCACGTAACATAAAATTCAGGAAAAGAAGGGAAAACTAGCATGCATTTACCATTAAATCCACTGGTAAAACCCTCTTGGACATTTATCCCAGAGAAAGGAAAAGTTGTGTTCACACAGAGGCTTACACATGACTCCTTCATGACCTTTTCTTTTTAGTAGCAAACAGTGAAATCAGTGCAGACGTTCATTGGCCAATGACAACATACCCGTGGAATATGTTTACCACAGGTGACAGCAAAAGAGCGACTGTTGATACAGACAGCAATTGGGGTGCCATCTCAGAGGGAGAATGATGAAAGAAAAAGAAAGCCGAGCACAGAAGATTATATTATTATTATATATGTGGTCCATGAGTGCATGAGCATGCGTGTATGTGTGTGTTCGTGCATACATTCATGTTTTTTTTTAAAAAAAAAACAGAGTCTCAAATTACACAGGCCAACCTTGCCTGGAACTTACTAGATAAACCAGGTTGGCCTTGAACTCACAGACATCCATCTGCCTCTCCCAGTGCTGAGATTAAAGCTGTAAGTTACCATACTCAGCTCATTTATGCATTTTTAAAGTGTTTTATTAGCTTATATTAACTGTTTACAGTAATGACTTTCCTATGACATTTTCTTACAGGTGCATAATGTATCTCAATCACATTCTCTCCCGATACTTTCTCCTGTCCTCCTGCAACCACCGTTAATGACCCATTTCCTCCTTCCACATGTCTTTTCTGTAACTAGGGTTCCATTTACACAACATGTTTAAAATGGCAAACTTCTAGAAATGGAGACCAGAGCAATAGTGTCCCCGGGTTTGGGAGGGAAGTGGGGAGACTGGTAGAGAAAAGGACGGGGGGGGGATGGCATTGAACTCTTAGGGCTGTGGCTGTGGCAGCTACTGAGAAGATCTGTACAGATGTATGGAACTTACTGTACACACACAGACACTCCAATACTGACAAAACTTGGGACATCTGAGTAAGAAAGAGGGAGAGATTGCATCCATGTTGCTATCCTGACTGTGACATCATGGATGGTTTTTCAAAACATTACCTTTAGGGGAAAGTAGGCAAAATCACAAGAGACTCCACATTATTCCTTCTTTATTTTAATAATTTTTTGGCATTTATAAACATTTTGCTGAGACGTGGTTAACATAGAAGAACCTGTACATATTCAATATATACAAACTGATAAGGTTTGAGATAATTAAACATTCATGAAACCATTGCCGCCATCAGGACTGTGACCACATCCATGACTTCCCATAGTCTCTTCCTGTGACTGTATTATTGTTTTTATTAATTTAGTGGTAAGAACACTTAATGAGAGAGTTACCCTTGTAGCAGTTTTTAAGTATACAATACATATAGTTGGGGTTGGGGAATATAGCTTAGAGATAGAGTGTTTGCCTAGTGTATACAAAACCCTGGGTTCAATCTCCAACACTGCATAAACCCAGATCTGGTAATATTCCTTTACACTGTGGAAGATGTGTTGCTGTGATTAGTTTAATAAAGAGCTGAATGGCCATTAACTAGGCAGGAAGAGGTTAGGCGGGACTTCTGGAGACAGAGAGATTTTAGGGAAAAAGAAGGAAGGCAGGGTTGTGAGCCAGGCACAGAGGAAGCAGGACAGTACAGAGTAAAGATAACTGAACTGTTATGGAATACTCTAACTGTGTAAAGATGTGTTACATTTGTTTATGTTGAAGAACATATTACTTTTAGTTTTGTTTATGCTGCATTTGTTTAATTATGTAAAGATGTGTTGCATTTGTTTCACCTTGCCTGCCTAAGGCACCTGATTGGTCTAATAAAAAGCTGAATGGCCAATAGCTAGGCAGGAGAAAGGATAGGCAGGGCTGGCAGGCAGAGAGAATAAATAGGAGGAGAAATTTAGGAAGAAGAAGGAGAAGAAGAAGAGGAGGAGGAGGAGAGAATGAGGACACGCCCAGGGCAAGAAGCCAGACAGAAGCTAGACAGACAAACAGACATAAAGAAGCAGTGAAAGTAAGATATACAGAAGTAAAAAGGCAATAAGCACCAAGTCAAAAGGTAGATGAGGAGAAACAAATTAATTAAGTTGAAAGAGCTATCAGAAACGTGTCTAAGCTAGGCCTAGCCCTCAAAACTAATAATAAGTGTCTGCGTCATGATTTGGGAGTTGGTTGGTGGCCTAAAAGAAAAGGCTTGGTACACTGAGCCATGTAAAAGAACATAGGTTAAAAGACATGGGTTAATTTAAGTTATAAGAACTAGTTAGTAGCAAGCCTAAGCTATGGCTGAGCATTCATAATTAATAAGTCTCCATGTGGTTATCTGGGAGCTGGCAGGCAGGACAGAGAAAGACTGATGACATGTAGTCCCAGCATCGGGAAGGGGGAAGCAGAAGGATCAAGAGTTTATCCTTGGATGCACGTATAGTGATATTGAGGCTAGCCTGGCCTACATGGGACTCCACTTAAAAAAAAAAAATACATGCAAGTTAGTCGGTTATAGCACTCCAGAGTGTTTTGTCTTGCACATCTGAAACTTTGTATTTTTAACCATATTGTAATTACATATGAATCAATAATTATTTCAATAAAATTTATATTAATGATCAATTAGCAGGTTGTGCCCCTAAGCCCAAATTTATTTTTAATTATGTTAAAAAGTATCCTAGTTAGCATTCTTTTAACTATATTGTAATTGCATGTGAATTTATAATTATTTCAATAAAATTTATATTAAAGATCAATTAGCAGGTTGTGCCCCCAAGCCCAAACTTATTTATAAAAATTATGTTAAATAGTGTCTTAATTAGCATTCACTGTCAGCTTGACTCAGCCTAAAGTCATCTGAGAAGGAAATCTCAGTTGATGGATTGCCCGGATCAGATTGGACTGTGAGCATGTGTAGGGATTTGTGTGGATTGTTAACTGATGTAGCACCCTGGAGGCTGTGCTGTCCTTAGGAAGGAGCTCCCAGCCTGTATAACAATGATGGCTGAGGATGAGCCTGAGTGAGTCAGCCAGTAAGCAGCCGTCCTCCATGGTTTCTGCTTCAAGTTCCTGCTTGAGTTCCTGTCCTAACTTTCCTCAGTGATAGATCTGACCTGTTGGTGAGATAAACCCTTTCCTTTCCTAAGTTGTTGTGGTCAAATCAGCAACAAGAATCAAATTAGAGCAGAAAAACATGAATTTTGGAAAAGGCAGATCTTTTTAGACAGGGAAAAGTGAAGGCCTGCCTGTAGACTGTCTATAAGACATATCACTTATACAAAGACACAAATAGTGTAAATTTGTTTGTTTGTTTGTTGTTTTGAAAAAGGCTCTTGCTCTGTAGCCAAAGCTGGACTTGAACTCCTATGAAGCCTACACTGGCCTGAAACTTAGAATTCTCCTGCCTCAGCCTCCAGAGTTGGAATTACAAAAGCATGTAACCATGCCAGGCTTAGTTTTAATATATTCTTTTATAAGGAAAATAATATTCCATGTATAAAAACATTTTTAAGAAGTGAAATAGGGTAAATACCAGACAAAATAGACTTTAAGGCAGGGCGTATTGCCAGTTTTTTTTTTTTCAATCAAAAAGATTAAAATGTCACTACTTTAGAAAACATAATGAATACAAATTGCTATGGTTTAAATGTATCCACAAAAGTTTATGCTTTAGAAACTTAATCCCGGGTGTTAAGTGATAGACAAGTAGGCATAATAAGATTTTCAATTCTCTGATTTCATGAAGGAGTCAATGCCAATTATTAGGCAGGTGGGTTTGTTATCATGATGGTAGATTTACTTTCAGAGAGGTCATGGTTGCTTTTTCCATTTTGCCTGTGAGTTCTCTTGTTTTCTACCATTTAACAACACACCAGAAAGGTCCTTGCCAAATATTGGTGCATCTCAATACCAAGTAAACTTTATTATTTATAAATTCCATAGTCTGTGGTACTTTGCCATTGCCTTATTGCTGTGAAGAGACATCATGACCAAGGCAACTCTTATACAGTAAAGCATCTAATCAGGCTGGCTTACAGTTTAGAAGTTTAGTTCATTATCATCATGGCAGGAAGCATGGTGGCATGCAGGCAGACATGGTGCTGGAGAGGTAGCTGGGAGTTATGCATCAGAATCACCAGGAAGAGAATGCCACACTGGGTATGGCTTGAGTATCTGAGAACTCAAAGTCCATCCCTTAGTGACACACTTCCTCCAACAAAGCCACACCTATTCCAAGAAGGCTATGCCTCCTAATAGCGGCACTCCCTATGGGCCATTTTCATTCAAACCACCACATCACAGCAGCAGAAAATGAACTAAGACACAGATATATTTGCATCTAATAATAGAGTTTCAGAATACAGGAAGCTAAAATTCATAGAATTAAAGGAAGACAGAGAAAATATGTAATTTGAGTTCTCAGAAATTCATAAGATAACCAATTTTTTAAAGCAAGATTTTAAGGTTCTAAATAACACTGCCAACTTCTTTGACCTATGTGACAGAAAATGCACGCTTCTCAGAGGCACATTGAATGTTCAACAAGACAAAAATATATTGGGTCAAAACCACATCTCTGTCAAGTTTCCCTCCCAATCTTTAAATGTTACCAAAATATGTTCTCTAGCTAACATAAGAAATAATTAATAAAAATATATCCAGGGGGTTGTGAGATGGCTCCGAGTCCCCACCATATACCTAAATAAACAGACATGGCTGAGTGTGCTTACAACTCTAACCTTGGGAGACAGAGACAGGTGCATCTCCAGAACCAACCAACCTGGTGTCAAAATTCTGGTTCAGTGAGAGACCCTCATCTCAAGATAATAAAGGGGAGAGCAGGAGAGGATGATACCCTCTGTCTTACTCTGGCATCTACATGAGCAGAGTCCCACTCTATGTGCATGCACAGCAAACATAAACAACACCACATTCACACACACACACACACACACCACAGGTAAAGAGGATCCAACCAGAAAGCTGTATTTCTAAATTAGACAATACACTCTAAAATTAGCCATGTGTCCAAAGGGAGATGTCACAAGGGAAATCAGAACCTATTCACAAAGAATGATAACGAAAAACAACTCATCAAAATTTGAGGCACTTAACTGTGGTTAGATGAGGGAAGTGGAAAATCGGTTGCCCAGACATCCATCACAGAACCGAATGAGCAAACTCCTGCTTCTGCCCCTGAATGCGGCTACAGGGCTCTGACGGACTACACAGAGCAGCTGACTGGGGCTATGGAAAGAAAACAGTCGCAAGCAGATCCGGAAAGACAAAGAATTTGAGGTGCCATCATACTTGTGCAGAATTTGCCAGAATGTTCTTCTTCTATCATCCATGAATTTAATCTCAACCATCCCAAACTTGTGAGCACTGCAGTGAAATTTAAAGTTTTTTTGTTTGTTTGATTGTGTATATGTGTGTTTGTGTGGGGTTTTGTGTTGAGAGTCGAGTTACTCACAGAGGCCAGAAGAGGGCGTTAGGTGCCCCAGAGCAGGAGTTACAGGCTGTTGACAGCCTCCGGACCTGGGTGCTGGGAACCTAACTTTGGTCCTTCTGAAAGAGCAATACACACTCTCCAGTCCCTGGTGATTGATAAGAGAAGTCATTAGTTCTAACTCAGGGAGCAGGAGTTTCACAAACTTGGAGCGTGAAAGTTTCTGGTTTAGTCTCAAAAAAAGTCTCAGGAAATCCCTCTGCGATCTCCCCCTCTCCTTTTCCTCTTCAGATTTGGCCCTGGAAGTGAGACAATTACAAAAGCTTGCCCATAGAATAGGATAATTAAAGTTCCAACTTGATGGCCAGAGAACCAAAAAGCGGCTCTTCGGAGAATCGTGAAGTATTGGGTAAATCACATAAAGAACAGAAATATATAAATAAGTCTCCAAAAATCAGTCTGGACTCCTGAGTTTACACTCAAATTACGTATGTGTGAAGACAGTCAATCAGCATACTAAAGATTCTGAAACCTAATGTAACAGGTAGACCAATTCCCTGGCAGGCCTCTAGGTGGCGCACAAAGAGGCGTCAAACATAACTGCGCTTACCTCGGAGCAGCCGCCCACCTAAGGCCTGAACTCAGACTGAAGCTAACCGGTTGATTGCTTCCTAAAATACCAGCCTCTGTGTAGGAATATGTAAGTGGCAATGTTTCATAACAAATTATTCAAAATGGCCAGAATACAATTGAAGCATTTCTTGTAATCAGAAAATCTCAACACTTTTGGTAAAGATAGTCAACATACATTGAGATGACATTGATGTTGGAATTATCTGACTAATACTAAAAAAAGTCACTGTTACAAAAATGTTCCAACAGGCGATGTACATATTCATGAAGCAAGTGGAAAAATTATCCACCGTGAAGGTAGGTGATGCCTGGGAACTTCTTAAATTTGATTGCGTTTAAGAACGATTCAGCCAGTTCAGTGAATATCAAACACAGCAAACCCAAACTTCCCACCTTTCTGTTGTCTCTGTGTGTGTGTGGCGTTTGTAAGTGTTCTACATGTGTAGGTGTGTATGCATGTACGTGTGTGCGTGATGTGGATGTCTTCCCCTAAGGCTCTTCATCTTATTTTTTGAGACAGGCTGTCTCCCACAACCCAGATTGTTTTGATTTGGCTAAGCTGGCTAGACAGTGAACTGGGGGATCTTCCTCTCTCCACCACCCAGTGCATGAAAGCAGCCATGTGGCCACACCCAACTTTTACATAGATGCTGGGAATCTGGACCCCAGTCCTCAAACTTGCAAGGTGAGAACTTTATGGACTGAGTTATCTCCAAGCAGCACTGATATATTTTAAAGACAGAGCAGTTTTTTGAAAGCATCCAGAGGAAAGGGCCACATTATTATAAAGAAATGGTTTGTATGACTGGAGGTTCCTCATTCAAAATCGCAGAGGCCAGCAGCAAATACCCCAGCATGTTTTAAATAGTGGAGGAAACTGTCAATCCAGGTCTATATCCAGAAAAACAACAACTTCAGTCTTTCAGGCCTGAAATAAAGACATCATCAGATGAGGAAATGGTGTAAGAAAGGGTCCCCGGTTCTCAAAAAGACTCGCCGGTTTTGCTAAAAGAAGGCCTGGAAGATAGGGGAGTACTCCAGCAGAGAATTTGAGACGTGAGAAACGAAAGGGTAGAAGCAAAAATGAAAACTATCTAGGTCAATAGGATACACTAGTCTTCCCCTCCAGGATGAGCATTAAAGGACCAGACAACACGCAGGATTGATGCCACACAAGATGAAGGATGGAAACTGACTCCCACTGCTGCGGTCACTTGATTTTTCAACAAAGACACCAAAGAAAGTTTTATTCTAAGCAATCACACGAGCAAAAAGGACAATGTGGGGAGCTCTAAGCGCCTAGTGTCTGCCTCCCAACATTGACAAATAAACTAAGCCAAGCTTGGTTTGTCATTACTGAGGAGAATGGAAATGAGAATTTCATTAACAGTGCTCAATGACAGGAAGTGGTAAATTTAAGGTAGGAGCGTGAAATGATAGTCAGAGAAACAGGAAGAAATGATACTGAAGAAAAATGAGTGGGATCAGAGGGCTCCGTGAGATGCCATCAAGTCAACCAGCATATGGATGGCGAGTTCTGGGTAGGAAAAAGAAAGGGGGAGGAAGGGTATTTGTAGAAATAGCCAAGAACTGCACAAATTTGTTCAGAGAGATCATCATACAAGTCCAAGAAGTCAACACATTCCATGCAGGATAAATTAAAAAAATAAAGAAACACATTATAATCAGTTTATCAAAAGCTAAAACCAAAGAGGATGTTTTGGAAGCAGAAACAAAGCAGCTGTTTGTACATAATAGGTCCTCAAAATGTTAATTGTACATCATAAATTATAGAGGCCAGAGGAACGTTAATAGTTTATTTAGAGCTCTTGGTGGGAAATGGTATCAGTGAAGAATTTGGTATCTGACAAGGCAGCCCTTCAAAAATGAAGGAGTGAAGTCTGGGAGGTAGAGGCAGATGAATGTCTGCAAGCTCCAGTCCAGCTAGTGCTACCCCAGACTACAAAAAAACAAAAGCAGTAGAGAGATGGCTCAGTGGTGAAGAGCACTGGCTGCTCTTCCAGAGGACCTGGGTTTGATGGCTCGCACCGCCTGGGGACTTACAACTACTGGTAACTCCAGTTCCAGAGGATATGACACCTTTTTCTGGCCTCCCTAGGCACCACATACACATGGTACACAGACATAGATGTAGGCAAAACACCCAAACAAATAAAACAAAACACCCAAATAAAATAAAATAATTTTTTTTTGTGAACAGGAGAATTTCAAGACATTTTCAGACTTTAATGTCCTCTTTTAATTATAAATGAACATCTAGGCAGGAGACGTGTGAGGAAATGGAGGATTTAAACAATACTTTCAATGAACTAGGACTAGTAAGCACACACACACACACACACACACACACACACACACACACACACACACACACGCATGCACCAAACATTCCACAACAACAAAAAATGCATTAGTCTCAAGTGCACACAGCAATCTCCAGGACAGACCACATGTTAGATCACAAAAACCAACTCTGAAAGCTTGAAAACTCTGAAGTCACATGAAATGTGTACTTTGACTGCAATAGAATGAAACTTCTACTTCTATCAGTAAGAGTAAGAAAATGACAAGCCACAAATATGTAGAAATAAGACATCACATTCTAAAACAATGAAAAAAAAAAAAAAAATAGAATAAAACACATATCTAAGAACAATGGAAAGGGGAACATTGGGAAGTACTTAAAAAATAATATGAATAAAACACATATCTGATTAAGACTGAACTAGAGAGAGAGAAAAGAGAGAGAGAGAGAGAGAGAGAGAGAGAGAGAATATGCAGAATGCATCAAGGGCTATACTCAGGAGAAACAGACAACTATAAATGTCTACATTTAAAAAAGAAGGAGAAAGTGGGTGCTGAGATAGCTCAGTGACAAACATCATTTGCTCTTCTTGCCAAGAACCCAAGTCAGGTTCCCAGGACCCAAGTTGGGTCGCTCATAGCGACCTGCAGCTCTAGCTCCAAGGAATCTGGTGCCCTCTTCTGCCTCCTATGGGCACCTGTGTATACATGCACATACAAATTTGCAGATACATAAAAACACAAATAGAGCCGTCACGCTTTAATCCAGCACTCGGAGCAGAGCAGTGATCTCTGTGAGTTCAAGCAGCTGACTACAAGTGAGTCCAGGAGAGCGCAAAGCTACACAGAGAAACCTGTTCGAAAAAAAAAAAAAAAAAAAAAAAAAAAAAAAAAAAAACACAAAGAGAGTCTTCCAAATAAAGAAAGATCTCCTAGCATGCTGAAGCTTTACACTCTGAGGGATTAAAAAACAGATCAGGAAACTAAACCCAACCAGCAGAAGAAAGAAAACAATGAAAAGTTGACATGGGTAGAACAGAGAAAAGAAATGATAGAAAGAATCATGGAAAACAGGCTGGTTTTGTTGTCATTGTGTGGTGTTTTGTGGGGGAGGATGATTAATAAAATAAGCAAAGGACGACAAGAAGAGCCAAACATCTGATGTGTCCAACCTTTTGACAGTGAAGCATGAAGCCACCACCACTTATAGTGTTCATATCCAAGAACTACGCAATTAGGTTAGCAAAAGAAATCTCAAAAAGTGCCATAATAATCTTAAATAAGTTCCAGAGTTTTGTGAATATGGCACACATTTATAGAGGTCCCCAAGAAGGCTGCAGGATATGCCTGTACGAGGAGAAGAAAAGTAAGTGGGGCTGTTGGTCCCAATATTACAGAGCAAACATGAGTTTGTAGAGAATTCAGATATGGATGTCCTCAGTCCTCATAGAACTGTTCACAGCAGTCAAAAACTAGAAACAACTCAAGGGTCTTATCAGCAGGCAACCAAATAAGGAAAACGTGGGATATATATGTATGTATGTATTTATATGTGTGTACACACATATATGTATGTGTGTATATATGTATGCATACATATATATATGTATGCATACATATATATATGTGTGTATTTGTGTATGTGCATGTATGTATTTATGGGATATGTGTGGGAAAATTGTATATATATATTCATATATATAGCACAAGTAAAATATGTATATTTTATACATATAAATATATGTATTTCCCAAATATAAGGGAAAAAACTCAGTTCTAAAAAGAAATGAAGTTCTGTTTCATACCGCAACATGGGTAAACCTTGAAGATGATACATGAAGTAAAATAAGCCAAGCACCTATATGAAATACTCTTAGCAGGCATTTTCATAGAGATGTGAGTTAGAATAAAGGTTACAATTGTCTGAGTGGATAGGTGGAGGGATGCAGAACTATGGCTTAATAGTTATAGAATTTCTGCTTGAAGTGGTTGAGAAAAAACACATTTTGAAAATAGAGAGTAGCTATAGTTGGGTACTGTAGAACAAATGTACTGTGGAATTGTATGTTGAAAATTGGCTAAAGTGGCAAACATATATGTATTATTATTATATTGGTATGCTAACATGTAACATGTAGTTATGTATAGACATTAATTGCTACAACAAAAATAAGAAATTCCTTCAGTAACTTATCCTGGAACAATTTGAGGACAATATGGAAAAAGAAAGTTCAAATCCTTTCTCACATTGTATATAAAAATCAATTTAGGGCCAGGCGGTGGTGGTGCACACCTTTAATCTCAGCACTCAGGAGGCAGAAGCAGGAGGATCTCTGTGAGTCTGAGGCCAGACTGAGCTACAGAGTGAGTTCCAGGAAAGACTGCAAAGCTACATAGAGAAACTCTGTCTTAAAAAACAGACAAAGAAAATCAATTTAGGCTGTATAGATAGCCTTAAGTGTAACTTGAAACTATGAAGGTTTAAGGGGAAAGGCCATAAAATCCAATTGTGACCTTGAGTTGTCTTTTGGGGCTGGCATGGGAAGCATGAGTATAAAATAGGAAATTGATAAATTATACTTCATCAAAATTTAAATGGTCTTCTCATGAAAGACACCATTAGGAAAATGAATAGGCAATCTACAGCACAGGGGCAAATGTTCAGAGAACATACATCTTACAAAGGACTTGTATCCAGAAATTGTAAAGAACCACAAGTCCAAAATAAAGTAGGCAAACAACCCAATAAATACACAGATAAAGGAATCGAGGTGCATCCAAAGTGTCTCAGAGAGAGTCAGCGGAATGGATAGGAGCGGTCAGAAAGCAGACGAGAAGGTTCCCAATCTCAGTAGTTGTCAGGGGAATGCAAATTAAAATCACAGTTAGCTGCATTGCAACTCATTAGAACAGCAAAAAAACAAACAAACAAAAAAATCAGCAGAACAAAAACAAAATATCACTGAGTGCGGATCAGTCTGAACTCTTATCTACTGTGAGTGGAGTTGGGAACAGCCGCTCTACACTGGAAGAGCTCCAGCAAGTGTATTACAAAGTTAAGCCAAGAATCTCCTGTGAGCCAGAAATCCTAGTTCCAGGCACTTACCCAGGAGAAATGAAAACATATCTCCACTGGAAAAGTTGTTTGTGGAAAATTTAATCATAATAACAGAAAAATTGAATAATCTAAATGTATATGAACAGAAGAATGAGTCTTAATATCATGATATTTCATACAATGAAATACTCCATAATAAAATGACGTGTTTCATCAACATGGATAAGCATCACAGATGTGGCTGGAACAAAGGAAGCCAGACACAAAAAGATCTCACACTGGATAAACATGTGTGCAAGAATTTCTAAACAAGGAACAAAACATGTCAGAACAGTTGCTCACCTCTGGGGTGGGACAGATTAACTGGAAGGGAATGTTTTCAAAAGAGATCTAGGTTACATGAGTGTCTATCAAGCTGTCAGAATTATAAAGCTTATATTTGTGTGTTTCCATGTAAACATACATTTTGTTTTAAAATTCAGAACTGTTTTGAATACAAATATAACATCAGAAGCAATTAGCCATATACAGTGAACAGAGAATATAAAGGCACATAGGATAGCATCTATTAAGCCCAATACAGTAGAGGGCTTGTTCTGTCTGAGAAGGCTGAAGATTAATAGGGCTGGAGTAGAGCTGTAGACGGACTTTTCTGTCTAGCCTGACAGCTCTCAAATAACCACACAGAGACTTCTTATTAATTAAGAAAGCTCAGCCAATAGCTTAGGCTTGTTTTTAGCTAGCTCTTATTATTTAAATTTACCTATTTTTATCATTCTATATGCTTCCCCAAGGCTTACTTACCTCATCTATGTACTTCCCATCCTGCTTGTTCTGCATCTCCTGGTGTCTTGTGGTGACTCCACTCTTCTTCCCAGGATTCTCTCTGCCCTGAAAATCCTACCTTGCTATTATCTGTTCAGCTTTTAATTAAACCAATCTGAGTGATACATATTTACAGTGCACAAAAGATTATTCTACAACATTTCCCCCTTTTGTCTAAATAAAAAGGAAATGTTTTTAACTCTAACATAATAAAACTATAAACAATAAGAACAATTATCAGGTAAGAATTACATTTACAATGTTCAGTTCTTTTGCTTTTAGCATATTTGGAGAAAACACTTCATTATTTATTCTATCTTGATGAGTCCAAAGCTCTGTACCTAATTTACCTTCTATTATAACTAAGGAAAACTATAACTATATAGTCTTCAACCTCATCAAAGACCCCAGAAGGATATAATATTACCTGAGTAAACAAGAAGTGCAGGGTAAGCCACTTCCAAACCTATAGAAATGACAGACATTTGGCTGACTGGACAGTCACTCAAGGTTCCTCTGCAATGTTGGGGCATCCATCTTTGACCTACAGTCCTAGAATATCTGACAGACTTTTCTGTGAAGCAGGAATTTTGAAGGACTGTCCCACCTTGTCTTGGCAAAGTTCAGCAGTTGTTTTCTTTTGTGTCCTGTTTCCAAGCAATCAGAGCAAGGACAATTTCTTGCCCTGTGGCTAACTTTTGCCACAAAGGAAGTAAACTCCAAATGGAATTTCTTTGATGCCCACCATCTTCTCTGAAGTAGATTGGTGCTGCCAGGAGCAGAGATGTCTTATTGTCAATAAAAAAGGAACCTTATGTTATTAAAACATCTTAAATGCCGTATTCTGTAGATCTATGAAGTATTTGAAGACTATAGTCTACCTAAAATATATTTGTTTGACCTTGAAAACATATCTAACATGACTACAATTTTGATTACAGTAGGTGACTAGCTACTAACTTTCATTTCTTTGTTATCCTAAATAGTTTGCAATAATAATTTTCAAGGACTAGAAATTTACACTACATTGTTAAATGGGTAGAATAGGTACAATGCCTTAAACAAGAATAGAAACATACATAGAGTATATTCTAACAAAAATAATCTTAAATTTGTATCAATATACAAAAATTCATACCAATGTAAAATATTGGAGATTAGTAGTTGTTCAATAGTAGACTTAACACTTCACCCTTTTATCCTATCATTTTATGCTATATCCTCCTTTTTTCTTCAGAAAGAGATCCTTGAATCTAACTCCTTTGTTTAGCATTTTTCCTGACCATCACCAATAACAACTTGTAACCAACCTCCCTAAATGATGACAAACATCTATAACCCATTGAATGATCGAAATCTGTCTACTCTACCTCTTGGGAATGTGAGCATCATGTTCTCTAGACTGCTTCCTGTTGTCTGGGGGTACTGGCATCTTTAGGAGACCCTGGGAAAATTGGTATAATGGTCATGTTCTGGGAGAATTAGCTTTATTATTTGTTGTCCAGTCTCTGTGCAATGGGAAAGTACAAGAGTTATCTGAAGTCCTGGCTAGAGTAGTCTGTGAGACTGAACCATCTCAGCCAGCAGCCTTGAAGCTGTTCTGAATGCAGAACTCTGAGGAAGCTGCAACAAAGGCACTCTGAAATGCTGGATCACCTGGGTCACCTGTTTTTATTGGTGTATGGTCTCCTTGCTCTGAAAACACATAAACTTTCAAAGGTAACATGCATATCTACATTAACACAAGTATGGAATCTGTGGTTTGGCAGAAGTCAGTTAAAGATAATAAAGCATGATTTATTAGCTAACAAGATTTATCATGTCTCATCTCAGAGCTGTTCTCATGTCAAGGGATCAGCTTACACATCACCTGTCCTGTAGTCTTTTTTTGCTTTCTCCCACATGTCTGTAGCCAAGACACTCAGGAGGTCTCCCCTGGTCAAATCTGATTTCTATTATTCTGGAAGGAATCCACAGTCTTTTGTTTCCTGTGGAAACAAAGCATAACCTCTCCCCCATTGCAACACATTGTCTGATGTCCATTTTGAAGTTGGGACATTTTTAAAATACATAGATTGGTTTAATTTAGCAATTTCTATAATCCAATGTCTCTCAGAAGCTCTTGGGTTTTTTTTTTACATTAGCATTTAAGTAATTCAAAGTTAACAAGACACCATATAGGATCCAGACTCCCTGTGTATTTCCCATCTTTATGTGACTGATTTTTTATTACTTTACTTTCTCTTTAAAGATTTTATTATTTTCAAACTATTTTTTCCATGATTGTCTATACCCATATTTTTTCTTAATATTATTTTCTAACCTACATTGTTAAACACACTGTAACCTGGTTAGAGTTTTTTTTCCATCTGAACCTGCTTTATTGAGTATCTGTACCTTTCTCTGTCTGCATGACCTTAAACCCATGTGGCTTAGCTTGTGGCACACTGGCAGCTTAAGCACTCAGGCAGCTGCCAAGAGACTTGTCTCTGTACTGTGGTCGGCATGAAAGACACAAGACTAGGAAGCTGTGTTTGGCTGTTTTTGTGTGTTTAGAGCCTTTTTAAAGCTTTCTCAGGTCTTTGTGGATGTGGCCAGACATCGGGCACCATTTGTAGACAAACTTTTCTGACCTGCCTGCCAGCTTTCTCTCAGAAGGAGACTTCTTATTACTTAAGAAAACTCGACTAACAGCTTAGCTCTTATAACTTAAACTAACCCTTTTCTATTAACCTATGTGCTGCCCAGAGACTTGTTTTATTCATCTGCATATTTCCTATCCTGCTTGCTCTTCATCTCATGGCATCTCCTGGTGATTTTACCCTTCTTCTTCCCAGCATTCTTTCTGCCCTAAAAATCCTGCCTAGCAATTGGTCATTCAGCGTTTTACTAAACCAATCAAAGTGGCGAATCTTCACAGTGTACAAAAAACACAGAGCTGACAAAAAGCGATGGAATGAAGAGCCATTCAGTGGATATGGACCAAATGGCACAGTCAGGAAAACAGGTAAACGGGTGCCCCTTGAAAAAGCATAATGGAAAGCTGTTGAAGGACTTTAAGCTGGGAAGCACCATGTCCAATTTGCGTTATTGTGAAAGATTACAATAACAACTAGGTAAGGATAAACCGAGGAAGCCCAGCAGCAAATCAGAGAAACTAGAAAAGGAGCCAGTGCTAATAAATGATATATAGCAGAAGCAAGGAAAGGCAGCCAGTCCATCTTTCCTAGAAATAGTTAAGAGATACAGGGGGTTCATACTGTGTTGGTGTGTGGACTGGATTCAAGAAGTTGAGATGGCAGCCAGGTTTAAGCCTTCAGAAACAGAGATGAGATTGGTGCTATTTTCAAAGACATGGCATATCTGGAGATGTTTGGGCGTGGGGAGGAGGCGAGGCCAGGGACATTTGGACATTGGGAGTCTGAGAATCAAATATGAGAGACCTCTGGGATGGCTGATGTGACATGTGTAGATGTCACAGGAAGTCGGGGGCTTCAGCCTCTGGTGGCATTTAAAGCTCTGCATATGAGGAGGGAAGGGAGGGCAACGGTCTTGAGTGAGTCCTGGGGATGATGCAGAATAAAGACCAAATAGAAAAGGAGGATGCAGAAGCCAAAATCTGCAAGAAAATGGAGACAAGAACAGAGCTTATGGAAAGCAAGCAAGCTGATATTCTGGAAGTGTTCCGAGCGGAAGCAGTCAGCTATGCTAAATAAAATTTAAAAGTCGAGTAAGAATAAAAAGACTAAAGTATCCACAGGATTTAGTAACATGGCAGTGGCTGGCAACTTGACAGAAGCAGTCATGGTCAGAGCGTGCTGGCTGAATCCACACCACTCTAAGTGAAGAAATAATGAGTGACAGCATAGAGTCCGCACTGCACTCCCTTTTTAGACACTTCACTATGAAAAGAACCAAGAAAAGTGGGGCAGAAGAGGCTTAGAGATGGGGAAAGCACGAAGTAGGCTTTTAGAGCATGGGAAATGAGGTGTCTGGACAACCGGAGGAATGCTGGTTCCCAGTGAGAGTCCTCCTGAAGACAGCTTGGTTCTCAAGGAAGACTGGACGGCATTTCAACGGGAAATCTCCATGAAGGAAGGGTTCAAATTCAGAGGCAAAACAACCTGAGCTGTGTGGTGGAGTTAATCTGTTTGGATACAGGAAACAAGCGGTTGAGTTTACCAGGATTTGGTTTCAGGGAGGTGTCTGGCAAGTTAACACAAACAAAAATCCTTCTAGAAGAATACGGTAAATGAAGAGGTACGTCAAGGAGTTGAGGTTCTTTGAAAGGAAGTAATTATAGTCATGGGCCCCGAAGCCTCTGTGGAGATGAAGGGAAGACAGATGGGAAGGGATGTATGTGTGTGCCGGGGGTGGGAGTGGGACTCAGACACTGGATTTCAGAGTGATCCGGTGTGCACGTGAGAAAAAGTGCAACACAGACCTCCCTCAGGGAGCAGGTGCTGTGATTTTAGAGGCTATAGTACCATTTGTGGATATTTTAGAGTCCACTGGGGAGACTTGGACATCAGCTGTGAAGTAAAATGTCACTGGAGGAAGAGTACAAAAATCTCAAGCTGTATTCATGTGTTAAGGATACCATGAGCCATGCTTGAAGCAGTAAAATCTCATTTTTCTCCTCATTCTAGAGGCTAGAAGCCAAGATCAAGGTGTCAGGTGATTGGACCCCTCCTGGTGTCTCTTTTCTTGGCTTGGAGATGGCTGCCTTCATCTTCCTATGTCCACAGTAAGGACCCTCTGCTTGTGTACTCCTGTGTTCCTACTCTCCCGTATAAGAACAGTGGATTGGATGAAGGTCTACCCATTTGACCTCATGTGACCTCAATTTCCCTTTAACCTTGACTCCAAATGCCCCCATTCTGAGATCAAGATGTAAGCCGGTGGTTTCCAAACGTGGGAGGGTGGGCACAGCTCAGTCCGTCACAGTGGCTCTTAGAGGAGTTATTTAAGTGGACTTCAGGGTGCTCAGGACCTCAAGGTGGGAGATTGGAGGTGGTTCATGTATGATCATCTCAGAGACAGCAGTGGTCTAGTAACAGTTCTGAGAATGCCAGCCCCCATCCCTTAAAAGCGCAATCTTGGCTCTTGTGTGTTGGTTTCATATTCTGCAACTTGCTGTGTTTATTTTTTTTCCCAGAGATTTCTGTTGTAAATTTTGTGTTTTCTGTCTAAGGCCTTTCCATTAGCAAATAGCAATGATCTCCTTCTTCCTGTCCTGCTTGAATGCCTTTGATTCCCTTCTCTTCCTTCCCACGTGCTCCCAATGCTGTGCTCCCAGTACTGTGGTGAATAGGAATAGTAAGAGTGAGCACACCTGGCTTCTTTTTAATCTGTGTGTGTGTGTGTGTGTGTGTGTGTGTGTGTGTGTGTGTGTGTTGCTGTGTGTGTGAAGGTCAGACCACCACCTCAGGCATGAGTCTTCACTTGTTTAAGACAGATTCTTCTGTTCTTCTCAATATGTGTCTGGCTAGGTGGTGAGGAGCTTCACAGGAATCCTCCTGCCTCTGGCCCCCACATAACTGCAAGAGTGCTGAGATTACAGATACACACTACCACATACAGCTTTTTGTGGGTTTTGGGGATCTGAACTCAGGTCCTCAAGCTTACCTGACAAGTGCTTTACCTGTTGAGCCAACTCCCTGACCCATCTTGTTTTCCATCTTGGAACGGAGAGTTTCAGTTTCTTACCACTGAGTTTAACATTCTTAATGGCTTATCTTCACGGCCCCTGTGCCCAGGCTCATTCCTTTGACAGCTGATTTGTTGAATTTGAGCAAATGGGTGGTATACACCTGTAGTCTCAGTACTCTGGAGACAGGACAGAAGGACTGCCATGAACCCAAGGCCTGCCAGGGCCACATAGTGGATTCTAGGCTAGCTTGGGCCAGAGAGGGAGACCCTGTAACAAAAACAAGACTATGAATTTCGTATCTGAGGAGATAACGGGTGGGGTTTGCTTGTTCTTTCTGCTGATGTAATGTAATCCATCCTTTTGCTATGTTAAGTCCTCCTGGTATCCCAGCCATAAAACACCACTTGCTCATGGTGAATGGTTCTTTTCATTGACTGCTGACTCTGACTTTCTGGTATTTTGTTGGAGACTTTTGCATCTATATTCATCAAAGATATTGGCCTGTCATCTTTGTTTGCTCATGATGTTTATTTGACTTTGGCATCAGGGTCTGCCAACCTCACACTGAGTTTAGAAACAGGCCCATTTCTTCAGCTATTTGGAGAAGTTTGTGAAGCATTGCTTTAGACGCTGAATAGACGCCATCAATGAGGCAGAAGGCCCTGGGCTTTGCTTTGACAGGAGACCTTTTATTATTGGTTATATCTCCTTACCCATTATTGGTTCATTCACATTTTCAATTTACTTGTGATTCTGCCTAAATTCCTTGATTCAGTCTAGAAATTTGTCCATTTTCCCTGAATAATCTAGTTCTTGCTGTGCATTTGTTTTATGGTCTTTTTTATTTCGGTGGTTTTGGTTGTAATACCTCTTCCTTCATTTATGATTTTATTTATTTGAGTCTTTTTCTCCTCAGTCTAGCTCAAGGTTTGTATATTTTGATTATCTTTTCCAAAGCTCAACTCAGTATGATCTTTTATGTTGTTCTGCAGCCTCTATTGAATTTGTTTCTGCTCTGATGTGCGTTATTTCTTTCCTTCCGCCACCATCAGGTTTAGTTTGCCCCTCTTCGGATTCCTCAAAGCACAGTGTTACATCGTCTGAGATCTTTCCTCTTCTCTGATGTAGGCACTTTGTCTTCTCTTGGGTTTGATTTATTGAGTCCCATGGCTTTGGAACTTTATATTTCCATTTTTCAGTCATCTCAAGGTTTTTTTTTTTTTTAATTTCTCCAGCATTCTACAAAAGAAACCAAGAGAATGATCCCATGTACCACAGATATAAAACTTTGAAATATTTAGGAATAAACAATCTTACCAAGGTGTTTAAAGACCTGTGTACTAGAAAGTTAAATAAATGGAAAGATGCTGTTTGTCCATGAATGAGAATTAATATTGCTAAAATTCCCACACTACCTAGAGCGATCTATTGATTCAACCTGATCCCTGTCACAATCCAATGCTATTTCACATAGAAATAAGCAAAGCAATCCTAAAATACATGGGAACAACAAAATAAAACCTTAAATGGCCAAGAAGACAATTGTGAGCAAAGTAAATCAAGTTGGAAGAATCACAGTACCTGATACCAAACTATACAGCAAAGCATCTCTAATTTAAACAGCAAGGTACTGATATAGAACCAGACTCTACAACCAATGAAACAGAATAGAGAGCCCAGAAACAAGCCCAAGCATGCATATTCAGCCAAATGACTTTCTACAAAGGTTACCAGCAGCCACACTGGGAAAAGGATAATTTCTTTTATAAATGGTATTTGGAAAACTTGACATTTATCCTTCACTATATACAAAATTGAACTCAAAATAGATTAAAGACTTAAACATAAGCAGTAAAATGGTAAAATGACTACAAGAGAAACTGAGAAAAATGGCAGGCCATTGACAGATGTTGTGATTTCTTAGACTGGATCTCAAACAACAAAAGCAAAAACACATAATCGAACTAGAACTGTCTTCATAAGAAAGGAAACAAATAACAGTAAAGAAGCAACTGATAGATTAAAAAACAAATTTGAAAGCCATCTGTCTGGTAAAGGGTTAATATCTAAAGTACAAACAGTTCAAATAATTCTATAAGAAGAAAACTAATAACATAATTTTAAAATGGGTAAGGAATGTGATAAATATTTCAAAAAATATGCAAATGTCCAAATGACAAGCAAAGGATGTCAGCACCAAGAAGGAAAGTTCAAAGGATGAGTCATAGCTTCACACTTACAAGAATAGGTACAATCAGGAAAAAACGAAAAATAACTACTGGTGATAGTGTGGGAAAACTAAACCTTTAAGCTGTTGATGGGAACTGTGATGGTTTGAATGACAATGGCCCCAGAGGCTCATGCCTTTGAATATCTGGTCCACAGTTGGTAGAGCGGTTAGGGAAGGATTTAGAGGTGTGGCCTTGTTGGAGGAGGTGTATCAAAAACTACCACTATTCCCAAAGTCACACCCCCCCCCCGCCTCCAACTTGAAGATCAAGATGTGAGCTCTCTCTTGATCTCATCATAAGCTGTTCCCATCACTCTACTATCACAGACTCTAACCCTCTGAAACCGTGAGACCCAAATTAAACACTTTCTTTCATAAGTTGCCTGAGTCACAATGTTTTACCACAGCAGTAGGAAAGTAACTAAGATGGGACTTAAATTATTACAGTCATTACGGAAGATTGTGTGGAGGTGCCTCAAAAATGGAATCACCATCAAGTCTACTTCTGGGCAGAGGTCCAAAGGAATCAGCAGCAGCGGGTTGAAGACACAGCTGCATTCCCAGGGTCCTTGAAGGATAGTTCACAATAATCATGTTCTGAAATCAACCAAGCAGTCATCAGCCAGTGAACAGGTAAAGGAAATGTGGTGCAAAAACACACAATAGAATGCTATTCTGTCTTTAAAGAGAAAAAGATTGTCATTCATGATGACATAGATGGAATCAGAAAAGAGAAATACCCAAACACAGAAAGGCAAGTAGATGTTATCTTTTAAGTGCAGAATCTGAAATAATTGACTGCAAAGAAACAAGATAGAATTGTGGTTACAAAAAGTGAGGGGCTGGAGTGATAGGGAATTAATGGTACAAAGATATAAACCTTCAATTAGACAGGGCTCATGTTTTCTTTTGAGTCACATCACACAGTATCATGTAATAATATATTGTATATTTCAAATAGGACTAAGAGACTAACTCCTGAATGTTCTGGACACAGTAAATGAAAAGCATTTGAGGTGCTGGGTGTGCTAATCAACTTGATTTAATCATTTTGTGTTGTATTGATAAACCATAACATTGTTTTGCACTCCGTGAGAATATACAACTAATATTCATAATCTAAAATTTTAAATTATGTGAAAACATCCTCGGACAGCAGCTGTGCTTCCGAAGCAGCAGCATGGGTCTGGAGAGATGGCTCCGTGGTGGAAAGCACTTGGTACTCCTTCAGAGAACCTAGGTTTGGGTTCCAGCACTGCCATGGTGGCCCACAACGATCTGGAACTCCAACTTCAGGAGATTTGACCTTTGTGGACATCAGAAACACATGTGGTACATGTAGGCAAACACTCATACACACAAAAATAAAGTAAATAAATCTTTAAAAACAACTTTTATCTTTTTTTTCCTTAAAAAGAAGAAAAAGCTGAATGGGATATGGTGAAGAGGTTGGATATGAAGCTTCACAATCAAAGCAGGCACCTGCACTGGCTGCCTGAGCCTCAGCCTTTCAGCCTGCATATGCGTACATACATACGTACGTACGTGTGTGCATGCGAGTGTGTGCCCGTCTTGTGTTCCCTCTGTTTCTAAGTCACCATTCAGCCTGTTTCCGAAACAACACTCTTGATTATCTACTGCTTATATGAGGCACTGTCACCTCTTTAAATTGGTGGTCGGAAGAACCACACTTACCCAGTCTTAAGATGGGGACACTTGCAAAATGGCACCAGATACGGCAATCAAAAAAAACGTTCCCATCCATTTGTCATTTTGCTCCTGGTGGGTACTGCCCCATGAGCTCAGTCAGCTTGCTTTCCATTATTCCAAGGACAACCTGAAGTTAAAGAGTCGCATCCTGAGACTTGGTGCCTCCCATCAAAAGGATCCAATTTAAGTGCCGGGGGCTGAGGAGTCTCTTTATTTCATTCACGTAAGGTCAGGTGATTCCCCCTTCAGATTTGTGAGTTAATGCTCCCAATTTTTTAAAAAAGCCAGCTGTGTGCAGTGGCTTAAGCTAATCCTGCAAGACACATTTAGCCAAAATAAGCATGTGCAAATGCAGAAATTGGAGTTTGGAGCTGGAACGTCTGAAGGACAGGATGTGCCTGCACATTGAGTACATTTTCCTCTGTGGAGAGAGCCAGGCACTTTACAGAGATGATGCATTGCTAAAGACTGTCTAGAAACAGAAAAATGAACCTGAGCCAGGGCAGACTCAATCGGCTCACAGAGACCAGCACCTCTCAGAAACGGGTTGACTTAGTGTGTGTTTCGTCTCCAGGAGGAAAAGAAAATCAAGAGTTTATTTATTTAGAAATTTCATATGTGAATGACTGTTAAATAACAGGAAAATGATCATGAAACTAATTTTATATTTTCATTCATTCTGCCAGAAATGTTTAAAAATCTTTTTTTGTTTCATGTCCTGTGCTGGGAGCTAGGGATATGTTTTAAAAAAAAAAAAAAAAAAAAGGTCCTCCTGTGCTACCAATCTCCTTGTCTAGAGAAAGACGGGCTGTGTCAGATAAGATCAATTTCTGTTAGGAAATGGTTGTGACTGGGTTCTGATTCCCAATCTGTAGACTCGGGAGCAGGAAGCAGGGGGCATCCAGATTGGCAAAGTTTTATTTCACAAGGCATTTTCCAGGAGGAAAAAAAAAATGATTTCACACATAGATGTGCTATTTTCAAGGCAAGTGGAAGGAGTTGTGATTAACACAAAGGAAATTCATTTAAAGGCTTTTCTGAATTCACAGGGCTTTGAGCAGTGTGTGTTTTCTCAGTCGATAGATATCAAATGCACGGCTTCATCTGCAGGTCCAGGACAGATCTTTAAGTTCAAAGGGGCTTTGGAATAGAAAGGGCTAGTGGCCACAGTGAGCGGTCAGTCTCCCGGGGGACGTCCTCTGACGCTCCCAACCAAGGACAGTCCTACCACCTGTGTTCTGGACTCCACATTCATTTCCTCCTTGCTCCTTGGAAATATTACTCTCCTGGTTATTCCTGCTTTTTAAAATCTCTGTGTCTGTCTGTCTATCCCCTTTCTGTTTCTGTCTGGTTGACTGGTCTCTGTTATGTCTCTCTGTCTCTCCTCTCTGTCTCTGTCTCTCTGTCTCTCTGTCTCTCTGTCTCTCTGTCTCTCTCTCTCTCTCTCTCTCTCTGTGTGTGTGTGTGTGTGTGTGTGTGTGTCTGTCTGTCTGTCTGTCTGTCTGTGTGTCTGTGTGTGTGTGTGTGTGTACTCATCAAAGGAAAACCCTGGGCATCCTGCCCTGCTCAATCATTCTCTGTCATATTCCCTTGAGACAGGGTCTCTCAATAGAACTGAAAATAGACTAACATCCAGCAAGCCCCGACAATCCTGTCTCTGCCCCACTCCATGGCAGTCTAGGGTTAAAAGTGCCCATGCAGCCATGCTTAGCTTTTTACACAGACCCTGGGGGATTCAAGCTCAGGTCCTCATGCTACTGCTCTTACCCATTGAAGTCTTCAGCCTCTCTACCAGCTCTTCTCCTCCTCTCTGCTCGTGCTCCAATCCCTCCCATTTAAAACAGAAAAGCACTGCCATGCTGGGTCCACAGTGGCGATTAGGCTTCGGTATAACTTCCTGTGGAATGTCAGGGAAAGACCCTGAGGAAGAAGAAATTGACCTGAGAAAAAGTGGCAGACCTCAGCCAGCACACAGGAGTAGGGGGAGTAGGAGGCAAGGACATGCTCCAAGCCTTCCACTGTATCTTCAGAAATCTCCCTCAAAGCCAGTCTCCAGCTCCTGAACCAGCTAGTCACACTACTCTTGCCTGAATTAGTCCACTGTCTCCATGACTAGTCTAATGAAAGCCATTTTTTTCTTCCTTCCTTCCTTCCTTCCTTCCTTCCTTCCTTCCTTCCTTCCTTCCTCTCTCCCCGCTCCCTCCCTTCCTTTCGTCTTCCCTTATTTCTTTCATTTTTTTTGTTTGTTTTGGCAGGATCGCATGTTAGGATGACCCCAAACTTCTCATCCTCCTAAGTTCTGCCTCTTGAGTACTAACAACAGTCACCATTGCCTCCTGTCTGTCTGTCTGTCTGGTCTCCACATCGCAGCCAGAATGGTCTTTTCAATGCATAACTCTCTCCAACTCCCTACCAAGACTTCTTCCAGGCCCAGCGGTTCAAGCCCTACCCAGGCCCTCCACCTCACTAAACAGCTCACAGCCTCTGCACCTCGTCTCTATCCCACACTGTGAGTTTGCTGGGCTCCTCCTGGCCAGAGAATGCTGTTACCCTGATGCCTAGCCAGACCTCGGTGATGATGAATCAGAGCAGCGGAGACACTGAAGGCGTTTGGGTCGGAAGAGTGACGACATGCATATTGGCTTCTGTCCCTGAAGGGCACCTGATGACTGTGTGAAGAGTGAACTTGAGAAGACAGGATTAAGCAACTTCCAGGTGAGCAGTGTGGGAGGCTTGGACACGGATGATAGGGGGGCAGATTTGCAATATATTGGAAACTGAGACCACATTTTCTGGTGTCCTTAGAAGGCACAGATGGTTGCTCATTGGCCAACTCCTCTGTATACCTCTTGCCAGGTTCTTCATGGGATCTGGGTTGTCAGGGCAAAGAGGGCAGGGAATGCTCCCAGTGAGGAGAAGACTGAGGAGCCTGGCCTGAACACAGCACTGAGGAAGAACACTCCTTGGAGATGAGCTCGAGAAATCTTGCAGGTCCATGACACCACAGTCATCCCACTGTATCAGCCCCTCCTGTCTTCACATTCTTCCCCATCCAGTCCAGATGCCATTTCTTACCACTTCAACTTCTCTCCCTCATCACTACCCCCAGTCCAATGCTCCTCTAACCCAGCTTCTGGCAAAACACCAACTCTGGATGGATCCAGTTTTCGCTTGTCTCTGGTTGCTAAGCCGTGTTGGAAATACCCAGGGATTGGTGTCACTGGAAGCCACTGGTGCCACTCTACGTTTACAGTCTCTGACTTCAGTGGACCCAGTGCTGCTGGCTGTCCTTTCCTCGCTCTTCCCTTGTTAGCGCTGTCACACTCCACGGTGGTTCCTGCTGATTTTCTTTAGCTGTCTCCTAAGTCCCACTCTTCCCTCAGGCTGGTGAACTCACTGCACTCACAGAAAACAGGAGCCAGCAGAAGAGGGCCTGGCCTTCTCCATCACCCTGTGAGCTCACCTGAGTCCCAAACTGCATGCTCTCGTCTCTCCCTAGTCTGCTGGATGTTCTTCTGTTTACTGAATCAGTCTGAGCCTCAAACCTTCCCATTTGCTCGGAATCTTCTTCTGTTCACCCTCTCTCCCCTCGTCACTACCCAGTTCTTCTTCTATCTGCTTCTTTATACCACACAGAAATTCGCTCAGATCTCCCTATTTTTGAACAGAAAAATGTCAAAGAACCTGTTTAAGAACCTCAACTTGAGACCCAAAACTCTAAAACTGCTAGAGAAAAAAATTAAGGATTTTTTTTTTTTAATTTAACAAATAGGAGTGAAGTCGGGCTTTCTGAGCAGAACTCCAATACCGTCAGAAACAAGACCAACGATCGACAAATGGGACCTCCCGAGAATCCAAACGCTCTGTACAGCAAAGGGAACTTCAGTCGGGTGAATAGGTGGTCCAAGAACAGGAGAAAACCGTTGCCAGTGGGCATCTGACAGAGGCTTTGTGTCTAGACTGTACAAAGAACTCAAAAAGATACATGAGAAAACAAACCACCCGATTAAAAACAGAGAGTTTTCAAAAGAAGAAATACAAGTGCCCAGTAAACATGTTTAAAGGGCTCAGCATCTTTCTCTAGCTGTCATGGAAATGCAGGTTGAAACTACATTGAGAGTTCATTTCACCCCAATCAGATCAGATGTCCTGAAGAAAACATAACAACAGATATTAGTGAGGGTGTGCGGAAGAGGAAACCCTTACCTACTATCCGTGGGCTGTAAACTGGATAGCCATCTGGCTGCTTTTCCAAGGGGCTAAAATAGAACTACCATGTGACCTAGTTAAACCACACATAAGTATGGACCCAAAGGACTCCACATTCCATGACCAGGACCCTTGTGCATCCACATTCATTGCTGTTTTATTCACAGTAGCCAGGAAATGGAGGTAGCCTAAATGCTCATCAACTGATGAGCAGATAATTAAAATGTGTACAAACACACAGTGGAATTGTATTCATGTGCGAAGAAAAATGAAATTTGCAGGAAAACATATGGAACCAGAAAATGTTGTACTGAGTGAGGAAATATGGGCCTAGAAAGTTGAATGCTACATGTTCTCTCTCATATGTGGATCAAAGCTTTGAATTTTTAATTTGTGCACTTAGGTTGTCTGTATAGACCTGGAAGCCAGGGAAAGGCTATTGTGTGAGGGGAGGAAGAAGACTACTGTAGCATGAATCTTGAAAGGTCTTATTAATAAAAACAAACTCAAGAGACAGATATTGGGGTGAACGCTGAAAGATTAGAGACATAGAACAGGCCACAGCTAACCTCACCTTGCCAATTCCTCAGCTGATCCTGTATCCTCGAACTGGAAGCCTCTGAGTCCTCACCCAAATGAGTCTCAGCTGAACTGCTGCTAAAAGCCTAAAAGCTTAACCTGCCTCTAGTTCCTGGTCTTCACACCTTATATACCTTTCTGCTTTCTTCCATCACTTCCTGGGATTAAAGGCATATGTCACCATGCCTGGCTGTTTCCAGTGTGGCTTTGAACTCACAGAGATCCAGATGGATCTCTGCCTCTGGAATTCTAGGATTAAAGGTGTGTGTGCCACCATTTTTTGGCCTCTATGTTTATCTAGTGGCTGTTCTGTTCTCTGACCCCAGATAAATTCATTAGGGTGCACAATATTTTGGGGAACACAATACCACCACAAATTACAACATATAAGATATGAGAGTGGGAATACTGATTGGGTCAAGGTTCCAACAAGGATGGGGTGGGAGTGAGCAGAGGAAGGGCTGGAGGGAAGCTCAGCTAAAACTAAGGATATGCGTTGATGCCATATGAAAACCTTACTTTATAAGCTAATTTAAAAATATAATTAAAAGAAAAAAGAATTTGAATAGAGATGCCTTGCTTGAGTGCATAACACTGATCCCAGAAGATGTGGGTTATTAAACTGAAATCCCAATGCCAGCTATGAACTACATCCCCATGAGCTGTTGTTGATCAAGAAGGTCTCGGAAGACCGCAAAACCACACAAATTATTAGCATGCTTTTGTTTGCCTACCAGTACTAGATGGTAAGGCCCTCTTGCTAAAGACATCACATAGTTTGGATGCAGGGCATGGAGAAGCCACGCTGCAACTGAGCTGGAAGCTTCCTCCCTGATGTCTAGCATTCACAGTCCCAGAAGTGCTTGCAGGCTACTGGAGGAGAAATATCATCAGTGGTCTTACCCAGCTGTGGACCTTGCATACTACAACACCAGCCTAATAGACAAAATGTACCTACTGGTGCGATGGTGGTCTGACTGTTACAGGAGTAACTATCCTCATTTTGATCTGAGGCCCGCTCCCAGAGGGAGCTCACGCCTGTTCCTATGAGCATGGTCAAAGGACAATATCTGGGAAAGTTCTAGATCCTAGTAGTAAAACTACTGCCTCTGTTTTGCTAAGTGGCCATGTTGCCAAACGGTCTCCATATATAATTATGTTTATAGACATAGAATAGTGCTGCCCACAGTCTTACTTAGAGAAACTTCTTTTTGCAGAAAATGGAAGCTAATCCAGAGACTTCTGGTGGGTCAAGTTGCTGAGAATAAGTGACTGTTCAACACTCCACAGACCATCTCTATCAGCCCTTTCAAGACTCAAAGAACAGCTCAGAAGAGGGGGCAGAAAGACTGTAAGAGCCACATCTTAGAGAGGAGGGCTGTGAAACAGTGTCTCTTAGGCATGGCAGGGCCATTGTGCTCACGAACCCACAGCAGCCATGGTTACCTGCATAGGATCTGCACAAGACTGGCCCTGTCAACATTCAGTTATTGATGACAAAGAGTCTCAAGAGTACTGGACTGTCCCTGGAGATCTATTAGCAATTGATAGCTTTTTGGGGAAGGAGGTTATTGCCTTCAGTGGTGTGGCCACTGGTGAGCTACCCATTCTCCACTAGATAGCTCCATCACCATGCCCATGAAGGCAGCCTGGTTAGGCTCAGTGGGTCATAGAATAAAACCAAAACTAAAGGACATGATTAAAGTAGAATAGGGACACTCATTGAGAGGATGAGGATTTAGTGGGGAGGATGTAAGAGGCTAGGGTGATGAGTGTGGCCTAGGTATTACCTACATGTGTGATGTAATTTTATTTCTTAAATTACAAAAGGAAAAAGGACTTGTTCCTCCCTTGTCTCTTAACTAGATCCCTCACCTGTCTTCTCATTAAAACTTTCTGAGAACATTGCCAATATGTTTTTGTTTCTGTCTTAGTTACTTTTCTATTGATATGATAAAACACCATCTCCAAGGCAAAGGATAGAAGAAAGGGTTTATTTGGGCTTATGGTTCCAGAGGGTGAGTCCATGACTGTCATGGCAGGGGCGTGGCAGCAGGCAGGCAGGGTGCAGAAGCTGAGGGCTCACATCTTTAAGTCCAAGGACAAAGCAGATAATAAGAAGTAGGGATTCTAACCTCAGAGCCTGTCCCCAGTGACATACTTCTTCCAGCAAGGCCACACCTCCTAAACCTACCCAAACAGTGCCACCAACTGGGTACCAAGCGTACAAATGCCTGAGACTATGGGGTCAACTCATTCAAACCCCCACAGTTTCTAAGTAATTCCCATTCTCTCCATGAGCCACCATCACCCAGTCTTTAATTTGAGCCTGCTCTCACCATGATTCCCAACCTCGATTTAAAGTAGTCCACCTTCTAGCCATTGTAACCCCTCTCTTCTCATTGACTTTTGTGACATTACACTCACTGAATTTTCATATTTAAGCTACTTGGCTTGACCTTGAATGAAAGAGTAAATGGGTTTCACTTTCTTTTCTTTTCCTTCTATACTTTTGGATAATTCTGTGGTAGATTATTTGTGGAAATGGTCTAGAGTCAGTCTGTCTGTCTATCTATCATCTATTTATTTTGAGTCAGGGCACCCTGTATTCCAGAGTGGCCTCTAACCCCTTCTTTAGCATAGGGCAACCTTGAACTTCCAATTCTCCTGCCAACACTTCCTAAGTGTTAGGATTCCAAGTGTGTGACACCATGCCTGGTTTGTTCTATGCTGAAGATGGAAGCCAGGACTTTGTATATCCTAAGCAGGACTCTACCAACTACACAGCCATATCCCAGCTCCCTGTTTATATTTTTATAGTATAACTTTGCAACTTTTCATATTGTAAGGTAGAGTGTATTTATCTGCTTCTTGAGTCTGGACTAGTCTTGACTTACTTTGGATAGTGAAACACATCAAAGCAACTTGTTGCACGTCTCTCTACTCCCCAAGCTTCTCCATCACGTGAACAAACCTGAGCCAGCCTCCTGGAAGAAATAAGTATTGTAATCTAGCCATAAGAGCTTATAGCCAATCAAGCAGTTGGTGATTGAGAACAGCCAGCCTCAGGAAACAACCAGAGCTGCCTTAGACACATAAGCAAGCTCATCTCTGATCAGCTGAGCCCAACCAAGATTATGGAACCATGTTCATCATGGAATCACCATGAACAGTAGTGCAGAACTGCTTTAAGAAGTTAAGGTTTGGATGATCTGTTATATGACAAATGTCATTATGGTTTCATTCCTTCTCATGCCCACAGTGATTGCCTTTATCTTGCTGAGCTCCTAGATTATGTCTCTGACATAGATCTGCCTTCTTTACAGCATTTACCTATTGGACAGTAGCATTTATTTATCTTGTTACATGCCCCAGAAGAAATTCTATAGAAGTATATCTTTATCTCTTAGTCACCCAATGTTGCAGGGTTTTCATTATTTCACCTGTCCTGTTGTTTCCGTTGCTATGATAAAACACCCTGGCTAAAATCAATTTAGGAGAGAATGAGTTTATTTTAGCGTACAATTTCAGGTTATACTCCATCACTGTAGGGTGATGTGGCAAGTGCTTGAAATAGCTGGTCACATCACTTCCACAGTCAGGATGAGGGGGGATGAGGGAGAGAAAGGGTTAGGAGAGGGAAGAGAGAGGGGAGAAAAGGGAAAGAGAAGGAGAAAGAGCAATGTATGTGTGCTTGTGTTAAGTTCAGCTTGATTTCTCCACTTTTACACAGTTTGGAATCCCCTGCCTAGGTAATGATGCCCCCCACAGTGGGCTGGGTCTTCCCACATCAGTTAATTAAGGCAGTTCCCTCAAACAAGCCCACAGACCAAGCTATTGTAGACAATGCTTCATTCATACTCTTTCCCTAGGTGCTTCAAAATTGCGTCCATCTTACATCTTACAGATAAAACACCTGAGATCAGGAGAGGCTAATGGCTTGACCACATAACCACACAAAAGAAAATGGTAGATCCAAACTTCGAACTCAGGTCTTTCAAATTCTAAATCTCACTCTGGAACCATTTCACTACTTTCTCCCAATCATACAGCCCCAGGGATGTACTATGTTCTCATCTCTCTACATTTATTCCTGTGCCTTTTCTTATAGACTCTAGTCTTGTGCTTTTCCTTGTCTCTTACTCACCCTTGAGACCTCCACTGGGACAGTAGCTCCTTAAGAAGCATCTCTGGCTTCCTCTCCTTTCCTAAGAATGGATCAGAGAACCCACCCTTCCTCCTCTACTACATCTATAGCATCTCTGGTGCAATCCTGCCTGCTCCCACAGCCTTGTGTTCACACTGGGTCTCTCCTTGGTCTGTGAACCTTTTGAGGTCAGGGATTCAGCACCAAGAGAACAGCTGTTGATTTCTGTGTCTGTTTTGAGCAGCCTAGGACCATGATCCAAAATATTCCAAAAGAAGAGCTGCTGAAATGTCATGCTTCCAGAGGCAGGGTCAGAGGAATGAAGCTGAGTCCCCCAAACTGCTCAGATCACCAGCTGCTCCTATAGAAACAGAAACTCAGTCCATTTGGCAATGTCTAAGGCAGTGAGTCTTAAAATGAACTTCTCGAAGATGGCATTTGCAAAGCTGCGCACCCCACACCCAAATATGCCGGCTAAGAGAAACTACAAGAGATCAGAAGGGCTCTGCTCTTTCTTCTTTATTTCACCAATAGACATTTTCTACTGAAAACAGACTCTAAAAATGTGCTAGAGAGACCAGAGATTTATGGAATGAAACTGGTCGCCTTGCCCATAACTCAGGGAATGAAGGACTGAAAATAGCCCCAAAGGGTGCCTGCCTTTGATAACAAAAACCAACCCTCTGCATGATGAGAGAGATTTGCCCAGAGCTCACGTCTCAGGAGCTGCCCTCACCCAACCAGAAAGTGAAGACACCATATAGCATAGGGCCATCAATTCCACTTCTGATGTGAGAAGACAGTGATGAAGGAAATCACCTTTAGGAGGGGCAAGTCTTTAGGAACAGGATCCTCAGTTCTAGAAAATGTCCCAAGCAATTATAAAAACCATCATTAAGTGTTTAGAGAGCAAACTCTGATACGGCAATGGGTCATGCCCAGAATATATCTCAAGAAGTTTCTCGGGGAAGCATCAGGAGTCTTTAACCATCCATCATTCAATAACCTCCTCTAAGACCTCAATTCTAAAATCAAGAGCAGAGAGTGAGTGCTGTAGAGAGTGTGTGCTGGGTTGTCCTTGAGTCTAGGTATCTGTATGGTGGCAACAGCTGGGTATTCATTTGGACTGCAGTTACCACTTGGTGCATAAGTGTGACAAAGATTAGAGGATCCATGTTTTCCTCTTCTTGACTATGTGGCTGAACTACATTTCCCAGTATCCCTTGCAATCAGATGTGTCCCAGAGACCAAGTTCTAGCCACTGCAGTACCAAAAGAAGAGATGTGTATTTGCAGGCTTGGCCTTTGGAAAAATCTCACAAATCAGCCTTACACAGTAAAAAGGCCTGAAGACAGATGATAATGGTGACTGCACAGCAGTGTGGATGTGCTTAAGGCTGGTGAATTGTACACTTGAAAAAGTTCAAATGATAAATTTTATGATATATATATTTTACCTTATTTTAAAATTTTTATATAAAATAAATGTTTAAAACTTCCAAACATCTCCTTTTCCCTTCCAATGACTGAGGCAGTTTTCAGCCAATCTAGGAAGACTCTGGAAATGTTGAAAATTATAGTCTCTATAAACACATGGTTACAAGGATGGCAAATAAATTTCTATTGTGTTTGAGCCACTGAACTTGTTGGGATTTATATTAATTATCTATTGCTATGTGATACATTGTCCCAAATCTTAGTGGCTAAAGATGACATTTATTCTATTACAGTTTGTTTCTGTGAGTCAAGACTTTAGGCAAGAACAAGGTCCTCACTTCAAAGTCCTCACAGGCAGCAATTTGGTGACAGTCGGAGCTACAATCATCTGAAGTTTGATTGACTAGGGAAGGCAATATCTGCTTCCCGACTTGCTCATGAGATGGTTGGCATGATTTAGTGGCTCACAGACTGTCTGCCAGAAGCCGCCCTCAGCTAGTGGCTATGAGAACCTCTCCGCAGAGGAACTTCATTGTAGGAAGCAAGCAAGAGCCGGAGGGCAAGAAGGAGTAAGATGGAACTTGGAGTTTCTGATCTCCTCTCAGCAGGGAAATCGCTGCTCTCTGCCACAGTCAGGTCCCTAGAAACAAGTCGCTGTGTCGGGGTCCACACTCAAAGGCTAGTACACGTAAGTAATCACAGGATGTGAAAGCCAGGAGGCAGGATTTTTGGAAACTGCACAGCCTATTTGTTACAGCATCTATCTTGCCTAACCGTTGCAATAAGGCCAAGGGAGTCATTCTCAGCTTTGGCATGGGTCTTTCTGGTGCCTCATGTATCCTTCCCATTTCTGGAGGCAGGGGCAAATGTGCAGGTTATGGGTAACTGAAGGGTAAGGGGTGGGTGATAACATTCTAAGAAAGACTTTTTCTAGCATGGTCTACATCAACACCATGACTACAGCTGTCCATCTCCAATAACAAACTGGGAACATTTTTTTTTCTCTTATTACTCCTACTGGCTAAAAGCCACAACAGAACATTCCCGTCTTTGTGCCTTTTGCTACCCTGTTTCCTGGAGATTCTGCCCAGCTTCTGATACTTTGGAAGATGGATGAGGAAGAACGCCAATCCAGCTTTCCTGAGGCCTGAGCTGGGGAGTTGCTGGTCAGACAGCTGTCAGATGCAAAGATCTTGGCTATGTGTGTAGCTCCACTTAATTGCTCATCTGGCTAAGCCCCATTCCTCTCCAGATGTTGCATCGCGGCACTGCTGGAATTGCCACTTTCAGCCCCCTCTCCTCACTCTAATTAAGCCAAAATAATAAGGCAACATGTTAGACACGACGATCAAGTTTTAATTAGACTTTGATAAACCCAATGTGAATTTGGTCTCATCAGGTGCAACATTTCTGATGAGCAGTGAGGCTGGTGAATCATGAGATGGTCTGAGTATAAATAGAAACTGGTCTTGATTTCGTTTGTGTGTACAGAAGGCTGAGTTTGGGTGTGTGTGTCACCACAATAGCCCTTTACATTGGGAGAGCACTTTACAGTTTGCAAAGTTTTTTCCCCCAGCCTATTGCTGAGTAATGGTGCGAGCCAAAGCTCATTTGGCACAAAGCATGCAAGCCCAGATGGCAAGAGCAGAGAAAAGATAACATTGAATCAGTTCCTACGCTGTGCCAAGCACTGTGCTGGGAGCACCATCTATGGAAGAGAAGTCAAACTCCCCATCATAAGTCTTAGCTCAAGTGTTGAGTGAGAACTCCCACCCAGGTCTGTTTGCTTCCTCCGTGGCATTCTCTTTGCCACCTCCTAAGAACAGCTTTCCAGAGCCATCTTGAAAGATGACTGTCATGGCGTCACAGAGCTGGAGCTGAAAGTGCTCCCAGAAATAGATCCACCCTCCTCACAGGGAAGATTAAGGCGCTGAAAGATGAAGGCATGACCCGGGTCACACAACCATTTAGTGGCAGAATAAGACAAAAAAAAAAAAAAAAAAAAAAAAAAGTATGACACAGCCACTCTCTAATTAATTAAATTCAATTTTACTTTAAAAAATCTTGCTGAGTATTAAGTGTGGGCTGTGCACTACTTTTGGGATAGATCCATGAATTAAGACAGGAAATGTTCCTGGAGCCAGTGGGTTTCTATCTTGTATTGCAGGAAGGGGCCAGGTAGTGAACAAAAAAGGAATTATGTAATTGTAATTTAAATTGTATGTTAAGGGGAGTTATATACTGGGGTGGTTTGGAAGAGAACTGTCCCCCATAGGCCCAAGTGTTTGGACACGCGGTTCCCAGTTGGTGGCGCTGTTTGGGGAGGTTGCAGAAACATTGGGAAGAATAGAGTTGCTGGAGGAAGTGTGTCCCTGGAGTCGGGCTTTGACAGCTTGCCACCTCACTCCACTTCATTTCCCTCTCTGCTCTGTGTTTCCAGTTGAAGAGATGATCAGCTCTTGCTGCCCTTCCCCCGCCACTAGGCGCTCCCCCTTGAACCATAATCAAACCAAACTCTTTCTTCGATAAGTTGCCTTTGCAATGGCAGAAAAGTAACTCATATACATCCTGTGGAGAAAGAAGCTAAGCAGGAAAGACCAAGAAGTTGTGGGGGAAGGGCACGGCGAAAGGTGCTTACCCAAGGTGGAGGTCGCGAGCATCGCAGTTGGGTGAAGTTAAAGGTGGCTCTTTCTGTGATGGACAAAACTTCCCAGACGTGAAGGTCTCTAGCCTTCTACTGATCGGTTCCCTGGGGGTTTACTGAGTACTTGCTGGGTCTAGTATTTTGTTGTTGTTGAGGTAGGAAGTAAAGGGAATCGTGCCTAGGTATTTCTCAAAACAACAAAATCATTGGCTCTGATTTCCACCCCCATCCCCGCCCCGCCCCGCCCTGCCCTGCTCTGTTGCAGCTGAGCAAAAGCGCTTCCTGCTAAGTGACTCCACTGTCACTGAGCCCTTCCTCAGGGTGCACACTGCTGGACATGAGAGGAAAAGGTGTCCCCAGCCCCTCTGCGATGCTGCAGCTTATCTGCAGACTTTCTCTCCTCTCGTGCTCTCTCAGTGCATGGCTACAGTGTCGTCTCTCTCCCCGCCCAAACATCCCACTAACCCTGACTTCTCTTTCCTCTTTTCAACCCCGCAGCCAAAGCTCTGTTTGAAACCCACCAGAAAACTAAATGAATCAGTGTCCCCTGCCCCTCCCACATCTCTTCCCATCTGCTAATTGGACTCTACTGACCCCAGACCATTTTCTCCCTCCTCCTAATTCTTTGAAGTAACATTCTAGAGATGAATGAGGTTCTGTCAGGGGCCTTCATGTTACACTATGTGGGAGCAGCAACTCTTTGCATCTGGGTAGAATTTCACAGTTGACAGAGCACTTTCAAATCTATCATACAGTGTGAGCCCCACAAAAGTGCTAGATCGTTCACTTCCTTTAACCCCTAGATTGGAAAGCCAACACTCATAGGACTGCTGGATTTGTCTAACATCACAGAGCCAAGGAAGTACCACTAAACATCTAGCATCCTTTCTAGAATCCCACATTGCCTAGCCCTGAGGAGAGACCACGTGGACAAAGAGGAGGAGACCCAGCCTCAGGAAGAGTAGAAGTTAACAGGGAGATCGGAGTGCAAACCAGGAGAGTGGGAGGTAGGAATTCTCAGACAGCAAGGTGCAGAAGTGGCCTGGGAACCTTGTCAAAGTGCAGATTCTGAGTCTATCTGGGGCGGAACCTGCGGTTCTGTAAGATCCCCCAGGTGGTGCTGATAGGGCCAGCCTCAAGATGCACTTTGAACAGCAGAGACCCTGCAGGTCTGAGCTCTGAGTCATCAGATGGGAGCTCACATCCCAGCTCAGCTCCACAGTAGCATGTGGCTTCACGAAAGCCAAAACTCAATGGGTTCATTTTTTATTTGTGTGTCTTTTTTTTTGTTTGTTTATTTGTTTATGAAACTGGGCAACCGAGAAATACCATGATGGGTATTCTGACTGTCCCTAACAAGACTGTCACCATAGGACTGTTCTACGTGTAGTCTGCACACAGGCACCTGCCTATGGGGATGGGTGTCAGATGAAGTCCTGTGTCCTCTTCATGCAATGCCCCCTGCAGGAGGCTACATGCACCTGCATCAGGGGGTGCCATTTTCTCACCCAAGGACAGTGCCTCGACTTTCATGGACTTCTGTCCCACCATAGCATGCCTATGGAGGTCAGAGGATCACTTGCAGGAAATGGTTCTCTCCTTCTACTATGCAGGTCCTTGGGGGGTTAAACTTGGGTCATCAGGCTTGGTGGCAGACACCTTTAGCCGTTAGGTCACCTTGCCTGCTTCCTAGCACCCTGACACTTAATTGACCTGTCTCTATAGAGCTGGATTGGTTGTGAGGCTCCTCATCTCTGCTTTGCCTCCCTTCTCATGGCTCTGATTTTGCCTGGTGACCCTTTTGCTGTTCTCTCAACGCCTCTGCTGAGTTCCACCCTGGTGACAGCCTTGTGGTAGGACCCATGGTTGCTCACTGCCTTTATTAAAACAACAGGGTCTCTATAAACATGGACTGGATAGCAGTCCAAGCATTGCAGAGGTAAACAAAAAGAACACAAGATCGGTCCTGTGGAGATACTGCTCACAAAGGGAAGAGAAAATATATATATATGTTGTTCGATCCTTCCAACACAAACACATGCTTGCATGCACACACACGTACCTGGACACACTCAGGCATACACACAGGCACACACACACACACATGCGTGGTCAACCCCTCCTTAACACACACACACACACACACACACACACACACACACACACACACACAGGAGTGCACATGCTCAGGCAAACACACAGGTACCAGGACACACAGGAACTCTCAGGATTATGAGATTAGAATGACGAGAAGATGAGGCTGGAGCCTAGTGCGACAGCCGTCACTGCCATTCTGCCTGTGCCCCGCCCTTTTCCCTACACGAAGTTATTTTAGGAGGCTGGAGTATAAAATAATCCATTCAACAAATGAAGTGTTTCTGGGTCCTGTGCCATGCACCAGACATTGTTCTTGTCTCCTTTCTAGGTCTTGGGGCTGTAACAACTAGCCATGGAAACAGATACCTCACCCTGCTGCAGCTTCTGCTCCCATCAGCCGAGGATAAGCCTTTGAGCTGCTTTCTCCTAGCTGAGACCCTAGTGAGGATGAAGGAGGTGATGGAATCCGTGAGACATCTTTTCTTTAGATCTTCGAGGGAGGTGGGGGCGTGAGCCAGGAAGGGCTAAGGGATCTACTGCTGCCTGCAGACTGCTGATGACTTGTGTTGTCCGCTCCTGTGAGTAAGATGCAGACTGTGCCCCCCGAGAGCTTGGTCCCCAGGAAGGCAACACTGAGTTGGTGTAAACTTTACGGGGTGGGTGGGGTCTAGGGAAGGGTGTTTAGTTCAGGGAGGCATTGTTACTCAAGGATTAATGTTGCACTAACTGGGGTGTCTTCTTGCTCTCCTGGGATCTCCGTCTCCCTTTCTGTGTCTCTGCCAGGTTGTGAGCATTGGGAGGGCAGGGAGAGCCACAGGGGGCTGAGTGAATGAGGCAGCTTGAGGATTGGGCTTTCAGCTTCCAAAACTCTGAACTATATGAGCCTTTTTCCTTATGAGGTTCCTAGCATCAGCTAATCTGTTACAGCCACAGGAAATGGGCTCATGTAATGATTCTTAGGAAAATTAGGAACATTAGGTTGGTTCTAGGTCAACATGAAGCAGGGAGAAAAGACTGCCCAGCGGGGGAAAGCTTGTGAGGACGAGCTTCTTAAGGGAGCTTCAATTGACCTTGCCCTGGTTGCTCAAAAAATCTGAAGAAAAAGGGAAAGGGTATGGGAGGCTTGACCGCACTTGTATTCCACGTGTGTTTGTATAATCATCCCACCCAAATTATACATGCCCTTCAGGACCCAGCTTGAGTTATCTTTGCCTTGGGACCATCCTGTGTTCCTCTTTTCAACAGCTGTCTCATTTTCTACTTAGCTCAGAGCTCTGGTTCCTGTCGCAGAATCCAGGCATTCAATGAACACATGCTAGGTGAGTGATGGAGGGAGAGAAGAGGGTTGGGAGGGAGGATACAGGGCCCATGCGGACACAGCTTCGTCTCAAACAAGCTTATTGGTTCCTTGGTGCTTGCATGTGGGTTGGGGGAAGCCTCAGGAAATGTCTGAGACTGATTAATTAGTCTTTCTTCCCCCACCCCGTGGCCCCTAGACTGTGGTCTTGTACATAATAAAAGTTCAATAAATGTGTGCTGAATGAAGGAAGAAAAGCTTTGACCAGAAATATGAATCCAAGGGTTCAGTTTTCCCATGAAACTTTAATGCCAGAAAGGCTTTCTGCATATGAAATTCATCCTCCCCGATCACCTTTACATAATTCAGGCAGCCTGGGGTTCTTTGGGGACTTCTCTGGACATTAAGTTCCTTCTCAACAGTCTGAGAATTGAACAGTTGCACTTAAGCGATTACCATCCATTTGTCATTATGAAGGGGGAATAGGAAGAGACTCGAGGAAGGGCATGGAGATCAGAGACAAAGCTGTAGTGGACCCAGGGCACAGAGGGACCCAAGACCAGGAGACACAGGAAGTCAGAGTGCAGGCCACCAACCCAGAGACACAGGGGGCCTCTACGCAGACTTCTGCTGTATTCATTCTTCTCCCCCTCCCCCACTTCCAATTGCATCATGAAAGTTCGCACCCCTCAGCACCAGTTTGACAGACACATCCCAACAGGAAGGATCAGGGAAGGAAAAATATTTTTTTTGTTGTTTTGGATCAAAAGCCTGGGAGAGGGTGAAGAAAGCCATGGAGGTAATTTTTGAAGACAGGAGTCTCCTGGGAGCTGTCAGAGGAGGGAGGAGGACTCAGAGAGAGGCTGAGGTTCTTCTACTCTCAGCTCCCACAAACATCTGTTCTGATGGCTGGAGATGGATAGATCCCGGGTGGGGAAGGCCATGGATGCAAAGGACTACGACCCTCCTTGAGGAATGTTAGTAAGCGACTCCAGGGAGGGACCCAGAACTCAGAAGGAAGAGGAGGCTCTGCAAAAAAAGAGGAGTGGTGAGCCCCCTCCAAGACCCTTATCTAGAATAATACACTCTCCTTGGAGGTGAAAGGACAGCGTGATGCTGTTGGGGAAAGGGTCTCCATGGGCGTAGTTGAGTTAAAGATTTTCGAGACGAGTTCCTTCAAAACTATCATGTGTTCCCTAAGCCTCTGAGTGAAGAGACAGAAAAGGAGAAGGCAAGGAAAGGAGAGGAGGAGACAACAGAAGACTGAGGCAGAGATGAAATGAGGTGGTCATAGACCCCAGAATGGCTGGGGCCAACAGCAGCCTGAGGGAACAAGGACAGGCTGTTCCCTGCCATCCTCAGTAGGAGCGGGGCCCTGCCCAGCGCTCCCTCCATGTTCTTCCTGTTGCACAGGACACTTGGTGCTTGGCGAGCAGGTATTCATCAAGATCGTCAAGGCATCACCAGGGAGCACTGCTTAACTGTTTCCAGCTCACGGTTTTAACTTAGTGAGTCATCCAACCCTTTTCATTGTAGGACACCAGAACATCCAGTCTGTGGATTCCTGCCAAGGAGTTGGGCTGACTGTACTTTTTTCAGGCTTGAGCAATCTTGATCCCAGAGAGGCTGTTGTCTTGCTGGGAAAGAGAGATGCCTGTAGGGTGACATATTCCTCATGAGTGCACCAGCGGGACTCATGGAGGAGAAGACCCAGACCAGAGACTAGAAGTTAACATGGAAAGAAGAGTGTAATACTAGCCAGAAGGCTTCTGAAATGGAAAATAAAAGAGGGACAATCCAGGGTAGAGTTGGAAGGGGAAGTGGGAGATGGATATGATCATATTTTAATACATATATGAGCAAGCCAGTAAGCAGAGCTCCTCCATGGCCTCTGCTTCAGTTTCTGCCTTTGGGTTCCTACCTTGAGTTCCTGACTTGACCTCTCTTCACTATGGACTGTAACTGTAAGCTGAAATACACCGTTTCCTCTCCAAGTAGCTTTTAGTCTTGGTGTTTGTCACAGCGGTAGGAACTGTAGCTAAGACACACATCAAAGCAAATTCCAGATGGAGCAGGGTTTTCATCATAAAAATTAAAACCATAAAAACACTGGAAATAAAACTTGGGAGAATTTATTTTAATGACTGTGATGTGAAGATGGTTTGGCTAAGCAAGACAAAAGTTCCAAGCTGGAAAAGTCAAGACTTGATTCATTTGAGTAGAAAAAAGAAAATTTTCTGAACATTAACGAGTGCTGTAAATAAGTGTTAAAGACAACAAACAGTCTGGGCAAAAACATCTGCAGCCCATGTGGCTGGGGTCAGCTTTGCTTTAATATGTCAAAAGCATTTTACAGATCAATAAGAAAATAACAAATGAACCAATGGGGTGGGGGAGACATGGGCTGAACAACACAAAACTTACAGACAACTCAAAGAAAAACTTGCAGAAGGCAATTGCTATTTTTTTTTTTAATATTCAAGCCACTTTCATGATTGAAGAGAAGGAATGAGACATTTTCATCTATTGGGTCTGAGAGAGAGTTTAGAGATTTGATACAGTTCAAGGGTGGCATTGGGCAAGGTTATCAGCCCTTCTAGGTGCTGTTAGTGGATACAAATTGGTGCAGGTTCTGAGGTGAGGAATTTGACAAAGAAGGGGCCAGATGGTCAATGGGTGCAATTCATGCCTCCAATGGTTCAGTCTTCCCAGCCAGTCCTTAAAGACCCCGTCTACCTGTCCTCAGCCACCTCCTGGGATCCATCCAACCAGCTCTGGAGAATTCACTCCAGGCCAGGTCAGCCCAGAGCATGGTACCTCCTCCTCTACCACCTGCTCCCTATGCTCTCATTAATGAGGTGAATGTTGATGGCTCTGCCCAGTGCTTTAGTGAAGAAGCCAGTGAAGCTCCAAGACCTGGTCGGTACCCTGCCTTCCTCCAGAAAGAACAGCAAGAGTCAGCCTGTGGGAAAGGGAAGAGATATGGGCCACGACGTTAGCACTGTGCAAGCAGAGCTGGTCATTACAGAAATGGGATGGGTGAGGGCTGTAAAGTTGGCTGTCCACAGGCAGGAAATTGTCACTGTGGGATCTGCACAGACTGGCTGCTGACACAGCGACACCTATGTTGTAAGTTCTATGAAATCTGTTACCTCAGTCCAAAGGAGGGGGTCACCATGGACCCAAATTCTCTCCATCATGGAGCCAACTCCTACAAGACAGTGGTCTGGGGATACAGTGTGGTGGTAGTAGATGTGGTGACAAGCATGTCCTCTAAGAAAATGACTATGGAAGCTGTCACCTCTGCCTTCCTGGTGATGAGAGGAGTTACTCCCCAGGACAGTGCTCGAATGCCTTCCCATTCCCAGACACTCATCACATCCACTTCATATATTTTTATCATACCTTTCATAAATGATCACACCCCTCCTCCTCAATAAAATATTAAACCAGTATATATGCTTTAATATAGCAATCTATCTTCTGGGAACCTAGCTTTCAGATATGCGCATGCATATGTCACAGACATGTAAGATTTCATGATTGGTAGTAATAGTAAAAGACAAGAAATAATTTAAATGTCAATCAATGGGGAACTAGTTTAGATAAATTATAGACTGCCAGCCATGCAATGGAAAATTAGGCAGCCATGAAAAAAGATGACAGCTGGTATAGACGCATCCAAGATATATTAATTTTTTTTAAAAAAAAGCAAAGTACCAAGCATTTCATCATTGATGCAAAATAGATTACATATGTATGAACTATTTCCAGAAGCAGAGCTGTCTAAACAAAAGTTGTACAGTAATGAGGATCCCTCTCTACCACATGAAGACCATCTCTAGCCAAACTCTAAGGAATGGAAGATCCATCCTTCAGAATATAAGGCTCTTCCTGGCTCCCCAACCTAGTAGTACCAGACATGGAGCTGGGCTCTTTTCTAGGGTTGTTATGTGAAAATGAGCTTGATCAGCAAGGTGCCTAACAAAGACTGAAGGAGTGGTACTCACTTTTGGCTGAGCAACCACAACTACATGAAGTCTTACGGTCTGGAGACCAGAAACCCAACCCAGGACGGGCTTCCCACTGCTGGTTGCTCCTGAGACCCAGCCTATGTGTAGAGACCTTATGCTGCCTCCTGGACCTGGGCTGTGTCTCCTGGGGGTGTAGGTAGATGGCTGGCTCCGAGGGTCCCTAGATCTGTGCCTGGATGGAGATCAAGACGCAGCTGTTGGCCTATATGGCTGTGCCCTCAGGGATTATGTGCATGCTCTCTGGAGTTCTAAGATGGCCCCAGAGTACTGCTCCCTAGCATCCTGAGATCCCCCAGGAGAGCAAAGGCTGGCTGTCTCAAGCACAGAGTGCTGTTTGCCTAGTCAGGGAAGATTCCAGTACTGGGTACTGTTGCGTGCTGGGGATCTGTGCTGTATCTGTGAGCACTGGAGGACTGAGGACCTCCCTTGAGTAGTGATCATGTTTCTGGCCTGCCTTCTGCTGCTGCCAGCATCGCTTTGTCATGAGCCACCTGTTACCAGGTGATATGACTTCCTAACCTTCTGATCTATTCAGTATCTTCCCCAAGACTTCTACCCTACAAATACCTACAAACGTGTATTATGTTCCTTCTGTGTGTTACACATGAGGTAGTCTTGAATTCAACTCTGTGCTTGGTATGATGGTAAACTTGATACCTACTATGTGGTGGGCATTGTGGTTATCTTTACACATACTGTGTGCTGGATCCATAACAACTTGGTAAGGAGTTGGGGTAATACCAAAAGCAGGGCCTACTTCCTTGTCACTGGTCTGACCAGGACGCATACACAGTGGTCTGGGAGTTTCCTAGGCTTCTCAGAGTGAGTTCAGCAGCCAGCATAGAGAACCAAATTGGTGAAGCTTTCAGAAAACTGAGGGCTAGAAATATGAGCAGACGTCATTTCAGGAGAGACCAGGAGATCTGTGATTGGTTGCAAATGCTGATGGATTGGAGATCAAGACAAGCCCAGTTAGTTCTGGCAGGCTCAGGGAGCTTTGTATATATCCTATGAGTCAGAGGCTAGACCAGGGAGCCCAGGCCATGCCATGGTATCTATGACCTCACTGTAGCCCCTGCACTGCCCATTCCTTCCCTTTCAACAGCAGTTTGGGTCACTGCAAGTTGCAATAGCAGATTCCTTCTGCCAGATACTCCTAGGAGATGGCGCCAACAGCTGCTGTGCCCTGGTCAGCCACCAGCCTGGGAGTGTGGTCAGTGGCTCTGACACGGTACATTTAACAGTCCATCTCTGCTAGGGGTCATTTTCTTTCTCTCTCCCCTCCTACACATGCCAATCTGCATCCCAAAGGCTGGCCTAGGCTCGTTGGATAAGGGTGGCTCCAGATGGTCTCGTGTCTTGTTGAGATACATCACAAACTCCAACACAACCGGAGAACTGATGCAACCATCACTACATCCTACAGCCCGCAACACCCCTGAGGTGGCAGGTGGTGTGTGTAGCAGCCCCCAGCTGCCAATCTGAGTCACCAGCAAGCCTCCTTGAACTTCTCCGGGCTTTAGCTTTGGCAACAGTAAAAAGAGAAGAAAGTGTATCTACTTCGTAGGGTGGCTGTGAAGATTAAATGAATTAATATATCTAAAAGCACTTGAATCAGCGCCTGGCACACATGGAGTGCTCAATAAATATCAGCTAACATTGCCACTAACAATGACATATTGAACACCAGGCGCCATGCTTCGCATCCATTACAGAATTCTCAGGAAGGGCTTTGGTGCCTGTCCTCACCCTCTTTTGCTGATAAAGAAACTGAGTCAAACAAAGGAGAAGGAGCTTGGTGTTGAGGAAGCAGCAGAGCTGAGATGTGAACCCAGAGGGCCAAGCCCAGAAGACGACTCTAACTCCTGATCCATGCTACCCAGCAGCAACTGACTCTTTGGATGGATTTGCTGGTAGCATCATCAGACACCATGAAGGTGCCCCTCTTAGCTAATGCCAGGGACCATTCCTTGTGCACAGACAGTAACCTGGGTCATGTCTCCATAGGGACAGCTGTTGATTCAGATAAGGTGATGGCAGGGAACCCTAGATGGAGTCAGCAATGGTCATAGCTAACAGTTACCTACCACTGAGCCAAATACTTCACCGCAACTTCAAACACAACAGGCTCAACACACACATATGAAATAGAGACATAGACAAATAATTTGCCCAAAAAAAAACGCAACTAGGTAGTGGCAGATCTGGAATTTGAACCCTGGTCTGGCTCCAGAGGACACATGGTAAGTATTGCCATAATTGCATGAGCAACTGGGATGTCTGACACATGGCCAGAGCAGAGCACATATGCAGGAGGTTCAAGGTCGACCTTTCAGGCAATCCTATGCCTCAGCCAAGCAGAAAGTGCCCCCAGCCACTGAAATATGTAAAAAGAAGGGGGAGGTGTGTGTGGAACTCATCAGGCTGTCAGGGTTACAGAACTCCAGATGAGAGATGAGGAGGAGGCTGTAGGGCTAGCAAGGGGAGCATTTGGCTGAGAGTTTAGGGGAGCTTGGAGCTGGCTCTGGGTGTAGGATCCGCAGCAGCTGTCTTTGGGCATCACCTTACTGGTGCATGCATTAAGGCAGCCAGTTTCTCTGAGAATGGAAGCTCTCCCTTGTTTTTATCTCCTTTGTTCTATTAAGAGAACTATGGGTGGTTGTAGGAACAGAGACCTGTAACAGGTTGATCTCTCTGAAGACAGAAATGGCACTGTTCCCCCAGCAGCTCCTCTCGGGAGGGTCCTGGCTGGGCACAGCAAACACCACTGAGACTGGCAGAGGTGAAGAGGTGAAGCCTGAGCCATTGATGTGACGCAGCAAGGGGTCTGTCCTGGTTTGCCGTAACTGTCCATTTGACACAGCCTAGAATCATCTGGGGAGAGTCTCACTTGAGAAATTGCCTGCATCAGGTTGTCCTGTGGGCATGTCTGTGGGGGATTGTCTTGGTTGTTAATTGATATAAAAAAGCCCAGCCCACTGTGGGCAGCACCATTCTCTAGGCAGGGAGTCCTGAGCTATAAAAAGCTAGCTGTGCATGAACCTGATGCCACGCAGCATGCAGCAGCCTCCGTGGTCCCTGCCCCACTTCTGAGACTGTACAGTGAGTTCCTTGGTCAGGGGTAATGCTGTGGATTAGCCATGGGGCCTGTCTTGAGGTTTCCTGACTTGACCTCCCTTTAATGATGGATTATAAACAGGAATTACAATCCAAACAGTCTCCTCCCTCACGTTGCTTTTGGCTGGGGTGTTTTTATCGTAGCCACAGAAATGAAAACAGAACAGGGCCCAAGAGGTAGAATGAATTCTTTGCAAGCCTCCCCGACCCAAACCCAAACCAGAGGGACACATTGAAAGGACCTGGGTTTAATCCGCACAAGTAAACCAGCCTATGAGTGTCTTACGAGCAAGGAACCTTTCGTGGCTGAACGTGTCTTCTCCACTGGACAGTTTGTGCTCTCTGTTCACAGACCCTTGGTTCAGCCAATGATACTTCGTTTTTGTTTTAGCCTTTCCTTTTGAGACAGACCCGTTATGTGGCCCAGGCCAGCATCATGCTTGTCACACCCTCATACCTTAGCCTTCAAAGTGCTGGGGTCATGAGTGTGTACCGCCACACCCAGTTTCACACTCTGTGAGGACCAACCTCATGTCAGGCACTGGGATGGGAACACAATGATGAAGGACACCAGCCTACCTTTGACCTCAAAGGTGTGCATTTACAGCTGGATACTGAGGAGGATTCTCAGGGGTAGAGAGGCAGCTCAGTGAGTTGTTGGTTGTGGATCCCTTGCCTAGCATGTGTGAAGCCCAGAGCTCAATCTTTAGCTCTGTAACAGCGACAACCAACTACTACTGTTTTAAAGATGTGTGTGTGTGTGTGTGTGTGTGTGTGTGTGTGTGTGTGTGTGTACTCTCAGAGGCCAGAAGAGGGCATCAGATTCCCCTGGAACTACAGTTACAGGTAGTTGAGAGTCACCTAAAGTGGGTTCTGGGAACTGAACACCATTCATTTGAAAGACAACAAGTGCTCTTGACCATGGAGCCATCTCTCCAGTCTCCAAAAAAAGTCCCTTGTCTACTGGGCCATGACATTTTGATGGGTCATAGACCACTAGAGGAAAGCTCTGAGCACGCCCTTACACAATGCAGTGTTTCACATCCAAGTCTGTTATCTGCATTGCAAGCATTCAATCCCCCAGCCCCCACACTCACACAGCTGAGCAGAGGCTGGCTGGTGGCTGGCCCTGATGAGAAGATGACAGTGTCATGCAGCGACACAGAGAAGGAGCCAGCAGAGATGCATCTACAGCAGGCAGGGCTAGAATCAATGAAGCCAGCCATGATTAGGGAATCCAAGTTCTAAGTGGGGTGGGAAGACTGGCTCTGTGAGTTCAGAATCTTGGAGGAGTTCCTCCTGGAAGGATGAACAGAGATAAATGCACGTGAGATGGAAAATGGCTGGCAGAGGAGAACCAGAGGTTGGTGAGCTCGTCTTTGGTTGAGGGGTTTGAGGACCTAGGAGGAAAACAGAAAGCCCTTGGGGGATTAGGAGGAGTGGGTGGGTATGAAAACATGACAGGAAGATGCCTCAGAGAGAGTTGGGCAGTGACTTCATCTAACTCAAGGCTCATGCTGCTAACCCACTGATGCTTCTAGGACAGACTTTCTGCTCCTGGGCTCTATGGGGCGGGGATGGAGCTGATCGCAGTCCAGAAGCACCCCCAGAGATAGAATTGGAGCACTTCCAGGAACCCTCAGAAATACCTCTAGAAGCCAAGCCTGGATGTCAGTTGGATGGTCTGAGGCAGATAGAGTAGGATCAGAGGTTTCAACATTCCTCCCTGAGTTAAATCCCAAAAGGCCATGAGCTGGGTCCTCCCTGAAGAGGTCTTGGGGACGTTAGTAACTAGAGGAAGTTGGTATTGGAAGATCTATCTCTATAGCTGGCCACCAAGTCATCTTCCGGGAAGGAAAGACTCTGAGGGCTGCTCCCTACATCACCGTCACTGTCTTCCCCAAGCTGGGAATGGATGCTGATAGGAAGAGATCCCAAGGGACAGAAGCGGCCTTCCAGCTCTTGCTTTAGAGATGCAAAACCACAGAGCCCAGGGTCTCCCTCTGTTGTGTGACTTCTTGGGAGAGTCACCCAAAAAAGGACCTAACACCATCCCCAAAACCAATTGCATCTAACTCCAGGGTGCTGAACCAACCAGTTTACTGGGGATATTTACTGGCACCAGGAAGACTCTGGGGCAGCTACATTACCATAAACCCCATGCCAGAGTGGGCGACAGCCTGTGAAAACTACCTTCTTAGGATCATCTATGCAGCTTGAGGAAAAGTCTCCTCTCACCCAACAATTGTTTACTGCTTGAAGAGGGGCCTCAGGAGTCCCATGCCTTTCTTGGGAATTTCAAGACCCTCCCTGTTCCTTCCAGAAGGGAATGTTTCCGTCTGGAAGAAGCAGCTACGCAGCACCCTGCCTCTGTGCAGCCACTGTGGGTGCTTTGCATCTGAAGGTCTGTAATCCTCAATGGTCTTTATTAACCAGTCAAGGAAGAAATGACATATGGGGGGTTACAGCCATTGTCCAAGATCACGGTCATGTAGGTCTAGAACGCAAACAAGGCTCTGAGAGCCAGATCATTGTGTCATCCTGCCCCCTTGCCATTTGCCCTGCATTGACACCTCCAGTCACACCACAGCGATATCTTGTTTTATGGCCTTTCACATGGCATTTCCGTAACCACAACAACCACAGTCCTTGGCAGAGACATGGACTCAGCGCTTGTTGGCTCTTTTGCTGGCTAGCTTGCTCGTTCTCTCGATGGGCAGCATGAGATCCAGACAGCTGAACACATTTCCACCCTTGTTCTGGCTTCTTCCACGTAGCAACTGGGCCCTCCAAGCAGCTGATTCTTAATGCTCGTGTTCCTGATTTGATAATGTTGTCTCTTTCCAGCCTTCACTGGAATACCAGCTCACCTACCACTCTGCCAGCTGACGTCCTGGAGACAGGCTGGCCTGGCCTGATAGTGTGTGTGTTGTCTCCCCGTCCATGAGCACTGTCTCCCCTTGCTAGGATCTCTCCCTAAATATCTACTGATGATGTCACAGTCTTTAAGCCAGATCCTCATCCACATTTAGTCCAGCTTTCCCCAACCCCAGAAAATCATCTCTCTCCAAAACTGGTTCTGCCAGCTGAGATTTTTCTATCCTTAAATGGTCTAGCCCAGGACGTCCAAAAACCTGTCCCCAAGTTAACTGTGATCTGCGGTGCTGCAGCTCAGCCTAGGAAAGACCTGGAAGTTCGGCAGATTGGCCACGGTGATTGACAGGAGATGCTGGACCTGCTGTCCCATCTGGCACAGCCCTGAAGGAGCCCAGGCACTTGGCCCTTGAACAAATGCTACTGTGAGTCGTGACTTAACTGTTTCTTGTCTTCTCTCCCTGAGTCGACCATGGTCTCTTGAGCTTAGCTTCATATTCCACATCAAAAATAAAGAATTGAATCAGTAATTAGAGGAGGAGGAAGAGAGACGCAAGCTCATCTGCTTTGAAAAGGGCACTTAGCAGTGGCTGTGAATTGAGGACTCTATCAATTCATATGCTGATTCTCTAATATCTAAAGTAAAGGTATTTAAAGATGAAGCTACTGGGGGCTAATTAGGGTTAATGAGGTCATAAGGGCGGGTTCCTAGTGATGGGACTAGTGTCCTTATAGAGACACTCCTCTCTTTCTCCCTCCACCCCCCTCTCTCCACACCAGAGATCATGTGAGTACACTGTGCTTTGGTGACTTCTAAAGGCCAACATATCAAGACTCCAATTGAAGTCTATCTTCTCAGAGCCTTAATTGTGGACTTACCAGCCTCTGGGATGGTAGGAAATGAACACTAGCTGTTTAAAACAGCAAGTCCCTGGGGCTGGAGAGATGGCTCAGTGGTTAAAAACACTGACTGCTCTTCCAGAGGACCTAGGTTCAATTCCCAGCACCCACATGGCCATTCACACCTGTCTGTAACTCCAAGATCTGACATCCTCACACAGACATACATGCAGGAAGACATATATTCATATAAAATAAAAATAAAGAAATTATAAAGAAAAAGACACCGAGTCATGCAACTTGAGTTGGGTGCATTCTGTCTTAATCTCCAATACCTATTGAGGGAATGGCTAAGACGCCCCTGGTTTATGCCTCCACACTGCCCACCCTTCTTCCTCATAGTATTCGAATTTCACTTCTGTTTTAGGTGTGTTAGTGTGCTTCATGAGTCCTGTCTGCAGTTCAGGTTCTCATCTTTCACCCAGCCATACTATAAGCCTGATCACATGAACACAACTATCAAATCCTAGCTACAGCTGAGCCTGGCCATCTGGGTTCAAATCCCAGCTCTGAGAATTACCCTTTGAGTAGCCCTAGGCAAGTATTTTAAGCTGTCTGCAGCTTGGAACTAGTACCTATTTCATGGGCTCCTGGAGAATATTAACCCATGTGAAGTTATGCAGAGAGATGCCTGCCGTGTTGTGAATACTCAATAAATACTGCTACCCATGTGACCACGGTGGGAGCCGTAAATGGGACATCTCATTGTTACATCTACATAAGCTCAGGCTCCTTAGAGAAGGAGGGGCTAGGCAACAAAGAAAGCTGCCTCATTTCCCCCTGCTTTGAACTTGACCGTGATGTGATTCTACAGTTAGAGCTGTTATTCAGGGTTTGGAACCAATAACCTCAGAACAAATCCTTCAACATGTTAGTGTGACAAGTCAGAAACTTGGATCAGCACAGCCCAGAACTTCTGCTTATGTGAGATGAGGTCAGCCATTCTGTGTTCTGTGCCCACTGTACCGGTGAGGAAACTGAGGCTGGAGAAGGATGAGAGAGCAGTCAGGTAGCTCACTCAGGATCCTGCAGCTAGATAATAGATGAAGAATTCAAACACACAACCCAAGCCTCCTTCATCAGGACCAACAGAACTGGAGGCTTGGAGAGAGGAGTGCATGGCTTGGAGAGGAGTTGATGGAGAGGCATGCTTCGCCTGACTCCGTTTGGAGCTTCCTGGGGAAGAGGTGTACGAGCAGGTGCCTGCCTGCCTCCAGTGCCTCAGCTGTCAATAAAACCCCCAGCCTGGCTGTGGCAAGCTGCAGATTCATGCAAATTCGGGGCCTATATTTAGCAGTAATTTAGCTGTCATCAGTCAGAGAGAGAAGAAAAAGCCCTCCCCAATGTAATGGTTATTCATATCCACTACCTACTCTTCTGGTGCCTCAGAAATCCGAGGCAATCTGACTCAAAGTGATGGTGCCACAAAGGGGGCTGACTGGTTTGAAATATTTGACCTCCCCCTCCCCCGGGGGGGAGGGGCAGAGATGATGGGGCGATGGTCTGAGGACAAAAGGAAGGAGGGGACTTTCTTCATGGAGAGTGATGATAAGGGAGCAGAGATGGGGATGAGTCAGTGGCAGCCATGAGTCAGAGGATGACAGAGCTGGAAAAGTCTCTGACACTAAGCAGCCCCATCACCTGGGAAACTGAGGCCAGGGAAGGGAGCCATCAGAACAATAGTTGCCCTAATTAACACTAATTGAATCTTGTTCTCTGGGTCAGAGAGGATGGTTAGCCCGGGTGGACAGTTACTGGTTCCTCCCAGTAACAAGAGCAAATCAGAATGAGTGGCCCCAGTTTACAGGTTGGCGACTGGAGAGTCAGGCACTGCGAGGCTGTGAGCCCAGCTCCACCTGATGCCACAGCCGTTGCTTAGAACCATTAGTAACAGTTTTACAGTTGACATTTGCCGGAGCTGGACTAGACCTTGGCTTGACCAGATTCCTGGTCTTTATTTTCTCCTGTATCACACAGGCACAGGGACGGTGATTGGTAAGAAAGGGGCAGGGGGAGGGCATTTGTGACTGAGGTGGCTGGAGGTTTAGAGGAAGCAAGCATATCCCTTGTGTCCTTTCAGCCAAGCAGCCATTAGATTCCTTAGGAGATGGGTCGGGGGGGGGGGGGGGAGAGTGCCTGAGAGGCTTGTGGAAGGGCTGCTTTAGGAAAGATGCATGATGGGAGAAGGGGCTTTGTCATCATAAAAGTACCTGGGTGGCCTGGCGGAGAGGCCTGGCTGCAAAGGCAGAAGGTGGGGAGATTCACTCTCTTGCCTAAAGGGAACCAAGCATCACTGTGCTAGGAGCCCCAGAGGGAGTGCTATTCAGTGAGCACACTTGACCTAATTACGCCTGGGTCAGGAAGGGCTCTCAGCCCACAGAACCTAACTATAGACTTTGAGAAGAGCGAGCCTCCTTCCCCTGAACCATCACCAGGCTTCCTCCCAAGCTGACTCCCAAGCACTAAGACCCAACCAACACGCACATGTGACACAGGCAACATAGAGTGAGTCACCTGACCTCACACCTCAGCTTGGTCATCTATTCAATAGGAATAATAAAATCCCTCCTGCATGGGTGAGTCAACCCGTGGAAAGTGTGGAGTACTGGGCCTGGGCCAGGCTGGGTCAATGTTCTTGTGAGTTATTCTCATCATTATTATCATCATCATCATCATCATCATCATCATCATCACCATTGTTGCTTTTGTTGTTGAAGATTCTGAGAAACTTTTACCTGCCAAAGCAGATGGTATGTAGAATGAGGTGTTTTTCCTCAGTAAACTCAAGGTAATTAAATTATCTTTTTGCTATACCACAGACTGTTCAAGCCAATCATTCAGATAATACAGAAACACATATTTCCAGACAGTTCCCCACCACCACACAGCCCATCTCCTCATAGCTGCTCAGACATCTGAAGGCCATCTGGCTTCAAACATAGGATGTTTGGACCCAGAGTGACTCCGGCTGCTCCTCTTCCATGTGCACCCCAGGGCTGCCTCTGCATTATCATCCACCAGACTCTAGTCTCCGGAATCAGAGACCCAAAGATCCCTCCTCTCTGTCCTGGAAGTTCCAGATATCAAATGCAGCTACAGAGTCAGCACTCTGTAACTCACACAGCCGGGGAAAATCGCAGCAAATAACAGCGCTAATGGACGGGATGGAAGAAGAGAGGTTGATGTCTCCAGGCCACAAGATGAAGGGCCGATGCTTGCGCTCGGGATCCCAACCAAGCGCTTCAGCAGCTACTGCCTCCTAAAGTGAAAAAAAAACATGGTAGCGTGCCAGACGTGGTGGCACAGGTGTGCTATCCCAGCGTGCAGGATGCTGAGGTGAGAGAATTACAAGTTCAAGGCCAGCCTGTGTTACAAAGTGAGATCCTGTCTCAAAAAGTGAAAACAAACAAGACTCCACAACAGTGTCTCGGGAGACGGAGTTCTGTCTGTTCTGCTGCTTCTCAAAGGGCTGCTTTGACTGTTCTCTTCTGAAGCCCTTCACCAGAGGATAGAACACAAGGTTATCAGTCCTCCGTGGCTCTGCACCGTGGGTACCTTGCACCACCACCAGCAGCAGACGCAGATGTAGCGACAGCAGCAATGAATATTTGAGACTGTCAACTCCCAGGATCCCCCTACATCTGTTGAACACGGAGCCAGCAGCTCTGGAGGAGGGTCCCGACAGTAGGTTTTAATAAGCCCTCCAGGGGATTCTGGCAGCACCCTCAGGCTCAAGGACCACCAGTCTAGTCAACACTTCTCACGCTTTGCTATTAGAATCATCTAGGGAGCTTTCAGAGCTCCCAGTGGTCAACCCACACAGTCCAGACCAATTAAATCATAGTCTCTAGAGGTGGGATTCAGACCTCAGTGTTTTCAAGTCTGCCCACCCCAGGTGATTCTCGATATCCATGGAGGGTTGCAAATCATTAATCTAAATATTTAAGAGACAGATCTGCAACCCCTCACTTTCCAATTCAACCGCACTTAGCCAAAGCCACGAAGCAGTTTTACCTCCACTTGAAAGGAGGAATCTCAAATGTATGCTGCGCCTACCGGATTGGAAGTCATCACTACATTTATTTACCTAGGAGTGGACACAGGGATGAGATTGTTATGGAGCTGGATGCTCAAAGTCAGAAGCAAATCTACCTTCAGGCAAACTATACAAGCCCTAACCAGTCTCAGGCTAGAGAAAATGTCGGACATAAAGAGTAGTTTGTCGCCGGGCGGTGGTGGCGCACCCTTTAATCCCAGCACTCGGGGAGAGGCAGAAGCAGGCGGATCTCTGTGAGTTCGAGGCCAGCCTGGTCTCCAAAGTGAGTTTCAGGAAAGGCGCAAAGCTACACAGAGAAACCCTGTCTCAAAAAACAAAACAAAACAACAACAACAACAACAAAAAGAGTAGTTTGTCTACACTACCATCTTGGGACAGGAAGGGAATGGTGGTCCTTGAGGATGTGACATACTAAACAATGTAACAGATTTCTGACTTCTGCTTAGTCCCTAAATAGACAAACTAAAAGTTGTTGCCAGCACAGGTGAAACTTCCAAACTTGGTTCTTCATCCAGTAAGGTGTGTGTATGTGTGTCGATGTGCACATTCATACATGCAGACGTGTGCCTGCATGTGCATACGGAGGCTAAAGAATGGCAGGTATCTACTACACGAGATCGATCCAGTCTAAAAGAGAAACAGAGCCAGGTGGTGGAGGCTCACACCTTTAATCCCAGCACTAGGGAGGGGATAGGGCTGGGCCGAGAGAGGAATATAAGGTGGGAGGAGACAAGAGCTTGCCCCCCTTTTCGGTAAGAATTCTCTTGTGGCTGGCTGCTCTGCTTCTCTGATATCTCAGCTTTTACCCCGATATCTGACTCTGGGTTTTTATTATTAAGACCAATTAGAATTTGTGCTACAGGTATCTTGTGCTAACATTCTCCTATTACTCTCTTTTAGACAGGGTCTCTCACTGAACCTGGAGCTAGGCTGGCAATCAGCAAGCCCCAGGGATCCTCCTGCCTCTACCTGCTAGAGCTGGGGTTGCAGGTATGCAGATGGCCATGCCCAGCTTTAAGTCAGCTCCGAGGATTTGAACTCAGGTCTTCGTGTTTGTGCTGAAAGCTCTCTTACCCGTTGGGCCATCTCTCCGGGCCACCATGCAGGATTTGAATCTTCCTCAGTCGGATTTCAGAGCCAATGCACTTAATTCCTAATGAAAAACAATCGTTAGAAAGCAACAGAAGGAAAAACTTTCATCATAAAAAAGCTGCCTACAACAGCAAAAAGAGTCGAGAGACCCAAATAAGAACAGCAATAACAGCGATGCTGACAGCGTTATCCTTCCATGGTCTCAATGACCCCGAGGAACCCACTACTCTAAGAACTGCATGGGAATAATCCTGACATTTTGATGACTGTCACTCCTTCATTTATCTATGGGTTCCACACACATGAATCCAACCAAGCACAATCAAGAACATTCCAGAAAATGTCCATCTGTTAAATGCATGTAACATGAGGAAGAAATAGTCCTGTGTTATTTAAGCCACTGTGACGTGGGGGTTCACAACTACAGTGTAACAGCTCCGCCAGGCTGACTCATTAGCAGTACTTTGGACTTTCTTACTTCTCATTAACACATCACAGCTGTCTGCGCAGCGTTTCCATCGTATTGGGTATCATGAGTGATCTGAAGGGGACTTGAAGGGCAAAAGAGTTACACATAGGTTATATGCAAACACTACACCAGTTTACATAAGAAGCTTGAGTCTCTGTGAGTTTCACTCAGAGGTCCTCATACCAACCTCTCCTGGAATCTGCACCACAACTGTGTATGTTGTAAAAAAAAAAACAATGGCAGTGACGCAGAGTTTGAAATTTTATCTTGTGAAAATTATCAAGTATATCTAATCCCTACAATATGACATGAAGGAGAAATAAGCCCGTGCTTTTGAACCACTGAGGTGTGGGGAGTGTGTCCAAAAAATAACTGCTTTTCCTGACCCATACTTTACATAATATTATCTCACTGGCCTTATGAGATGCAGCCCTAGAGTGATTTCTACCTATCCATAGATGGATAAACTGAGGCTAAGAGGGATTTGAATACTAACTTGCCCAGCTCACTGAACTCTGAGGTACTAAATGGGGCCAGCTGACTGAACGCTGTAATGGATGTAGTAAGAAATGGTACGGCCACTCCAAAGGCCTGCTAGTAGGAAACCATAGAGATCAATAACGTTAAGGATAATGTGGAAACAGGAGAACATGTCTGAAGAAATAGCAGGTGGATGAAACAAATGACCAGGCCGAGGGAACATCATTTTTACAATCAGGTTTCTGGCTGGGGCTTGGCTGCCATTCTCCCCATCTAAACATCATGGTGAAACTCAGTCCCCAAATGTAGCAATGTCGACAGCTGGTGGGAGAGAGGTGGCTAGGTCGTGAGGAAGGATGAATGACATCCACATGGGATGAGACTGGCTGCTGGGAGACTGAATGGTTGAAGACGGAGTGGAAGATGGACTGGAAGACAGCTCAGTTGGTGATGTGTTTGCGTGAAGACTGAAGTTCAAGCCCACATTGGAAAAGACCACAGTGAGCCAGAAAGATGATTTGGTGGGAAAAGGCGCTTGCCACAAGCCTGACAAACTGAGTTAGGTTTCTTTCATGGTGGAAGGACAGAACTGACTTCTCTATTGTTATCCTCAGAGCTCTACATACATGCACTCACTTTTATACACACACAAATAAATAAATGTGATTTTTTTTAAGGGTCACTGTGAGGTACTTGTAATTGTCATGCTGGGGAAGTGGAGACAGGTGGATCTCTGGGGACCTAGCCCATGTGTCAAGTTTCAGGTTTGTTTGTTTTTTTTTAGTTTGTTTGTTTTATTTTATTTTACAATACCATTCAGTTCTACATAATAGCCACAGATTCCCTTGTTCTCCCCCTTCCTGCCCCCCTCCCCTTCCTCCCAGCCCACCCCCCCATTCCCACCTTCTCCAGATCAAGGCCTCCCCTGAGGACTGAGATCGACCTGATAGACTCAGTCCAGGCAGGTCCAGTCCCCTCCTCCCAGATTGAGTCAAGCGTCCCTGCATAAGTCCCAGGTTTCAAACAGCTAACTCATGTAACGAGCCCAGGACCTGGTCCCACTGCCTAGATGCCTCCCAAACAGATCAAGCCAATCAATTGTCTCACCTATTCAGAGGGCCTGATCCAGTTGGGGGCCCTCAGCCTTTGGTTCATAGTTCATGTGTTTCCATTCGTTTGACTATTTGTCCCTGTGCTTTATCCAACCTTGGTTTCAACAATTCTCGCTCATATAAACCCTCCTCTTTCTCGCTAATTAGACTCCCGGTGCTCCACCCAGGGCCTAGCCGTGGATGTCTGCATCTAGATTCCTCAGTCCTTGGATGGGGTTTCTGGCACAACTATTAGGGTGTTTGGCTATCCCATCACCAGAGTAGGTCAGTTCCGGCTGTCTCTTGACCATTGCCAGCAGTCTTTTGTGGGGGTATCTTTGCTAAGAGGGAAATTCATAGCACTAAATGCCCACATAAAGAAGTTGGATAAATCTCACACTAGTGACTTAACAGCACACCTGAAAGCTCTAGAACAAGAAGAAGCAAAGTCTCCCAGGAAGAATAGACTCCAGGAAATTATCAAAGTGAAAGGTGAAATTAATAAAATAGAAACTAAGAGAACAATACAAAAAAATTAATGAAACGAAGAGTTGGTTCTTTGAGAAAATCAACAAGATAGACAAGCCCTTATCCAAACTAACCAAAAGACAGAGAGAGAGAGAATCCAAATCAACAAAATCAGAAATGAAAAGGGGAACATAACAACAGACATTGAGGAAATCCAGAGAATCATCAGGTCATATTTCAAAAACCTCTACTCCACAAAACTGGAGAACCTAAAAGAAATGGACAATTTTCTGGATAGGTACCACATACCTAAGTTAAATTAAGACCAGATAAACTATTTAAATAGTCCAATAACCCCTAAGGAAATAGAAACAGTCATTAAAAGTCTCCCAACCAAAAAAAGTTTCAGGTTTGTAAGGGGCACTGTCTAAAAGAGAGAGGGGACAGCACCTGAGGAACAACACCATTCTCTTCCTCTTTTTCCACACACCTGAGTGCATCCTGCTTGTCTACCATGCCCTGACGTTACTCTCAGTCTCTCATCAGAGACCCACAGAGCCACGGTGGGGCCACAGTCTTGGACTTTGCAGCCTCCAAGTTCGTAAGACAAAACAAATATATCCTCCTTATCACTGACTATGACTCAGGCATTTATTATAGCAGCAGAGAACAGACTGGCAGCGTCTCAGAGGAACAGGAAGGAAACATGCCGATGTAGAGGTGGCTGCTGTTCCGCAGCACTGGGATCATGAGGCTCGTCAAGTTTCTCCAATGTTACTTCATGATTTTTTCATTAATAAAACAAATCAATCTCCGCTTCCAGATGCCTACATCTTCACAATGTCAAACATGTGGGTGGAATGTAAAAATGTGTCATCTGTCAGCATAGAGCATCCCTTGCCCATCATCCAACATCTGGAAAGTCTAAATGAACCAAATGACTACATTTTTCATGAGAAGGGCAGTTCTCTCTGGGCAGCTTGGGATCTTTGTGGAGAAATCAAGTTAGGTAGCCATGCTGAAGGAAGCAACACTCCACTAGGAAGAAATACCAGTGGACCAGACAGTCTACCCAGCAAAGCAGATGTGAGATAGTTTCCCGACCTCTACCTCAGGTCCTGATGAGAAACATGGTCACCAGAGGGGATATTTAGCTGATGACAGATGATGGGTTCTGTGAGAAAGGTATGTGTATCCAGGCTGGCCCCACCTCTTAATGTGGGATGCACTGAACACTGTCCTGGCTTCTGTGCAGGAAATGATGCCCATGTCATAGTCATCAAACACAGAGCATGCCAGCCTTGGAACCAGATGGATGGAGTCCATCCACAGAGGCTGATGTTTCTGATATGAAATACCTGATAAGATCCCAGTGGATGATAGCCTCAGATTTGTTCTAGCCAGAGGACAGTGTTATCTTATCTCAGAAGAACAACTAGGGCTAAAGAGACGATTCATAGATCAAGAGTACACACAGCCCTTGCAGAAGACCTGAGTTCAGTTTCCAGAATCCACATCATGCCAATGACAATCACCTACAACTCCAGCTCCAGGGAAGCCCTCTTCTGACTTCCTGAAATACCTGCATTCATGTGACTATACTCACACACCAACATACCCACAGATGCACATAATTAGAAAAGCAAAACCCTAAGTATTTTTAAAAGAACAAAATTCTCAAGCCAGAGTGTTAACCTGAAACAGATAGAGGATAAGAATGAAAATAAAATGATGCAGAGGGGGAAGATGAGGCAAGAATGTGTCCCCATCACCCTCATGTGGGGTCAAATGTTCCATGCTTCTGGGGGTGGCTGGCAGTACCGAGATGGCTTGGTGATCGAGTAGAATCTTCCATATCCCAAACTACCTTCCAGTCTCAAGGCCACCCAGGTAGGGACCTGTTCCTGGGATACATTATTGAGTGTTTTTTTCTGCCTTGTGGTCATTCCTACAACCTGCTCTTTCCTGGAAGGACAGGAAGCTTTGGGGCTAGGATGCTATGTTGGTTTCTCCTTGCTGTAACAAAAAGAAAATACCTTACAAAGGCGACTTCGGGAAGAAGGGTTTATTTTGGCTCCAGTTTTGGAGGACACAGTCCATCGTGGAGGGGAAGGCAGAGCTGCAGGGAGCTTTACATTGGCAGGCAGTTTTATGGCAGCAAAGGAAAGCAACTGGATGTCTTCACCTCATGTCTTAATGGATCAGGATGGAGAGAATAGACAGGAAGTAGAGCTGGTTGCAACCTTGAGGGTGTGGTTTGCGAGCTTCTGGGTTTGACCATCAGGTTGCTCGTGTTGACAGTGATGTGTCCACGTGCAGCTTGACGATGATCTTACTGAGGCGTCCTTCTGACACACAGGCCCCAAATCACGGTAGTGGTGGGATTTCCCTGGGAAGCAACGCCAGGAATTCCCACCTAATTTCATTTTCTTCCACTTTGGCGCCTGGAAGCCTTGCTGTTTCTGGGTGTCAGGGCCATTCAGTGACGAGAGGTATGAAGATAACAAAGAACTAGCCTTTTGAGGCCGATCCCCATGATTTCTCTGCCTTCCGGGGAAAACAGCTTCCTCAGGTGTGGGAAGATAGCGGCTATTTCCAGAAAAGAAAACACCATCTGCAAAAACAGGAACTTATTTTTTGACTCTTCTTGTTCTTAAAAGAAATCCTCTTGCTCACAGAAAAGTGCACTTCTTACAGCACCCCGCCACTCACACACTGCCCTTTCTCCCCAGTGTGCCACACGGTTGCCTGGACACCTGCTCACCAAGCTCCAGGTACAGAAACGCAATGACTGCCCCTTGGATGCCCAGTTCCCAGGAGCCTAAGATCCATTCTTCTTCCAACTCTTCTGTGACTTCACAATCTCACCTTCAGTTTCTGGCTTCCTCAGGCCCTAGTGCAAGGAAGTCCTGTTATCCCTTACTTTGCGCATGTAAACCACTATCAGGTCTGCTAGATCCTGCCTCCAAAAATGACCTGTGATATCATCTACCTTCACCTCCACTTCCGTAGTACAAGCCTGGCCACCTTGCCACTCTCAGCAGCTTCCAGAGAGTTCTTTCGGCTTCTCCTCTTCCCTTCAGTAGGTTCTCCATCCATGAGCAGGAATGACCATTTTAAAAACAGCTCATGTGTTATGCTTATAGAGTACAGCCAAGGTGTTCTTGGTCCTCATAAAGCCTGAGATGCTGACTCGGCCTGTTTCTCCAATCCCAGCCTGGAACGCTGTCTTTGCTCATAGGCCCCTTTCGTGATGGCCTGGTCTCTGGTCATTGAGCATAATGAGTCTCTCTACTGTCCTATCCTTCATGTTTGACGTTTCCTCTGTGTGCAATGTCCCATCTTCCGTTCTTGGTGCAGTTGGGTTGTCATCCCTCGGGTCTCAGTTCAAAGACAACTGTCTCCAGGGGCACCGTATCTAAAACCCAGCCCAAAGGTCCTATAAAATTACTTCATCTCTTTCCTCTAAGACCTTGCCTCAGTCCACAATGAGTTCTTGGATCTGTGTTTGCTTATTTGATGCTGTCAAGGCAATCTAATCCCCAGAGAGACAGAAATTACGTCTATTAGATCTGCCGTTGCTTCTGAAGTGCCTCAGAGAGAAGCTGGTGCAGAGTCCGTGATCAGGAAGCGCTAGCTCACTGAATGAGAAGCCTCACCTAACGATATAGGAACCCAGAAGACAGAGGAGGAACTCCTTCCAGGTAGGGCACTAGGACTGCAGTTCCAGCTCATAGGAGAGAACAAGAAACTATTATTGCTATTGTTTTGTGGTGGTGGTGGCGGCAGTGGCGGTGGTGTGTGTGTGTGTGTATGTGTGTGTGTGTGTGTGTGTGTGTGTGTGTGTGTGTTGCCTGCATGTGTGTCTGTGAATCACTTGTGTGTCTGATGTGCTGTGGGGTGGTCTGTATGTCAAATTGCTCTGATTGGTCAATAAATAAAACACTGATTGGCCAGTGGCTAGGCAGGAAGAATAGGTGGGACTAACAGAGAGGAGAAAAGAAAGAACAGGAAGGCAGAAGGAGACACTGCCAGCTGTCTGACAAGAAGCATGTGAAGATGCCGGTAAGCCATGAGCCACATGGCAAGGCATAGATTTACGGAAATGGATTAATTTAAGCTATAAGAACAGTTAGCAAGAAGCCTGCCATGGCCATACAGTTTGTAAGCAATATAAGTCTCTGTGTTTTCTTGGTTGGGTCTGAGCGGCTGTGGGACTGGCGGGAGATAGAGATTTGTCCTGACTGTGGGCAAGGCAGGAAAACTCTAGCTACACTGGTGCCCAAAGAGGGCAGAAGAAAGTATCAGATTCCTTGGAACTGGAGTTGCAGATGGTTGTGAGCTGCCCTGTGAGAGATGGGAACTGAACTCGGCTCCTTTGGAAGGGCATCCAGTACTTTTAACTGCTAAGCCATCTATCCAGCCCTGCTACTATTGTTATTACTGTAGCATGAAATAATACGAGATCACCCCATTTAGACATCTTCATGTACTAGCCCTGTAGCTCATACATGTAGAATCATCCATGAGAAGGAAGCTATAGAGAGAATTCTAGAATTTCACCTTATGTAACTGAACTTTGTATCTGTTGAAGGACACCTCCTATCCTCCACCTTCCCCCAGCCCCTGGCATCTGCCCTTTTACCTTCTGCTTCTGTACTAAAGGCACCTGATACCAAGTGTCCTCCCATAACTGGCTTATTTCACTTAGCGTGATGTTCTCAAAATTGAAGAGTACCTTGTCAGATGGCAAGATTTAAGAAAGGACTCTTTCAGAAATGTGCTGGGGAGCTCACAGAGATTGTGCCTTCCAGCCAAGCTGAGCCGACACTCAACTGAAAATGGATGATAGTAAAGGGCCCAGGGCAGCCATGAGCCCTAATATTCCTTTACTGTAAAGGAACCCCTTGGTTCTGGGTTTCATTGACCTTGTTTTGCACAGTTGTAGTTAAAATCTAGTGAGGGAACACATGAGGGCAACTTGGTACAGAAGGACCCTAGGAGTTGGGGGCAGGGTAGATCTTAGGGTGCTGCCTTGCTGGGAATAGTGACCAATTCAATACTAAAGGAGGACTTCTGAATACTCTAGAAAAAAATGAACACCCATGAAGAGGAAGAAGCTGCTCCATCATTGCCCTGTTGGTCCCCAAGGCCTAGAGCAGTGCCGGGCATGCGCCAGGCTCTGGACACTCTGGGGGAATCAATCAGAGAAAGAGCCCCGCTCTTAGTAGTCGGTTAGGACAGGAACAGAAATCAGGCAGTTTGTTAGGGGTAGAGTGGCTGGAATCCTTTGTCTTAGTTACAGCTAAACAAACAAACTGAAATCACAGGGGGGAAAACCATGGCGTAGCTCAGAGAGGCCTGTAATGAAGTGTCTTGACACTGATTGGGATTTAACTGTGGAGTCAGCACTTGGAAGAGTGTTCTGGGCTTCTCTTTATTTTACTCTTTTCTCATCTGCACTTGGAACCAATATATTTCCCAGCTGCGACTCCTCCACATTACTTTTCTCCCATGCTTCGCTTACTCCAGACAGACTCTAGGATTAACTCGGGCGATCCATTCTGTTCAGATGAGGGAGCTCTTCATTTGGTCTGATGAACATGAGAACACAAGTAAATCACTCATTCTGGGCCTGTCAGTCTCTACAGACTGTGATACAGACATGGCAGCTGGGACCCCAGCCTCTCTCCCTGCTGGCTCTGATGTCTAGGACTAATGGGAGTGGGGCTTCCAGAAACTGGCTCACCCCAAGGACTGCCTGTTTCTGCTCTGTGGGTTTCCAAAGCAAAGTAATTCACAGTGGTCATTTAGGGGTCCTGACAGAGCTCAAGGCACAAACCAGGGGCGACTACTGGCTGGCCATTCATTCTGCTCCTTCTTTGTGAGGCTGGTGCATAGAGAAAATGGAGAAAGCAGGGAGCAGGGTCTCAGAGGCCATTGGCTACTAGCCTCTGACACAGCAGACCTAGATCTGCATGTCACCTGAGCTATTTCTTCTGCAAGAAAAACAAAACATCCTTTGTTGTTCCTAGGAATTTAGCAGAGTGACTTTTACAAGGCCTCTACACTGAACACTTTAAGGAAGCTCTCTTCATTTCCATGATTGAGTTGTCCATCTGACACCCATGAGGGCCCCCATCTTTTAACCCACCTTTCCACCCCCCACCCTGTCCCTGCATTGAGATCTCCCTATGGCTTAAACTTATTCTTCTTTGGTTCCCACTTTATAGACAGGACCTATTCCGCAATGAGCTTCGTGATGATCAGGGTTGAAACACACCGCCCAGTAGTGGCAAAGTTGAGTGTGTAGTCAGCTTAGAGTTACAACTCCCAGATCCCAAGGTCGCATGCTCTAAATTTGTGCCTCTGTATCCCAGGTGACTCCTCATTCTTGGGGTCAGGTGGAAGGACTATGAGCAGCTGTGATGTGCCCATTCTGAGAGATGAGGAGACAAACCAGAGGTGGAGGTCACACAGAGGTGAGAAGCCACAGATTTCAAGCTTCCACTCAGTCAAGCCCACTCATCTTCCATTGGGCAAAAAAAAAAGAGACATGGCACAGTCTCCAAGTGAATAGGATGGGGTGCCTGACTCCTTCTTGGGGGAACACTTGGGTGAAGTATGGAACCATCTAGAAGAGCAGGACTTTCTGACGCCAAACCTGTCCATCTTTCCTTGGTACCTGTCTTCTGGACTGGAAGTGTCCTCTCTCTAGGCCTTGTCTTTAGGAGATGAGACAGAGAGGAGAGAAAGGGGGGTCAGATGAGGAGAGGAAGGCTGCTGGGGATGATGATGGACCTACCTTCCCGAGAAAGCTGTGTTTACTTTGCATCTTGTTGAAGACTCTGCAGTGTTCGTACCAGCCAAGACTGAAGTTCACAGCTTCTAGGAATGATTTATGTTGTGGAATAATCTTTTTGTACACTGTGAAGATGTGTCTGATTGGTTTAATAAAAAGCTGAACAGCCAATAGCTAGACAGGATTTCCAGGCACAGAGAATGCTGGGAAGAAGGGTGGAGTTGTGAGGAGATGTCATGAGATGTAGAGCAAGCAGCCTGGGCATTACAAAGTAAAGAAATCAAGCCACATAAAAGAACATAGATTAAAAGATATGGGTTAATTTATGTTATAAAAACTAGTTAGAAACAATCCTAAGCTATCAACCAGCTTTTATAATAAATGAGAAGTCTCTATATGGTTATTTGGGAGCTGGCAGGGGGACAGGAAAATCTGACTACAGTTTCATGGATTTTCAAGCAACCATAAATTTTCTTGGTCTTCCAGGGACCATACACTCAAAATACATTCCCCACAGCCACCATCATAGGAAACACAACAAACACAAACTCTGTTGTTTTCCTGAGTCTGTATTTGTGAGACCTGTAACACCAACTGATGTAAGAAAAAGCTGTATTCAAGGTCTAAACAGAACCTCCAGTTCAGAGATGCTGTGCCTCCTTTGGAACAGAAGTCTGGATTTCCCTCTGTCCTCCAGATCCTGCCTGTCTACGGCCCAGGGTGGCACCTGGGTACCATTCTGAGTCTAGGTAGGACTCAGGAAGGCCTAGGAAGGACAAGAAAATCATAGTGGGACTGATGCCTTCCTGAAAAAGATATTCTGAGTAGTAAAAGAATTTGTAGATGTCACTCAGAACTCCAGACTTCTGAACCCTAGAGAAATTGGAAGATGATTTCAGGCTGGCTTGATTTCCCACAAGGCAATAGTGGACAGGGGTGTTGTCGGCGGACTGATGTGCCTGGTAACTGGGATGTGGGCTTCACCTCTCGTATGACACTCAGTATCTAAATGTGCATGTGCATTTAGCACACTTCATTCATTTATGGTGACATTTGGCCTCTGTGTGTGTCTTTTGTCAACTCCCTATATGCTAGTGGTCTGCTGTTTTCTAGAAACTCTTTTCTCCTACACAGTGAATGACTTCCCTCAAGAACACTAAGAGAATGTTCCCTTTGTTTTCCGGACTCCCTACCTAATGGCTTTGGAGCCATGGCAACTGGAACCCCTAAAGTGCAGGGGCTGGTCTGAAGTAGGTGTTTGGTGCCATCTCCTTCTAGAGCGTTATCTAGTGATTTGTCTACTTTAGTTAGCATTCATTGTTCACATCTTGAATGGTGTTAAGGTTGAACAAACACAATATTTTGGCTTGGCTGACCTGAACTCAAATTTTGGCCCCTAAGTCATGTCTGTTCTCCGAGCCTCCGTTTCTTCACTCTGCTTTCTTGTGGCTGCTGTGTAGATGAAATAATGAGGTTACATGTATACAAAAAGACTGCACATTGTAAAATATTCAATAAATGTCAGCTCCCTTTAAAAATCCCATCCACTTACAGTCTCACAAAATGCAAAAACTCGATACATGCAATAATTATGTAGCAAGAGAGCTAGCTCACAGATACAAAAGGGAAAAGAGGTGAATACCCTTTCAAAGGAGTGATGTAAAGCAGGCCAGGAGCCCCCTCTGCAATTAGGAAAATATATGCCATTGCCCATCAATGCCATGCCTTGTAACCTGGCTTTCCAAGGACATAGTTGCTTTGCTGGGGGCTGGGAAGGTGTTTTCTTATCCGTTTGCTTGTGCTTCTGTTCCTTACTATTGTGCCTTGCTTTATGAGCCTCGTTAGTGAGCTAGACCATCTCACAGCCAAGCACAGGAAGGCTCAGGTATTGTAGTCAGCATTCTTGCTTGTAAAGACGGAAAGCCACTTGGACAGTTGTCAGGGGCAATCTAAAGATCAGGCAAGGCCCAAAGAACATGCACAGCTGAGACCCACAGGGACAGACATGAGCAAGCTGGAGGTCCAGGCTGATTTTTCCTGCAGCAGTTCCCAGTGTCTCAACTATTCTCTGGTTACTTTGCATAGTTTGCCTGGTAAGACTGTGAGCCCAACCCTACCAATGCCCTTCTAACTTAGAGGCAGCCAAGTGACTGCTGAGAAGGAGACAGGTGCGAGGCTCTGCTTAGATACTGCACCTGTCTCTGCAAGTTTTTCCTGCATTCTGCTATTCTTCAACACACGTAGCCTGGAGGAGAGGCTGTATCCAAAAGGTGACATGGTGCTTGTTCTTGTAGCTGTAACCAGTATCTGAGGAGAAGCAACATGGAGGAGGAAGGACTCGGTTGTGCTCGTGATTGGAGAAGATAGCCCATCAGGATGGGGAAGGGATTGGGGGAGATATGCTTGCTCACATCTCAGCAGGTCAGAAAGCAAACCCAGGGTGGAATGTGGAGACCAGGCTGCAAACCACAAAGGCCACCCCCTATGTCCATTTCCTCCAGCTAAGCCCTATCTTCGTAAGACCAGTGTCACCATGACCTTGTGGGAGACATTTTATATCGACACTGATGGAAACTTGGGATATTTCAGAACTGAAAAATAGGCATATGAACAGAAAGATAAATCTGAACGGAATGTATAAATAATGATGATAACAATGATAATGTCTAGTTTAGAGTATTAAAGAAAAGCATTGAGCTATGGTGGTCTTTATTCGGAAGAAGATGAATATTACAGATAAATTCCTTTAGTTTGTAGGTTAGGTATCGTACACATTTTGTAGGTTGCACACACTTTCCATACTGTTTGAGGGTAGTGAATACATTCAGGGGGAAAATCAATCGCTCCAAAGAAGGCAAGAAAGTATAAGGGAGACAGGTGCAGTGGTGCAGACCTCCCGTCTCAGCACCAGAGAGGCAGAGGCAGGTGAATCTCTGTGAGTTTGATGTCAGCCTGCCCTGTGCAAGCTTATGACGTGCTAGGACTGCATAGTGTGACCACAGCAAAACAAGCCAAGCAGCAGAACAGAGAAGGCGGAGTAAAAGGCGACCCCAACAGGAAGCACAAAATAAAACGACAGAATAACTCCAACCTTAGCAGTGATCGTGGGAAGTATAAAATGAACAAATTCCCTGCTTGAAATAAAAAGGTTGCCAGAATACAAACAGTTCCCTTCTAGAATTTTTTTTCATTCTGTATGTCTATTGTGTACATGACTGTGTATATGACTGTGTGTGTGTTGTTTGTGGTTGTGTATGTGAGTGTGTGTGTGTGTGTGTGTGTGTGTGTGTGTGTGTGTGTGTGTAGAGCAGAGGAAAACTTGCAGAAGTCAGTTCTCTTCTTCCACCATGTGGAAGGATCATCTGGCTTGGCAACTAGTGCCTTTCCTAACTGAACCAATTTGCTGATCCCAAACAGTACGTGTCTATACTGTGCATAAAACAGAAAGTAAGCAGAATCAAAGAGAAGATGAAAACATGTAGGAGGAAAAGAGATATGCCAGTTAGACACTACACTAAAGAAGGCTGATACAGCTCTATTGGGCTTGTCTCATTAAATAGACTTTAAAGCAAACAGCACTAGCAGCAATAGAAAGGGTCACCACATATTGCTAAAAATTTTATTTGCTAAAAAGTTTTAACATTCTTAAGTTTGGGTGTATATACAATATTGCTTCAAAATAAATAAACACAAAAGAAATGAAAGAAAATATGTGATAAACCTAACTTTACAATGTATTTTTCAAAACATGTGTTAATATAATGTTAAGTAAATATTAACACTTATATGTTAATAAATATGTTAAGTAAAAGTCAGCAGGCATGTAAATGATATTAAAGTGTGTGTGTGTGTGTGTGCGTGCGCATGCGCGTGCGTGCGCGCTCACGTGCACATGCGCACGCACGCACACATGTGTGTATTGCCAGAGTTGAGTCCAGGCCCTCATACATTGAATGTAAACTTTAAAAGCTTGATCTAAGTGAACTCCATGGCAACAGCTAATAGTAACATTTTCCTTCCTGTTAATAAGGAATGTCAAATGAAGTCTAAACAAATTTCAAATAATCTGTACTACATTGACTATATTTAATGACCATAATATAATTAAGTTAAAACAGTAACAAATCAACAACTAGAAAAACACTCATCTGAGAATTGAAAATCAGACCTCTAAATAGCTCATATGCCTAAAAAAAGAGAATGTAAATTTGAAGGTGTCTAAAATGAAGCCATATTCAAAACATTACAAGTCCATACTGTGGGGTACAGCTGAATAATACTGACTGGAAAATGCATAGACAGAAATGTTTATATATTGAAGAAGGCTATGAGTTAATGAAATAAATTTAGTCAGACTTATAAGTAATAAACAATAGAGTAAACCTGTACTAGTCCCTTCTCTGCTGCTGTGACAAAACACCATGACCAAGGCAACTTGTAAAAGAAAGCACTTAACTGGGCCTCTGTTTCAGAGGGTTAGAATCCATGAGGGTGGAGCAAAGACAAGGTGGGAGCAACAGCTGAGAGCTGTTCCCAACATCTTGATCCACAAGTAGGAGGCAGAGAAAGAGAGCACACTGGAGAGAATGGCCAGAGTCTTTTGAAATCTCAGAACTCACCCCCAGTGACACACTTCCTTCAGCAAGGCAAGGCCACACCTCCTAGTCCTTCCCAAACAGTTCCACCAACTAGGGACCAAGCATTCAAACATATGAGCCTGTGGGGGTCATTCTCATTCAAACCACCACAAACACGATGACAGTAAACAGAAGAAAACAAGAATATGAACAAATCATTGAGTAAATACAATAAAAAGGATCAAGAAAGGCATGAGTAAACACTTCAGAAGGACTGAATTTATTGTCAAATAATTTCTTAAGAAAAATTTAAATATATTTGATATATACATGGGACACACACATGACATACATAACAGAATAAGAAGCTAATAACAAGGAAGTTTTATCATCAAATTATTCTTAAGTAAAAACATGAAATAAAGAAACTGTTTTTAAATTGTCAAAACAAAACAAAGTATAAACAGTTCTATCACAAAGAAGCAGCACCAATATCTTAAGACACACAGAAACAAAAACAAATGAATTCCATAAAACATTTAACAGATAGGCCAAGATTACACAGATTATTTCCCCAGCTCATTTTATGGGGTTCATAACGTTAACACCTGACTCTAGTAAGAGCAACAACATAAAAGAAAATCACAGTTTCTCATTCATAAATACTGATACAAAAATTTAAACAAAATGATAGCAAATGACTGATGAAACATAATATTAATAAATATAATTTACATCATTAGAAATTAAATAAGAAACAGCATGTGATTATCTCAGGAGATGAGGAAATATATTAAATATAATTTAGTATTCATTGATCACTTTACTTGAAATAAATTATTATAAGTCAAGAATAGACGGAAACTGCTTTAAACTGGGTCTAGTGGCTTCAATAACTTCATGGCAGAGAACATGCTAATTAGTTTAAATTTGTTTAAATTACATTTAAAATAAGAACACTTTAAGTGTGTTTTTTAAACTAGTAAAAACTATATTCTAATCCTAAGCAGTTGGATAACACATGAAAAATTAGAAACTATAACTGTTATCTAGGAGTAAACAAAAACATCACTATTCTTGGGGGATTTGAAGCAGCTACTTCTGGCCCAGCTGTCTTGACTTCTAGTCCTCTGTGATGTGAGCAGCCTCCTCTGACTCCCACAACCTTGAATTGAGTTTTTCAACCTTTATTCCCAGCTGTGACAGACTGAAACTTTCTGAAACTGTAACTAACAATAAACATTTTCTTCTCTAAGTTACTTCCATCATGCATTCTATCACAGTAACACAAAAGAAACTTCTAGGCTGAGGGACTTGAAGAAGTGAATGAGGATATCAAAGCTTTCACATATAGATAGATAGATAGATAGATATAGGTATACATACATACATACATAGGTGATAAATAGAAGACAGAGAGAAGATGGATGGATACATACATAGGTGATAGATGATAGATAGATAGATAGATAGATAGATAGATAGATAGATAGATAGATAGATGACAGATAGGTGGAGAAGGATGGATACATACATAGGTGATAGATGATAGACAAATATATTGAGAGATAGACAGATATATACATACATACATATATACATACATATGAAAAATAGATAGATATATAGATACATAAATAGATGGATAGGTACATAAATATATGATAGGTAGATAGGTGATAGATGATAGATAGATAGATAGATAGATAGATAGATAGATAGATAGATAGATGCATACACACATACATATATGCATAGATACATAGAAGAATAGATATATAGATAGATAAATGATAGATAGATATATAAATAGATGGATAGATACATAGATAGATGATAGATAATAGATAGATATCAACAATTTCATATCCAAGCACCACAGTCAGATACAAGGGAAATGTAAAGTAAAACTATGCAAGACTTGGGAGAAAATTATTAAACTCACATTAAAGAAAATACAAATAAGTGAAGAAATAGACTTTTCAGGGCTAGGAGAAGAAGAAATGTAGTAATACATCGAGTAATATAATCCCTATCACAGTTCAATGGGGTTTCTGACATAATCTGACAAATAAACTATAAAATTTACATGAAAAAACGAAGGACATCGTAAAGAAGAATTAATGTAAGAGATTTGTTGTATCAAATTTTAAGATGTTTACAAAATTCTAGCAATTATGACAGTGTTGTTTTATTGAAAGCACAAATCTATGAAAAATCCACTGGGACAGATTAGAGCATCCAGAAACAGACCCATAAATATTTGGAAACTTAATGTATAAATAAATAGGAAAAGAATAAGGCTTTTCTTAAGTGTTCCTTGGAGGGCTAGTAGTGTTAGAGAAGTAAAGCAAATTGTAACTTTGTCTCAAATCATAAGGAAAAATCAATTCTAAATATATGAAATATTTCATGTAAAACAAATTATGTAACTTTTATAAAAAAAATTAGAAAAGAATATCCTTACGGCCTTGGGGTAGGAAAGAATTTCTGAAATAAGACTTCAAGAATATATCACAAAGGAAAATGTAAATTTGATTTCATTGAAATTAAGACTTTTATTCATTTTGAGAGCCCAGAGAGAAAGGAAAAACAGCCATAAATAAGAATTGTCTCAGAGGGCTCATATTTGGCAAATACACAGCGCTACCACAAATCAATAGGAGAAAAAAAAAGCAGAAAAATCTAATAAACAAGCAGACAGCAGGTGTGAAAAGCCAGTTACCAGAGAGATGTGGGAATAAAAATGACCCATGTAAGAAAAAACTGCCCTCTTTCAGAAGGATTTTTAAAGCTAATTAAAGGTACAATGAAGTACATCATTAGGTTATTTATTTAAGAGTTCTCTGTTTGTTGGTTGTTGTTGTTTTTAAGTGGGTCCTTCATAGCTCTAAATTTCTCTTTTAGAACTTCTTTTTTTTTTTTTTAAAGCCATATCCCACAGATTCTAGTCTGTGACATAGACCAATTGAAATACAAGGAGAACCTAGAAATAAACACTTCCATCCACAGCTAGAAGTCTTCCAACACAGGAACCCAAAATATGCTTTGGAGAAAACACAGCCTCTTAAACAAGAGGTGCTGGGAACACTGGATATACACATGTGGGACTTGGAAATTAGTTCTCTACTTCTTGTCTGTATGAAAAACAAACTCAAAATGGATCAAAGGCCTTAAATGTAAGAGCCAAAGCTTTGAAGCTGCTAGTAGGAAACAGGGAAACACTTCAATATACGAGCAGAGATAAGGACTTTCTGAGTAGGGTCTCAATGATCCGGGAAATGATAACCAGAGCTGACAAGTGGGACTGCATCAAATTCAAACACTTCTGCAGAGCAGAGAAAGGTCACCCGAGTGGAGAGACAGCCAGGAGTAAGCCTTCCCCAACTGTTCATCTGTCAGAAGATTGATATCTGTGATATTAAAATAAACCAAAAAATTAGACAAACAGCAGTAATCTAATAATAAATGGGAAAATAAAGTGAAGACTTCTCAAAATAAGAAATACAAATGGCTACTAAACACATGAAAAATACATTCAGCATCTTTAGCCATCAAGGAAATATAAATCAAAACTACACTAAGATTCCTTCTCACCAGAATCAGAATGTATATCACTAGAGAAAAAATGCTAGAGAGGATGAAGAGAAAAAGGAACCCTTTGTGTCTCTGGTGGGAATGTAAATCAATGCAGCCACTATTGAAATCAGTATGAAGAAAGCTAAACACAGAATCATCACATGATCCAACCATACCACTCTTGGAGATGATACACAAAGGAATATAAGTTGCCATATTACAGAGACACCTGCTCACCAGGTTTGTTGCAGCACTGTTTGCCACAGACAAGTTACAAAACCTGCTTAGGTGCCCATCGACAGATGAATGACAACAGAAAATTGTGTGTGTATGTGTGCATGCGTGTGTGTGTGTGTGTGTGTGTGTGTGTGTGTGTGTGTGTGTGTGTGTGTATGCAGGCAAGCATGCACACAGTATATGTGGAATACTATTCAACCAGTAGGAAAAATGAAATTGGGTTGACAATGTATCTCAGTGGAAGAGCGCTTATGTGGTGGTATTGTGTTTCCCAAAATATTGTGCATCCTAATAAACTTATCTGGGGTCAGAGAACAGAATAGCCACTAGATACAGAGGCTAGAGAATGGTGGCACTCACACCTTTAATCCTAGCATTCCAGAGGCAGAAATCCATCTGGATCTCTGTGAGTTCAAGGCCACATTGGAAATAGCCAGGCATGGTGACACATGTCTTTGATCCCAGAAAGTGAGCCTTTAATCCCAGGAAGTGAGGGCAGAAAGCAGAAAGGTATGTAAGGCATGAAAACCAGGAACTAACAGGCTGGTTAAGCATTCAGGATTTTGAGAAGCAGTTCAGCTGAGATTCATTCTGGATGAGGACTCAGAGGTTTCCAGTCTGAGGAAATAGGGTCAGCTGAGGAACTGGCAAGGTGAGGAAGCTGTGGCTTGTTCTGCTTCTCTGATCTTCCAGCATTCACCCCAATACCTGGCTTCGGGTTTGATTTTTATTAATAAGCCATTTAAGATTCATGCTACACACTTGCTCAGTAGATGTAAGGCTGTGAGTTTGATCACTAGCATTAAAAAGAAAAAATCAAAGAAAAATGAAATTGTCTTGTTTTCAGGAGAATAGACAAAAATGGAGATCATTATGTTAAGCAAAATAAGCCAGACTCAGAAATAAGTATTACATATTTTCTCTTGTGTGAGGAATCTTAAACAAAACAAAAGACATTGGAGCAGACGATTAAGGAAGAAAAAAAGAGAGCAGTGGGAGGCAGAAAGGGAATAACCAAGGGTACTAGGGATGGTATGATACATATACACAAAAATGCCACTATAAAACTCATTATTCTGTGCAAGTTTAAATTTAAAAACCAACAGTGAGATATATTGCACTGTAATGTCAATGTCAGGAATGAAGTTAATTCCCTTAAAATGCAATCCTATTGAAATAAAAATTAATAGCAATGTATTATGAGTTTTTAAGATATATAAAGAGGAAATGTGCTGTAATAATTGTGCAGATGATGGGAGACTAGAAAGAAAGCACCGCTTTGTTACTTGCTATGGGTATACACACACACACACACACACACACACACACACACACACACACACACACACATATTAACATCGGTTGCTGTGGCTGCCTTGGCAAAGTGTCACAAACTGGATATTTGAACCATAATGCACTGTCCCTTAACAGTGAGAAGGGCTTAAATCAAGGTCTGGTTACACCTACGCATCTCAGGCTGACTTTGAACCCACCATCATCCTGCCTCAGGTTCCCAGGTGCTAGAATTACAGAGTCACATCCAGCTCATTGTTTGGTTACTTCTGAAGGCTGGGAAGGAGAACCTGAGCCACAGTCCTCTACATTCCCTCTAGCATTCCCTGACGTGAAAAATCTTTGCCTTCCCCTCTGGTTGAAATAGTCCCTCTTGAGGGAGGATGGAGGTTCCTGAGGCCCCAGAGGCTCAGGGGCCCTACCCAAGATTATAGAAGCAGTAGATAGTTGTTAGGGGGAAAAGAGACTCTTCCACAATGTAGCCGCCTGCGGGATATGCAGGGGTCTCCAGCGTTGAAGCTTTCCCAAGGTGGGGTTTGGTTTCTCGGTAACAAAGCTGCCTGGTCACCTGTGTTCTGTAGGTTACCCCAATAAGCTCATTGGTTCAGGTATCTGGGTTCAGATAGAATCTTTTCTTTGGTCTGTCATTGATGTCTCTGTTTGGGGTGAACAGAAACAGCCTCTCCAGGGAAAGTGACGCAACCCGTAATTCATACCTACATCCAATTTCTCTTCCTTGAAAAGACATTGGTCATATCACATCAGGAGCCCACTGCACTCTGTATGATCTCATCCTTGCTTATTAATTATATCTACAATAACACAATTTCCCCAAGTTCCCATGCTGAGCTACAGGATTTTAGGGCACTCTTCTTGTAACATGTGACAGAAGGTCATACAAGTCAGTGTATGACCAACCTTCCATCTTCTGGGCCCCAAAATTCATGTCCTATGTCATAAACAAAAATGCATTGCACCCAATCCCAGCATCCAGCATCAGCTCTAAATCTAAAATATCACCTAAATATCATCTGCGTCAGACATGACAGTGACTAGTGTGTGGTTTTCCTGGAGATCATTTCCTTCCCATCTGTGAACCTGTTATCTGTTCCTAAAATGCAGCCTTGACAAAGCCATGGCCTAGACATCCATCCCACAGCACCCAAGAGCAGCTGGACGGGCTTGCAGCTCCTGAGCAAGTTCAAATGGAAAATTCCATCAACTTGTACGGTTTCAGCACAGTTCTTTTAGGTTTTCTAGTTGACCCTCTAGGACAACTGAAATGGGAAAGTCCTGTCCCCCTGATCCTGAGCAAGAGCTTTGTGACAGTGACAGACCCCCTGCCCTCTCATACTGGTGACTCTCCTCTCAACATCATTCTTCCTTCATCTCAGCCAGTCTCTGTCCCTTTTCACTCAAGCCAGAAATGCTTCTGCTGATATAAATTTTTCAAAATCTTATTAGCTCCTGTGAAATTCATGGTGGGATCATGCCATCACTAGAGAGTCTCACACATCTTTCCTTAATAATCATTTCTCATTATTGTACTATGTACATCCTACATATACATATCATGTACATGTTCTATGTATATCAGTATATCCTGTGCTATGATGATGGTTGGTTGAGTCTCCATGTTATGCACAATTGTGGAATGTTATCCTGCAAACATAATCTTCATTACCATCTTATCCAGAGCAGTTGTGATGCCCAAAATTAACTCTAACTTTGGGGCTGATGATCATCCCCTCATAGAAGAAAGGGGGTGGAAAGATGTTATTAGGCACTGACCTGAGATTCTAGCCACTCTTTCCTGTGCGCTTTCTCAACCATCGGTAACTCTGCACACGGTCTCAAGAAGTACCAGAGTATACAGAAATTTAACTGAAGATGAGAGTTTTCGGTGAGGCAGCTATCTGAGGCTGAGACTGGGGTGGGGGGGCACCTGTTCTGCTGCGAGGTGACTCCTCACCCATGCTCCTGTAAATGTGCCTAATAAACACACTGTTTCACCAAGCCAGGCTTGGGAGGAACTGTAATTTTGATCAGCCATCAGTGTCCTAGCTGGGGTAGGCAGATGTCTGTTCATATTTCCCAAGGTAGTCACATGACAAGTACCAACTCTCTTTAGAAAGTGGTTGCCAGTCACAGCCACGGCCAAGTGCACTGAGCACACGGCAGTCTGCAGAAGCTGACTCTTCCACAGCATCACGGCTGCATTCTCTGTATTTCAGAGTCCTGCTTCAGTTCCTCTCTCCTTTCTCAGCAGCCCATGCCTTTAGCACTTTGTGCAAAAATCTTCCCTGCTAAATACTCACAGACACCTTCTTTCCAGATCACAGAAAACAATGCAGCACGTCCAGCTTTGTTTCTGCCTGAAACTTCACCAGACACGTCTTTCATATTCATGTTTCTAGGAACATGTTATTCAGTGTATACCTTCTAAGACGACAGACACGGTCTGCACAACACTCCTCTTTCCTTTCTGACCTCATCAGAATCCCCTTTAATGTCAATGTTTCTATCCAGGGTTTGAGGTCATCCAGATTCCATTTTAACTTACACTATGGCTAGAGGGGTCAAATACTACAAATGGCTTAAAACTGCCTTAGTGAGTTAGAGAACCGTATTATAAATACCAAGCCATAGATTAAAACAAGAATAAATAAAAAAGAGAAGAGTAAATGGTAAGGTAATGTGGGGGTGAATGGATTATAAAGTACAGAAGAGGGGAGGAAGAGATAGAGGAGGAAGATGTGGAAGAGGAGGAGAAGGTGGAGAAAAGACAGAGGAGGAGAAATGGAGAAAGAGATGGAGGAGGAGATGGAAGAGAAGAGGAAAAGGAGAAAGACAGAGGAGATGAAGAAAAAGATGGAGGAAGAGATGTGTAGGAGGAGATAGAGAAGGAGAAACAGCAGAGATGGAGAAGGAAGAGAAGAAGGAGGAGAAATGGAGAAGAGAATTGTGGAGGAGATAGAGAAGGAGGAAGAGATGGAGGAGGAAGACATGAAAGGGGTGAAGAAGGAAGAGACGAGGAGGACAAAAGAGGAGGAAGAAGTAGCATGGGGTAAATAGAACACAAATTACCAGGTTGTATATTGAAAACATCACCACACTGATAATTACATTATGTGTAAATATTGTCAGCACTCCAATTAAGAGAGGCTGTTGGGCTATAATTATAAAGCAAATATCAGCTATATAGTGTATATAATATAAGAAACATAATTTAAATATAATGATGCAGGTAGGCTAAGTGACAGGGAAAGATAATACCACACAAACACTAACCACAGAGAACCTGGTCTAATTATACTGACATTAGACTGAGTACCAGGAGTAAAGAGGATCATTGCATAAAGATAGAAGTTTTGTTCATCAAAGATGCCTCGCCATCTTAAATGTGTGGACAACTCACAATAACAGAATTATGAAATATAAAAAGGCTTAGGGGTGTCAAAGGGGAAATAGACAAACTCAGAGTCAGAGTTGGAGGTTGTCTTGGACATTTCTAAGTACTTGATACAATGTCAGTAAGATGTAAAGGTCAGTCAGACTGGGTACAGAAGACCTGACCTATCAAAACACGGAATAAACTGGCACTTGTAACATACTGCTCCAACACCAGTAGACCCGTGCCATTCACCAAGACAGACCTGTTCTGGGTTGTTAGTCTTTATTAATCTAAAAGAATCAAAATCCTAAACAGTGACTCTCTGAATATAGGAAAATTAAATTAAAAACAAGTACAAAAATAATGTAACTAGAAAAGTCCCTAGATATTTAGATGCTGAACCAAACATTTATCTCTAACTCATATCTAAGAAAAAACCACAAGGAGACTTAGAAAACATTCAGAACTAAATAGAAACAAAAGCAAAGTGTATGGAAACCTGTGGCTGCTGCTGATGGAGTGCTTGGAGAAAGGCAGAGCTTCTAACTCCACATCTAATACAGAAGTGTCTAACATTGGGTATCCAAGCTTCTGCCTTAAGGAGATACAAAAAGACCAAAGTCAATAAAAAACAATAAAGGACAGAAATTAATAAACTAGAAAATGCATTAAAATGAGAAAATTAGCAAGATAGAAATTGCGTTTTTGAGCAGAACAAACACAGTTTAATTAAGAAATCTGTAATGAGTGGGTTTGATCAAGACACAGAGAAACACACCATTGTCAAGAAAGGCCAAAACCATCACCTCTATTAATGAATAGCACATAAAGAGCAGCCTCCTGCAGTGGGTTCAGCACCTTAGGACACGTGGGCAGATGCTTGACAACAATACCCTCTGGAGCCCATTGAAAGAAACAAGGAACATGAGAAGCCCTGTGTCTGTCAATTCAATCTACTGCTTTATGTAAATATGTGTATTTGTATACATGCTCATATATGTGTTCATGTGTATGTGCACAGGCATGCGTGTGTGTGTGTGTGTGTGTGTGTGTGTGCGCGCGCGCGCGCGCACACACACACACACACACATGTGGACAATAGAGACCAGGGAGATGTCCGCCTTGCTTTCTGAAACAAAGTCTCTCACTTTCATTCAGAATGCTTGGATTCAACCTGGCTGGCCAGCCTGACTCATGGACCCACTGTCCCCACCCCACCCCAATTCCCAAGTACCTAAACTGCCAGTACACACCACCACTCCTGGAATTTTTGCTTGGGATCTAGGAACTGAACTCAAGTCTTGATGCTTGTGTGTCACGAATGAGTCATATTCCCAACCAGAATCAAATTCTTAATTTAAAACTTCCTCATGAGGAAGATGTGTGGTCCAGGTAGCTTTGCTGGTAAATTCTATAAAATACTTAAGGGAAAATAAGCAAAATCCAAGTTTCATACAAAATCTTTCAGGCAACACAATTGGGAGAAAAATAAATGACAAATAATTTGTGAGTACAGAATTACAAGTACACCCAACCTAGACAAAGACACTGGGAGGAAAGCCATCTACAGTCTACTATCCCCTGTGAACATAGGCACAGACGCCCTAACTACATGCCAGCAAATTGAATTCTGCAAAATATCAAAAGATAACACATCCTAACTAATTGGAAAGGCAATATTATTTAACCTTCAAAAATCAATCAATGTAACCTAGCATAGTAACAGAATAAAGGGAGAAAAGAGCCTATGATCATTTCAATAGAGACGGGAAAAAGCATCTGAAACCTATTCATGACATAATCCCTCAGTCGAGTGGGAATAAAAGGAAACTTTCTCAACCTGATAATGGACATCTAAAAACGAAACACCAAAGCTAGCATTATACTTAATGGTGAAAGACTAAATGCTTTGCCCCCGGAATTCAGAACAAGACAAAGAAGCCTGTTCATAGGACTTCTATTCAACAGTGTACTCGATGTCCCAAGCAGCACAAAACAACAAGACAAAGATACCAAAGGCAGAAGTTGACACCATCTCCATGTAGAGAATCCTAACCAATATACAAAGAGGGCCACTGGTACCAATAAGTGGGCTTGAGAAGGTCAGTATACAACAAAGACTACAGTAATACAGACCACATGTATTTAATTGGAAGAAGAAAATATCCCACTTACAATAGCTTTGAAAAACATAAAATACATTGGAGTAAATTCAATGAAATAAGTTCCAGACTCATTGGAAAACTAAAACTGAGGAAGTAGAAGTAAAGAATGAAGAGGTACATTATCTTTATGGATATGGATGCAATGTTGTTACGGCATCTATCAAATTTCTCCAGATTGTTTTGTAGGTTCCGTGCTATCAAAAGCTAAGACTTGGCAACTTCTACAGAAGTTCAAAGGAGTTTTCTAACATTTAGTGAAACACCAAAGGCATCCTACATAAGCCAGGACGGGTGGCACACAGTTACCATTTCAGCACACGCTCAGCAGGTGAAGGCAGGAGGATCAAGGGTTCAAGGTCATCTTTGGCTACATAGTGAGTTCCAGACCAACCTGATCTATCTGAGACATTGTCTCAAACGAACGAAAAGCTAAAAAATGAATATGTTGTAGAAGAGCAAAGACTATTTCGAAAAGAAGAACAAAATGCAAGATTTCTACACTCTGATTTAAGGGTTTGACCCACAGTGAAAGCTGAAAGCAATGAGACAGTGTCACATCAGCACAAGGGTGGACATACAGACTGATGCAAACTGTGAAACTAGACTCACTTCAGTTGGCCAGGTTATTCTCCATAAAGGTACTGAACAGGCATGCAGCATTTTATTGCACCTCATAAATACTATAGCTTTTTAACGAACTACAGTTTTGTTTCAATCCTGTACTAGACAAATTTGGGTGTCATATTTTTTTCCAGTGGCATACACTCGCATATCTGTTACATTTTGATAGTTTCAACCTATATTGGTTACTTTTATATGATTATGATAAGACACCATGACCAAGACAACTTATAGAGTTCATTGAGGGCTTACAGTTACATGGATAAAGTCCATCATCATCGCAATGGGGAGCATAGAACAGGCAGGCAGGCATGGCACTGGAGCAGTACCTGAGAACTTACATCCCTATCTGCAAGCAGGAAGCAGAGAGAGCTAACTGAGAGTGGTGTGAGGTTTGAAACCTCAAAGCCCACCCCTAGTGACACACTTCCTCCAATAAAGGCATGCCTCCTGATCCTTCTCAAACAGTTCCACCAACCAGGGACCAAATTTTCAAATATGAGAGTCTATGGGGGCCATTCTCATTCAAATAACCATATTTCAAATTTCATGATTGTGATCAGTGATCTTTGATATCACTATTGGAGGTGCTTTAGAGGCACTCTGAACCATATCAATATGAGATGGCACACTTGACCACAGAGAAGTGTTCTGACTACTCCAGATCATTCCCCCTGTCTGTCTACCTCTCCTCGGTCTGCCCTGGTCTCTGAAACACAACAGTGCTGAAGTTCAGCAAAATAATAAGCATCCAGTGGAACTGAATACTGAAGGGAAGAGTTTTATATGACCTTCATTTCAAATGAAAAGCTAGAAATAATTAATCTGAACAAGGAAGGTGGGTCAGAAGACAAGATGGGCTGAAGGTGGACTTTGGGTACCTAAAGGAGCCAAGCTGTGAGTACAAAAGTTAAGTCTAGGAGAAAATTCCACTCCAGAGAAGAGTAAGAAAGTGAAGCAGCCTGCTGATACAGAGAAAGAGCTACTTAGTTCATTTTGGGGCGATTTTACACACACACACACACACACACACACACACACACACACACACACACACACTGGATCTTGGTTATATTCACCATCTGCTGCCTTCTCTTGTCCCTTCCCACTTACTGAGTACATTCTTTTTTTTCCCAACGGCACCTCCACCAACTTTCATGTCTTTTGTCTGTGTTACACAGAGTTAAGTCTGGGTTTCTTGAGTGACCATGGTTGGGATTATTTACTGGAGCATGGGCAGCTTGACAGTGGCTACACCACTCAAGAACTGTCTCCCATTCCCCAAGAAACTTAACAACCAGCCTCATGGGCAGCTCTCCCATCCACGAGAAGTTGATGGGCTCCATCCAATGTAGGTCTTGTACAGTGAGGAGTGCAATGGCCATGCTATGTCTGAAGGCAGCTTTCCATAACTCTCCCTTCCCATACCCTAGCTCTTACATTCTTCCTAACCCTTCTTTCATGATTTCCCTGGGTCTTGCAGGGGTTATATAGATGAACTGTTTAGGGTTTTGGTGGTCTGGGAGAATGATCAACCCACTGCAAAAGTTCTTAAGCCAAGTCTAATGCAGAACCAAACAGAAATCCTCTTCAAGTCTAGAGCTGCTGAGAGGTGAGGTGGCTGCAGAAGAAAAGCTTGGGTCTAGTCCAGGTCAGTTCAGAGGGCGTGAGGAAAGAAGCCATCTATACAACAGAAGTTCAAAGTGAGGAGACAAGAGCTGCCATGGAAGATGCACTGGACCTAGCTAAGGCCTTTGAGGAAAGTGGATACATTAAGCACCAGACTCCTGGTGACAGCCTTAGATTGAAGATGATGACATCTGTAGCTCCCATTGTGGTGGTATTGTGTTCTCCAAAATATTGTGTACTCTAATAAATTTATCTGGGGTCAGAGAACAGACAGCCACTAGATACAAAGGCTAGAAAATGGTGGCACTCACACCTTTAATCCTAGCATTCCAGAGATAGAAATCCCTCTGGATCTCTGTGAGTTCAAGGCCACATTGGAAATAGCCAAGCATGGTGACACGCCTTTAATCCCAGAAAGCCAGCCTTTAATCCCAGGGAGTGGTGGTAGAAAGCAGGAAGATATATAAGGCTGAGAATCAGAAACTAGAAGCATTTGGCTGGTTAAGCATTCAGGCTTTTGAGCAGTAATTCAGCTGAGACCCATTCCGGATGAGGACTCAGAGGCCTCCAGTCTGAGGAGACAAAACCAGCTGAGGATCCGGCGAGGTGAGATAGCTGTGGCTTGTTCTGTCTCTCTGATCTACCAGCATGGACCCCAATAACTCGCCTCGGGTTTGATTTTATTAATAAGAACTTTTAAGATTCCTGCTACATCCCATGACTAGAGCTAAGTCATTCACTGGCTTCAAGGGCTCAGAAACAGACTCACTGTTGCTAAGGACTAGTGATGGCTGGTGACTGCAAGTTGAAGCCAGTGCTCATTTACCCTCTAGAATCATACTAAATTTGCTCAGGTTATGCTTTATAAACAGAACAAAAACCCAGAGTGATAGCACATCTAATATACAGCATAGCTACTGAATATTTTAAGCCTACAGTTGAGACCCACTGATCAGAGAAAAAGGGATTCATTTCAAAATACCACTGCTCATCGACAATGCATCTGGTCACCCAAGAGCTCTGATGGGGATGTACAATGAGATTAATGTCGCTTTCATGCCCGCAGGCACAATATCCATTGTGTACCCCATGGATCAAGGAGTAATATTGACTTTCAAGTCTTATTACTTGAGAAATACATTTTGTATGGATGCCACCACTGTGGGTGGTGATTTCTCTGATGGATCCCAGCAAAACACACTGAAAATCTTTTGGAAAGGATTTACCATCCTCAATGCCATTGTCAACATGGCATCATGGGTGGAAGGCAAAATACCAACACTAACAGACATTTGAAAGAAAGTCGGCTCCAGTTCCCATGGGTAAGTGGGACGGGCCCAAGAATTCAATGGAGGGAGTAGCTGCGGGTGAGGTAGAAATATCAGGAAAACCAGAAGAGGGGCCTGAAGATGTGATTGAATTGCTACAATCTCATAATAAAACTTGAACAAATAAGCTTCTCTTTTTATTCTTTAAAGAATTTTATTGAGCTTACCCTGCAGATGAGCATGTAAACTAGTACAGCCACTATGGGAATGGTTATGGAAGTTCCTCAGAAATTTAAAACTAGAACTTCCATATGATCGAGCTACATCACTCTTGGGCACACACTTAGGGAACTGTGTATTCTACCACGGAGACAGTTATGTCTGTGTTTATTGCAGCCCAGTTCAATAGCAGGGAGATCAGAGCAGTCCAGATGTCTGTCAACAGAACAATGGGAAATGAAAATGTGCCACACATACTCAAGGCCTTTCGGACCATCTGTGTTTTTGTGATGAGACCTGGCTGTGCCTATTCCTTTCCTTGGGTTGCATGTCTAGGGTAAAGACTTAACTAGAACACAGGATTTACAGCTGAGGCTGGGTCTGGAGGTTATCTCTGGCATGTTCAGCCAAAGGTCTGGCAGACTTAGCAAGCTCAATGGAATTTTGTTGAGCTATTAAGAAAAATGAAATTTACAGGAAAAATAGTAGAAGTGGTAAATATTATATTAAGTGAGGGTCCTAGTCTCAGAAAGACAAAAAAAAAAAAAATCACATGTTCTCTTTCCCGTATATATTCTTGCTTTTAACGCTTGTATATATGCAAATTAGGAGTGGGAGAGTGGGTGTAGACTGTGAAACTCTGTGGGAGACACCGCTTCTTGTGACTGAGCAAAAAAGAATGGTTTCTAGAGATGGAGGCTGCCCCTGGAGAAGGTGCCGTGGGTATCAAGATGATGGCAAACTGTTTGAGGCATCACACACTTGGCTGATAAATCGGTGGCAGAGTGTGAGAGAATGGGGCCCAGTCTTGAAAGAAGTTCACCTGTAAATAGAATGCTAAACCACAGCCTCACACATGACAGAGAGGGCTTTCATGAAGAGAAGGGTCAATCTACACGACAAACCACACTGCTGTTTGGAAACTGTAACCACCACCATGACCTTAATCCATCAACTCGAGGTCCAGACACCCCAGATGAGAAAAGAGTGTGACTCGCTGATGGCTCAGGGAATTCTTAGCATTTATTGGCAATTAAGTGTTTTGAAACAACGGATGTCCATTTGTCTCAGACATATAATGCTATTGCCCAGTTAACAGACCACAGGATGGCATGAAGATAACATTTGTGTACTAGAGAACTGAAAAAAAAAATCATATCACTCAAGACCTAGAGATGCGGCTCAGCAACAGAGCCATCGCCTACCATGCCCAGGGTCCTGGGTGCAGCCTCCAGGACTGAAATTTTTTTTAAAAAAAAAAATCATGTCACTCACTTTATTTCAGTAGTCTGAGGAAAAAGTTCACATCATCTTCTAGATATGTCTGCCTTAGTCCTCCACTGATCTGGTAACAAATTACCATCAGTTTAGTAGCTTATGTAATACAAATTTACTAGTTAACAGCCCAAAGGGTGTCGCCCGCCAGGCTAAGGTCAAGGTGTAAGCAAGGCTGTGTTCCTCCTAAAAACTCCGAGGGCTCACTTTGTTCCCTAACCTTTTCTAACTAACAAAGGTTGACCACAACTCTGGGAATGTGGCTTGTATGTCCTTTGGCCTTCAAATTCAACAACAGCGCATAAATGGTCTCCACACTGCATCACACTACTATTTTTCTTTTGTGTGTGTGTGAGTGTGTGTGTGTGTGTGTGTGTGTGTGCATGTGCACATGTCTTTACTTTTGTGCATGTGTGTGTGGAGGCCAGAGATTGATGCTGAGTATTTTCCACTATCACTCTCTACTTCGTGTTTTGAGACAAGGTCTGGACCTGGTGTTCGCCCTTTGGCTAGACTGGCTGACTCATCAGCTCTGTGGATCCTCCTGTCTCTGCCACCTCAGCGGCAGAGTTACAGCCATGTGTGAACCTTTCTTTTACATGCATTCTAGAGATCAGAACTCGGGTCCTCTTGCTGGTGCATCAAGTACTTCACCAACTGAGCCGTCTCCCGAGCCCATCTATGATTTCTATTCTGCTTTCTTCTTTGTTTATTAAGGGCTAATTCAACCCAGACCATCCAGGATAACCTCCCTATTTGAAGACTGAGGTATTAATACCCGTAAGTAGATCTCTAACCTTAATTCTCCTTTACTGTGTCATCTCATACACCCCATGTGTAGTGGTGCCAGTTCTGGGGGGGAACCATAATCGTCCCACCAACTAATACTGGTCCAACTGAATGTCCATTTGGAAAAACGAACCCTGGCCATTACCTTACCCCAGCCACAAAATTACTTTGAAATAGATCATATATTGAAATATAAAAGATGAAAGCATAAGACTTCTAAAAATCTTTATGGCCCAAAAGAAAGGTGAAGATGTCTCAGCACACAGAGGGCAACATCTAAAAAAGAAAAACATGGTAAAGAAGTCTAAGTCCCTGTAAAAATCTTTGATCTTTTAAACATGCTATTTTTTTTTTTTTTATGGAGAAGGCAAACCTCAGACTAGGAGAAAATACTCACATTCATATGTCTGATGAGTGATTTGTATCTAGAACGTATAATGCCTCTAACTCGGTAACAGGAAGGCAAAAACCTTCATTAAAGAAGTAGGCAGATTTGAACTTGAGGATAGCTCAGTGGGTAGGAGTGCTTACTGAGCAAGCGTTAGGACCTTAGTTCATATCCCCAGAACCTACTTCAAAAGCCAGGCATGGCCGTGAGCACCTGTAATCCCAGCGGTCTGATAAAATGGGGGAGACAGGAGGATTGCTGGGACTTGCTCGTTATCAGCCCAGCTTCAGGTTCAGGTTCAGTGAGAAAGCCGGTTTCAGGGGAACAAGGTAGAGGGTGATAGAGCAGGATATCTGATACCTCCTCTGGCTTCGAGCATACATGGACAGGCAACCAAATACACCTGTGTACGTGCACCACACACAGAGAGGGGGCGTGTGTGTGTGAGAAAAGGGAGGGGGAGGGAGGGAGAAAAACTGATGATTCTCCCGAGATGATACATGAATTTAAAAAAAAAAAAAAAGACATGAAAGGATGTTTCAACACCAATACTCTCCAGAAAAATGAGTATGAAATGGATGGAGATATCCACACCTAGCCAAATGGCTACAGTTAACAAGACTGACAACACCAAGTGCTAACAAGAATATGGAACAACTGAAAGACTCCTCGGTTCCCAGAATGGAGGAGCATAGAACGTTACAGCTGCTTGGAAGACAGTTTGGAGATTTCTTATAATGTTAAGCCTTTTTTTTTTTTAACCTGAAAAGCCAGCAATTCTGCTTGCAGGTGTTTACCTAAGAGATATGAACACATTTGTCCACACAAAAGCTGGTATTTAAATGTTCATAGCAGCTTCATGTGTATTAGCTGTTAACTCAAAACAACCCAGGCATCTGCTTTCAAGAAGATAGCAGTATATTTACATAATGGAATATGATGTAATAGTGAACATAAATGAATATTAAGCACATTAATGTAGATGAATCTCATAAATATACTATTGATTGAAATGACTACATAGATCAAGTTCATAAACATCTCTATCATTTAAGTGTTTGTGCATGCAGGGAAACTATCAAGAGCAAGATAATGGGTAACAGGGCATGCAGTACCATGGGGTTCTCTGGAAGAGTTAGGTAGGAATGAGCTTAGAGTGGGACATAGAGGGAGAGTCAGAAATACTGCCCACTCCCTATTTTCTACATGTGGGCATTAAGCCTGTATCATTTCTCTATCAATACAGTATTTGTATTTAAAGATTTGAAACCAGGCATTGGAGACCCCTCCATTTGACCTCTGAGACCCCGAGTCTCAGGAGCCTGAGCACAGAGGAAGACACAGACTTAGCCACTGCCTGCAAATGGAGACCCAGTGTACTGGAGACCTCAGTGGCTTGTAGCTGGCTGGAACACCAGCCCTCTCTCTCCATCCTCCTTGGGCACTGTTGACACCATCTGCCTCCTCCCCATGGAACATGTCTTCACGTTAGGACACCAGACTTCAGAGCAGATCCTACATGAATTAAGCATGGCCACCATGGAGGAGTTTCTCTCTTCTCGAAACAGAAGCAGATAGGGAGTACTGGCTGCCAGCACCATTCATTGTCTTCTGGGCAGTAGGGACCCCCAGGGTTAAAGACACAGCTGGAGGAGGGGTAAACCTTGGGGCTCCCTTCCTTAACCACAGCACTTTGGTGAACAGGGAGGGGTCATCAGCTTCTCTGGGATGATTTCTTCTGTGCCACCCATGCTCCTGGCAGCTCCTTTGCCAGGAGTGCATTAAAATGCATCTTCTTTCCTTCCCCAAAGAGCAGACAGTCTGCCATTAACACATCTACACAGAAGAGACCAGCTCTCTTCAGAAACTGTTCCTTATTCACTCATTAGCCCCAGCATTTATGAAGTGCTCACTAATTGCAGGTGCTGTTTTGGTGGGTATGACACAGAGGTATAAAGCAGTCTAGGGATTCTTTGCGTAAGAAGCTTTGAAAGGGAGGGAAAAAATATATTAACATGTAATTACCACCCATTAACTTTGGTGCTGGCTGGGTTCTGTATGGAGGAGAGAGCTGCTGGGCTCATCAGGAGACAACATCTGAGATGGGCCTAGAAAGAGGCAAGACTTGGATGCTCTCAGCAGCTGGAGAAGGAACTGGGGTTCTCTGCTGAAGCAAAGAGGTTTGTGTGGCTGGAGCTTGCATCTGTGTGTGGAGCTGGTGCTTAGGAATAAGGGGATACACGGAGCTAGGTTTGGTGGTGCATGCCTATAATCCCAAGACTTGCGAGGCAGAGGCAGAAGGATCTGTGCAAGTTCGAGGCCAGTTTGCTCTATCTAGTTATTTCCTGCCTATCCAGGACCACAGAGTGAGACCCTGTCTCAAAACGAAAACAACGCAAGAAGTTCAGAATTTAAATTCCTGGACCATCATGCTTAATCCAAATCCCCGAAGACATGAAGGTATTCAAAAGGAATCCTTAAATTCTTACGTGAAGTAAGTATTGAATTATAAATACTGCATTATAAGCCTATTTTTAAATGTAAATAAACATTGCTATGATTTCTTAAAATTCAGATGCATTTAAAAGCTGTGCTATTTTCCCAGCCTACAGTCACTACGCATAGGCTGCCATCATGGATTCAGGTTAGGGGAGGTGTCCAAACACATTGATAGGTTAATCGAAGGTTAACTTGAGCATGACGAGACGCGTTTGCAGCATCCTTGAGGACAGGTCTGAGTGCGCCCTGGAGACTGACAGGCTGCTAGAGTCCTTGTGCCTGAGTCAGTCATCATATTTCTGATCTGGAAGGATCACATCAGCACCTCGGGGTCCATATGAGTTACAAAACGAAAGTCTCATTGGAGAAAGAGCAAGCAGTCGGGATAGTCTGTGAGTGTTGGGAGACCAGGGACAAGCTAAGCTGATAGACAAGTGGTGCTAATGTGCAGAGAGTAGCCTGTCCAGGAGGCGCTGAAAATGGGGAGTTGAGAGGCCAGCCCAGGCGACTGCTCCGTTGGTTAAGTACAGGCATGGGACCTGAATCTGACCCTGTTTTTAAAGCCAAAAACAGTCTGGCATGGTGGTGTGCTTCTATAATCCCAGTTATGGGAAGGCAGAGCCATAAGGACCCCTGGGGCTAGTCAAACCTAGTCTGTGCATTGTCTTACATACACACACACACACACACACACACACACACACACACACACACACACAAAGATTTGATGGAACTCTATGAGCAAGCACAGGTGGAGACAGTGGGTCCAGGATGAGTCCAGGTCTCTTGGTCTCACAGTGACTGAGACCATTCACCAAGGTCACCTGCGTCCCCTCCTGTTGCCCTCACTGGTAGCCACCTGCGTGGTGGGTCCCGTGATCAGCCCGATTCCAGATATTAACTTAATGCCTGGAGCTTTCCACTAGGAAATTGCCAAACTCCGTGGAAAAGAGATTTGGGAGCCTTGATCAAATGTTTGAAGAAAGAGGAGGCGGAAGGAACAAAGTCAAATGGTCTAGGCACCGGTGATCCCTTCAGAAGCCAGAGGCGAGTGCACGAAGCTTCAACATCCGGGCCACTCTGAGCCTTGTTTCTGAGCTGCTCTGAGTTTACTTAATGTGTGATATTACCATCCCGGTTTAACAGAGGGGAAAGAGATCCCATGGAGATGAAACCACGTATCCAAGAGAGCACGCAGGGCGGATGGGGAAGCCGGAACTTAAGCCTGGCACTCTGCCAGCAAAGACCCCCCTCTCTTTGGCCATGTCGCAACACCCCAGGACCAGCTACAGAGCCTGCCCAAACTAAGCTGCACTGACTTGGTACTAGACAGAGCTCCCATGGAAAGAGAAAAGGGAGCCAGTCCAGGCCAGAGCAAGGAGAGGCCAGCGGAAGTGAGCTGTCTCAGCGAGGGGCGCGTGGTGGGGCTGTGGATCCTGGAGGGCAGGGCTGTGGTGGCTCCAGCCTGGTCAGGTAAGAGACTGAGGGACTACCCACATCCGTGGGGGCTGAAGCAAAGGAGCTCTGCTCGGAGGCCGGCGGGAAGCTCGCTGGGATTCAAGGCGGGGCATTTTACAAGCAAAGTCAGGTTTTCTGGGTCTTGTGAAATTGATTTTATTTTTGTGTCTTAAGTTTGTGCCAGGATGTTATTTCTCAGTTGAATTCCTTTGACTACTTCTGTCTTGAAATTACACTCTCATCTTCTTCCTGTAGCTGCACACGCATTCCCACTTGCAAACAGGGGCACCGCGCAGACAAGCCTTGTTTCCTGTAGGCTAAACACACTGTCTGCTGTTGGCCATGACCCAGAAAAACGCGCGCCTCTGACTCCAGCAACTCACACTAAGCCAGGACTTTTCCCTAACCAGTCAAGGCTGCCTGCCTCTTTTTATTTTTTTTACCTCCACTTGCTTCGGTAACTCTTCACTCCCAAACCCAAACTTATTTTTTTTTCCCTTTTTAACTGCAGAAACTCAGTGGTAGCAAAGACCAAGAGATTGAGGATCGTGCTCCTTCATTGCCTGCCCTGCTCTCGGTACCAGGTGCCCTCCGAACGTCACCGTTCCCTGCCAAGATGCTGCCCTACTGAAGGCTGCTTCGCTTAGGGGTTCCACCTTATAAAGCAGACTCCAGGGCAAGAAGAAGGGCAGTGGATGAGATGCACATTTACTGAGACCCAACTCTGCACCCCTGAAAATACTGGGCATCTCCAATTTAATGCATTTCCTAGATGTCAAACTCCAGGCTACACACGTTATACAACAGAGTGGCCTGGGTTGTAAAGTATATTTGATTTTTGCAGACAAAGCCTCGCTATGTAGCCTAGGCTGACCTCAAACTCAAGATCCGCCTACCTCTGTCTCCAGAGTGAGTTCTGGGATTAAAGGTGTGTGCCACCATGTTCTCAGGGAGCTTTGTGTCTGATTGGGAAGAAGCAAGGGGGGGGGGGGGGGGGGGACGACGACGACACTGACCATGGTCTTCTGAGCATGTCTTCGGCCTCAGGCATCAGTCATCTGATCTCTGATCCTTGTAACTTTATCCTGATATTTATTCTTCAGACTTCAACTCAAAAGCCACAGCATCTGAGAGTCAGGAGAGGAAAATGGTTTTCTGCATGGCCTTGATGGTTAAATTGGGTTCAGATCCTTACTCTGGATCTGATTGGTCTCATCTGGGCTTGTGCATCAGCCAATCACTAGTCAGGGTGATGGACTGTGCTGCTTGATTTAGCCAACTCCCCATGCTACCCCCTACAGGTCAGGAAGGAAATCGCATTCTTTTGGAGTTGATACAGGAAAGGGTGAGTCATTGATCAGAGCAAATCACAGGCCTAGGGAGATGGATGGCTGTAGCCTCTGCCTGCAGTCCCAGCAATGGAGAGGTGGAGACGAGACAAGGGGATTCCACAGACTTCCCAGTCAGCCAGTCTAAGAGACCCAGTTTCAAATCAGTAATTGACGCAATCCTCCACTGTTAACCTCTGACATACACACAGACATATACACATACACTCCCAAAAGACAGACAGACAGACAGACAGACATACACACACACACACACACACACACACACACACACACACACAATAGGTAGAAAAACAAGTAAGTGGGATTCAATTAGACCAAGCCAAGCAATGTTGGACCAAGAAGGGAGCAGGCACACAGTGCTTGCTTCCCAATGATGTTATGTTTTCTAGACTTTGATTACAAATCCCCCCTCTGTCATTTTCGATTTGCCTGTGTACCAAGTGCACTATTATTTAATTAGCATGTTTCAGGGCCTCCTTTATGTACTTAGAACTTCATTTTTAAATACATTTGTTTCTCACACAGCTACAAATGAAAAGCCAATATTATTTGCCGTAAATGGGAGGGAATCTTAATTTTTTTTTTAGCAATAAAACAAAACCATGTTATTAAATTCATTTCAGAGACAGTGGCCTGCTAAAAACAACCCCAAGACGGTGGCCTTGTTCTCTTTGTTAAAAAGAGAGATTATCAAGTCTTAGAGAGGTGTAAAGACATACTAACACCAACCGGAGCCTCTCTCCCTGATGTAATCAGAAGGCTTCGGGAAGAATTGAAAAGGAAATTACTTTCTCACTGTGTGATTTGATGTGATGTGGTGGCACATCCACGCAGCCTCGGAAAGTCACGTGCGTGCCACTCAAGAGGTGCTGGTGGTGCACCCGGCTCAACACTCTCCAGGACATTGTATTTGAGCTTGGTCAGAAAAATGCAGGGCGACTGAGGACCAGTCCATTATTGGAGGGGATGAGGCACACAAACAGTTCGTTTCATCACTAGGCTATCCCCTCTTTGTCTCCTTCACCTTCAAAGTGAGTGGAAGTAGATGACAGCAGCTGTGTCTCTCCCATTCCCTCCTGCCCTCCCCATGGGACTATCTTTCCCCTTCAGAGATGCTGTGCTTCTTAGCCGGTGTCTACAGTCTTCCCGGAGACCCTTCCCTCTGCCCAACTAAAAACCTGGACTCCATCCTCGACTCCTCCATTTTACTCATCACTTTAAGCAGGACTATTTCCCTGGTACATTCAGTCTTTCCACTTCCCAAATGAGCTCTCTCCCTCTCCCTCTCCCTCTTTCCTCTCCTCTCCTCTCCTCTCCTCTCCTCTCCTCTCCTCTCCTCCTCCTTCTTCTTCTTCTCTCTCTCTCTCTCTCTCTCTCTCTCTCTCTCTCTCTCTCTCTCTCTCTCTCTCTCATCTGTCCCTTTCTGCACAGTCCTCTCTATGACAGTCATGGAGGTTCACACTCCCATGATCTTCCTTCTGGACCACTTCAAACACTCTTAACATAGGTTCATTGTGTGCTCTAGTCTCTCAGTCCACTTCATCTTTCATGCTGAGTGATCCTGTCAGAATGTGTATTAGAAAATTCACTCCCTTGTATTAAGATGTCAGCGGTTCTTTGAGATTAGGATAAAAACCCTAGCAAGCCCTACCTTAGTCTCCCTTCTGACCCCACATCATCACCTGTCTGCTCCATCCCTGGTCAGGAGAGAGCCCTCTCCTGTCTTTTTCCCACACCCCTACTCTACTGCCCATCCAACTATTCCTTTGCATCCTTACACCTTCTCTGGCCCCCAATACAAAGCTTATCCATTCATGGGAAGACTTCCATAGATAAATATAGGTTTGTGCATTTACACCTGTGTGATCTCTCTCCTCTCTCTCTCTCTCTCTCTCTCTCTCTCTCTCTCTCTCTCTCTCTCTCTCTCTCTCATATATATTGCTTAATGTCATTCTTCCCAATCCACACAAAGATCCTTGGGAGGAGGGAAAGGATCTGCCTTGTTCATTGGCATTTTCCCAACCATTAGCCCAGAACTGGCTCTCATTGATGTTTGTTTAAAATCACACACACAAAAATGTTTCCCGCAAAGCAAATCATGTCCTTAACGTTTAAACTGACTAAGGGGAAATTGTGCTAACTTAGAAAAGGAGAAACTGTAGGTTAAACATTAAATGTATTTGGTAGGGTTTGGTAGCAGAACAGTTTTAATTGTGTGGCTTAAATATATTTAGGGATAACTGATGTTTTGTGCTTAGTTGGTAGAAGTAAAAATCTCTTTGAGTTGGGAAATTTAAGAAAAACAAGAGAGTTCATTAAGAAATAGGGGGAGCACTTCAGTGGTGCTGAGCACTCACCTTCTTCCACCCACAGGAGGGAGGGGAGCAGTGGGCATGTTTGAACTCCAAAACAGGGGACTGTGAAAAGGCCACCAAATGACACCTCCCTGCTTGTCTTGCTCCTCCTGAGAATTCGGTCAGGCATGGGAAAAGCCACCTGCTAAGGGTGCGGGGACAAAACGGACCTATGCTTGGTCCACCCCAGAGAGGGACTAGGTAGGAAGACTTGAGATGTGACACCGGCACTGGGCAAATTGCTTGCATGGGACCCTGAGTCTGGATCCCCAGAACCCATGGGAAAGGCTGGCCGAAGTGGTGTGCTCACTCCATCACAGTACTAAGTGGGGTGCTCACGCCATCACAGTACTAAGTGGGGTGCTCATGCCATCACAGTACTAAGTGGGGTGCTCACGCCATCACAGTACTAAGTGGGGTGCTCATGCCATCACAGTACTAAGTGGGGTGCTCACGCCATCACAGTACTAAGAGAGGAAAGACGAAATCAGCAGGATCCACGGCAGTTTACCAGGCCCATTGCCCTCCATAGCAAAGTTCCAGACCCTTGAGAGACCCTGCCCTGAACAAAAAATGGAGGGGACCTGAAAACGGACACCAATGCATGGGCACGACGTCATTTATCACTCATCACCTACAAGTGAGCAACCGTGTAACAGACACACACACACACACACACACACATCACACAGAAATGATACTCGGGGATACCTAATGAGAGAGCTGGTGTGCTTGAGAACTCTGTGAGCAGCGTTCCTCAATGTGTCTCCCCTTTGAGCATGTGGCAGCCATTGCTGACCATTCAGGGATTTCTCAGTGCATGCTTCCTCCTCTGTCCTGCCCAGGCCAGCTTCTTGAAGAGAACCCCTCTTGAGAGACCCCCACCCCAGTTCCCCCTAAGGCCCGGAGAGCTGAGGAAAGGGACATCTTAAAATAGCCAGAACCAAGTCAGTTCCCCATTCCCAGACAGGGTGAAGTCAGAAGTTTTAAAAGTACAAAATCAGACTGGTGGTAGCTAACCACGAGACGCCCCCCTCCCCTGAGATAACATGACCAAATTTTGGAGATGTGCTGTAAAACTCCTGACAGAGCAAAAAATAAGATAAAAGTCCAAACTCAGGAAAACTGGACCAATCAAGGGTGGACCCGTACTAACCCCCTCCTCTCTGAAGAATTCTGTGGTTTTTGCCTTCAAAAGCTAATCTCCCCAAGAAAGAGGAACTCTCCTCCCTGCCTCGCTGCGCTGGGCACTGTGGACGGGGATTCCTTGCTAGCTCGTATTGCGCCAACAAGTAAACCTTGCTATTGCATTCTGGATATATCTGGTCTCCTGGTGGTCTCTTTGGGGGTCCTAATCTGGGCATAACACTCTGTAGCAGGGTAAAGAAATCTTAGATTCCACCAGGTTTTAAAAGTCAAGTATTTCCAGGCAGTGGTGGTGCGTGTACCTTTAATCCCAGCACTCGGGAGGCAGAAGCAGGTAGATCTCTGTGAGTTCGAGGCCAGCCTGTCTACAGAGCAAGTTTCAAGACAGCCAGGGCTACACAGAGAAACCCTATCTTGAACTCTCCCCACCAAAAAAGTCAAGTATTGTCTTCCCATTACATTAATTAGGTCAAGAGAGCTGAGACGCTGACATGTGGACAGGACAAGCTCTCATGTGATTAGTATGAACACGCTCCATGTGCATAGTCAGAGCACAAACCCCACAAGTTCCCAGTGAACTACCTCTTGGACAGTGGATCTGCTGGAAATCTACTGCAGAGTAGGTTTGACCATCAACACCAGACTCCAACTGGGTAAAGCAGCGCACACTCATAAACTTGCAGAAGCTGATTGCTAAGATCTCTGCAATTTTCTCAAATGACTGTTGGGCAGTTTATTATCATTTTAAGCTCAATTATCTAAATCTACAAATAACTAAATTGTATTTAAAGCACAGATAGCTGACACTCCCAATCACCTGTAACTCAAGCCCCAGGAGATCTAACACCCTCTTCTGGTCTCTGTAGCAACTATACACATTTAATACACACACACACACACACACACACACACACACACACACACACCACAAATTAAAAATAATAACAACAATTAATACTTTTTAAACATACAGACAGTAAGTATCCAGAGCTCATCACATTATAATTAGCTTATTGCTGTCTGTGTTCTTGAGATTATTTACATCAACTGCACATGCATGGTGGAAATACTGCCCTGTGGCACTACCCCTCCATCTCTTCCCCACTGTGTTCAGAGACACCACGCTGGTGGTTTGAAATCAGCCATGGTGGGACTGTTTATACCATGGAAATCAGGAACGGCTACAAATCAGGGCTTCAGTTATTGTTTTGTTGATTGTCTGGACTTAAAAAACGAACTGGTAAAATGTTAATAGTGCAGATTAACTGGAAAAGCCTGCCGTGTCTGTAAATGTTACACAGAGTGGCACACAAGGAGAGAACCTTCCTCTGGTGTTTGGAGTGTTATCTGGTTGGGCAAAGCGGCCGCTCACAGCGCTGATGAATGGAGGGAGTCCTGGCAAGGCTTCATTACTTCGCGTGTGCCCTACTCTTTAATGCAGAGAAAATATGAGCCACCAGTCAGGTCAGGGATGTGCCTGTTCCCTAGGTGTTTTAATAGGTTCGCTGTGGATACAAGGGTTCAGCAGAAATCAATGAAGGCGTTCTGTTAGCTACAGGGAATCCACAGTCAACTATGGCGTAGTGTGTGTTTTTAGATTTGTTATCTGTATGCTATGTATCCCTTCAATTAGTGACATTTTAATGAACTTACGGACCTATATATTACATGTGTTTATATTTTTGAAATGTGGTTGTCAAATACTGGCTAGCCCACCACTTGGAACCTCCCATACCAAAGCAGGGGACTGTCCCTAAGAGATGGCTGAAGGAAATAATGTCAGCTTGGGGAAGCTGTACTCCATGAAGCCCTAAGAGGACAGAGCAATGGCAATGTTTACCCAGCCATGGTCAGATGAGAGACACACTAGGCTTTGGAGTAATACGCATTAAAGGATTGTTTCTTCTGTTGTTGGAGAGAGCAAAGGCTTCAGTAGGTGTCTCCATATTTATATCACACAGTGGTGTCTCCATGTTGATATATCACACAGTGGTGTCTCCATGTTGGTATCACACAGTAGTGTCTCCATGTTGGTATCACACAGTAGGTGTCTCCATGTTGATATCACACAGTAGGTGTCTCCATGTTGGCATCACACAGTGGTGTCTCCATGTTGGTATCACACAGTGGTGTCTCCATGTTTGTATCACACAGTAGGTGTCTCCATGTTGATATCACACAGTGGTGTCTCCATGTTTGTATCACACAGTAGTGTCTCCATGTTGGTATCACACAGTGGGTGTTTCCATGTTGGTATCAGGCAGTGGGTGTCTCCATGTTGATATCACACACTAAGTATCTCCATGTTGGTATCACTCACTGGGTGTCTCCATGTTGGTATCACTCACTGGGTGTCTCCATGTTGGGTATCATGCAGTGGGTGTCTCCATGATGATGTCACTTCACTTTCTGGTCTCCACAGTTGGAATTGGGAGGCACTCATTATGAGGTATAGGCTATTGAGCATTATCTCTGGTATTCCCCCAGTTAATGCTCATAGTACCTCCCTATTATGGCAACCCAAAATGTCTGAAGATATTGCCCCAGAGGGACAAATGGCTCCTGTTAAAAAAAAAAAAAATCACAGGTCCAGATGGCACTTCAATTCTACTCAACCAAAAAGGCCATTTGTGTGGGAGGTACCATTCTGGACACTTAGATACTCAAATCAACAACAACAAAAAAAAAAAGCAGTGGCCTGCTCTTCCACATGCCTTTGGTCACCCTCTGACTTACTTCTTCCATCAGAGCATGAGCTGTGTGAGCATAAAGTGGTCTGAAGTCCATCAGGGGACATTCGTGACACTGAGGTCCCCATTAACTTTGCTGTACTGACTGGACCTGAGTCTTACACAGAGGCCCGGCATACTGCCCAACTCAGCTGTTGAGAGCCCTCCCTCTTACTTCCCAGTCTCACTGTCCACCTGAGCACCTAAGCAGGCACTTTTTTTTTTTTTTTTTTTTTTTTGCACTGAATTCGGGGCAGGCCATGCCCTTCATGCTTTGTTCTTCATCTCTTCTCCTGTCTGCCCCCCTCCTCCCTCCATTCCTTCCTTAGTTCCAACATGATAGAATTTATCAAACCTCATCTTTTTTTTTATTCTTGGTTGTTTGAAAAAAATGCCCATGGGGGCACTCTGGGGTGTGGTTGTGGGTGGGTGGTTGTTGAGGGTGTGTCTTGGGGTGGGATGGGCTCTTGCTCACCACTCTATTCAGTTCCTTCCTGCTCCTTATCGTGTAAGGGCTCGCATCATTCTCCTCCCTCCCTCTCACCATCTTCTTCCATATAATATCTCCTCTGAGCTTTGATTCCACAATTTTTTTCTTTATAGTTGCCATGGTCTTTGTCTCTTCACAGTATAGACTCTAAACATTCCTGTCGAAGCCTGTCCTTTCCAATTTGTCATTGTCTTTTTTTTTTTTTTTTTTTTCTTTCCTACTTCCTTCCTTTTTTTCTTCTTTTCTTTCTCTTCCTTCCTTTCTTCTCTTCTTGTCTTTTCCTTTTTTTTTATTTTTTTTTTTTTTTTTTTTTTTTTTTTTTTTTTTTTTTTTTCCTTTTCTTCTCCTCTTCCTTCTTTCTCTTTCTTCCTTCTTTCTTCTTCCCTTTGCTTTTTGTGAGGATATTTTATACCAAAATCAAAACCAAGCAAGTGAACATTTGAGGGGTATGGGGGGATTAATGTATGACCATTTTTTTTTTTTTTTTTTTTTTTTTTTTTTTTTTTTTTTTTTTTTTTTTTTTTTTTTTTTTTTTGTATTCATGTTACAGTCGCTTCTATGCTTCCTGTTTGCATGCATTCCCCTTCATGTATTTTTTTTTTTTTTTTTTTTTTTTTTTTTTTTTTTTTTTTTTTTTTTTTTTTTTTTTTTTTTTTTTTTTTTTTTTTTTTTTTTTTTTTTTTTTTTTTTTTTTTTTTTTTTTTTTTTTTTTTTTTTTTTTTTTTTTTTTTTTTTTTTTTTTTTTTTTTTTTTTTTTTTTTGTTGTTGCTGCATTATCATGATGGAATCTACCCTCAAAATATAAGACCAAAATAAGCTCTTGCTTCCTTAAGTTGATTTTATTGGATATTTTATCACTGCATGAGCAAAATATCTAGGCTTCCTATCTCTGTTGGGAAAGCTGCTTTCATCCAGACATTATCTTCTCTGGCCCATGCAGCTCCTAGGACAACTTAAACAAATGGCGTAAAGTCAGTGCTTCCCCACAGAGATTTTGGAATTTTCCTCTTCATTGTGAAGAGACCTATGGAACTGTTCTCACAGCCTGCCCATGGAAAAAGAGGGCACCAGTGGAAAGTCACAAGGCACCTAGCAGAAGAGCTGATTTTTTTTTTTTATGATTGGGGATGGACTGTACCCACAAGCCATGGGCTCAAATAAACTCTTCCTTTTTGAGTTGCTTTTATCCAGATATATCATCACTGCAATGAGAGAAGTAACTGAAACATGGCAATGTCTAAAAAATAGCTCCTCAGAGAATGTTGACTAATAAATCCAGAGGGGATGATGGTAGAATGAAAGACTTCACTGCTGGTCAGCTGTCTTATTAGTAGTTGGTTCAGGTGAGGGTCTTCTTGCTGAGGATGATTGCTGAAACTAGTAAGATAAAGTTTGATGAGTTGGATAATCGTGTGGGCTCAGAGTATCTCCCCCATGAAATAGTCATTCACTGTGAAAGAAAAAAAGCGTAGTGCCTTTAAGCGGGAGAAGGATGGAAAACATCCTTTACTAAGTGATTCAAGCACTAGTGATGGGACAAAGCCACCAGGTACCTCCTGATGTGATATACTAGGAAGGACAAGCCACAGCTTGCGGTTCTCCTGTCACATCAAATGTGCCCAAATGGAGAGGTCACTCTACAAAATAACTACCCTGGATTTCAAAAGATTTCATGGTTAAAGTATTTCATTGGGACAACTTAAAATTTTAATGAGATCTATGGAGTAGATAATAGTATTGATGTTAATATCCCTACTCAGGATGTCAGATCATTTTACTAGACTCTGTTAATTGTACAAATAATAGGTTTTGTGTGTGATTGACACCCACAATGTTTAAAGAACTCAAAATATTAAGCATTCAAGGAACAAATAACCTAATCAGTAAATGGGCAAATGAACTGAACAGTTTTCACATGAAGGAACACAAACGGCCAATACATACAGGAAAAAAAATGTTCAATATCTTTAGCCATCAGAGAAAAGCCAATCAACACTACATTGGGATTCTAGCTCACCCCAGTCAGAAGGGCTGTAATCAAAGAAACAAAAACAACAACAAATGTTGGCAAAGAGGGGAGTGGGAAAAGCACTTACACGCTCCTGCTGGGAATGTGAACTAATGCAGCTGCTACGGAAATCAGTATGGAAAATCCTCCCGACACTGAAAGTAGAATGACCACACCATCCAGCTATGGTGGTTGAATGAGATGGATCCCATAAATACCAGGCATTTGAATACTTGGTCCCCACTTGGTGGCTGAAGAGAATTAGGAGGCATGGCCTTGTTGGAGGAAGTATGTCCCTGAGGGCAGAAGTTTCAAGAGATTCGCACCATTGCAAGTTAGCTCTCTCGGTTTCCTCTTTGTGGATCAAGATGTGAGCTCTCAGCTTCCTGCTCCAGCTGCCATGCCTGTCTGCTGCCATGCTCCCCACTGTGATACTAACAGACTCCTGTTCCTCTGGAAGCTTAAGCCCCCAAATAAACCCTTCCCTCTATTAAGTTGCCTTGGTCATAGTGTTTTAAAAATCATAGCAAAAGAAATTAACTAATATACCAACTATACCATTCTTATGCACATACTCGAAGGGATCAAAGCCAGCAGACAACAGAGAAGCCTGCATGTCCGTGTTGACTGCAGCATTCTTCACAACAGTCATTATGGAATCAGCTCATCAGTGGGGGAATGGATGAAAAAAAAAATTGGTACCTATACAGAATATTATTTATCCATTAAGGGGAATGAAAGCATGTCATTTCCAGGAAAATGGATGGCACTGTGGATCATCATGTTAAATGAAATAAGCCAGACTCAGTGGGACAGATATCGCACTCCTCATATTAGAAACCCACAGTTTCCTGATTTTTGTAATTGGTCTGTCACTCTGCAAAAATAAAACAGCCCTTGCTCATGAAAGATACATACTAATGTATTTGAAGCTAAGGGACAGCCTATCCGGAACATGCATTCAAATGGCTCAGAGGGTGACAGTGTTAAAGGAAAATGACAGTGTGAACTCAGCAAGATGAAGAGTTAGAGAAACTGAGTAAAAGGTGTACGGCAATTCTCTCTTGCAGCTCTTCTGTATATTTGAAATTATTTCAAAATCGAGTTTATCAAGAGAAAAGAACAGATAATAAGCTGCCCCATCCCTTACTCCTTCCTCTGCTCCTCTCTGCAGCCTCTGCCATCACTGGGTACGTAACGTATCTAACTTCCCTGTCAGAACTTCCATAGAAAGTAGGCACTGTTACTGTTTATTGCCCTTCCAATTCCTCCTCCCAGAATTCCCTCTTCCTCTAGGTATCTATAGGCTGCTCCCTCCCTCATGCCTTTCTGATGCTTACAGCAATGTTCATGTCTTCCTTGACTAGACTGCAAACTCCACGAGACCAGTAACGTTGTTTACTGCTGGTTACTCTGCCTCTGCCACAGCACCTGGCAAATACTTCACACTCATTAAACACCTCCATTACCAAGAAGAGACTTGGGGAAAGCCGTAGGTGGTGGGACCAGGCATTGAATAAAAGCAAAATGATTCTAGAATCACAAACAACTTTGCTGCATTGGCTCTGCTTTTCCAAGAAGCTCCCCAGCTTACCTCTGCTCACAGGAAGATAGCTGATACAGATACTTCTTGACATGGCTCCCCATATCTTTCAAATCCTGGTACTGGTGTCTTTGGAAGACCTCCCCCACTTTGAGTGTGAACTGGATCCTGTAATTTACCTCCAACAAATCAAATATGTCAAGAAAGACAGACTACCTCTTCCACAATTGGCCTAGTTATAAAAGATTGTGGCTTCCATCTTACTGGTAGATACTTTCTGGCACTTCCCCGGCCTTCTCTCTGACTTACCACTGCCTGTGACATTCTCACTGGAGAGGTACATGGGGCAAGGAATCAAGGGAGATCTCTAGTCAATGGTGTGCAAGGAACTGAATCTTGCCGACAAATATGTGAGTAGTCACTTTGGAGACAAGTCTTCCCCAGTGAAGCTCTCCCACCAGACCTCAGCCCCACCAGACATTTGGATTACACCCATGAGAGATCTCAAAACAAAGGACCCAAGTAAGACAGGTCAAACTTTCTGGCTCACAGAAGAGGGACAATAAATGCTATCATTTGAGGCCAGTGGGTCTTGGAGTGTATCTAAGAAACACACCTTCCCATGAAGTACAGATATCACCTGAGGGTAAAAGGTTGAAAAAAAAAAAAAAGGTATTCTAAGCAAATGGACCCAAGAAGCAATCAGGCAGAGCTATTTTAATATCTGACTTCAAAGCAAAACTAATCAGAAGAGATATGGAAGAACACTACATGCTCATCAAAGGAAAACTCACTAAGGGGATATTGCAATTCTAAACATCTATGCACCAAATGCAAGGGCACCCAAGTTCATAAAGGAAACATTCCTATAGCTAAAATCACATATTGGAACAATTTGCTGGAAAATAGTGGCTAGCTAATACTCCATCCGCCTGCACCTGCACTTCTCCATAATAACCAAGCACTCTGGGTGCATAACTGCCTGGTTTTGCCACTTTTCCTGTCACCCACACTGCAAACTCCCTGGGCACTGTGATTTTCTCACAACTTTCTCATAGCACAATTCCTGTCTGATCCTCAGAATTCAGGGAACACTTCCACACTGTTAGTGGCAGCTGCTGTGGAAACAAGTGTGGCTGTGCCATGAGCAATGGAAAGTTAACTAACCTGTGATACAGTTGTATCACTCCTGGGTACATACCCCAAAGCATTAAGGACAAGAGAGAGGCTTTTATACCCAGGTTTGCTGTGGCATTGTTAGCAATAGACAAGTGATGGAAACACAAGCCAATGGATAAAGAAAATGTAGACTACATACACTATATACTCACCCACCAAGAAGAAAAAAATCACATTTGTGGGAAAAGGGGGAAAACTGGAAATCATGTTAAGTGAAACAAGCTGGACTCTAAAAGACAAATATTGAACATAGAATTTTTTTTTTTTTGGTTTTTTTCAAGACAGGGTTTCTCTGTGTAGCTTTGCGCCTTTCTGGAATCATTGGTAGCCAGGTGGCTCGAATCACAAGAGATCCGCCTGCTTCTGCCTCCCAAGTGCTGGGATTAAAGGCGTGCGCCACCACTGCCCGGCATGCACATAGAATTTTTTAAAAGGCATGAAAATAGAAAAGAGGTCATTAGAGAAGAAGAAAGGGGCAAATATGTTCAATTACCTTATATACGTGAAAGAAAAGGCCTATTTTGTACAATTAATTATACACTAATAAAAAGAAAGTAATAAAAACATTGCAACATGTATTATGAGAGCATCCATATGAAATTCAAAACTTGATGATTTAAATATGGTGCCAGCTGTCTGGTTCATGATTCCCTCTGAGCAGTGAGCAGAGTTAGTGTCTGGGGATACAGAAGGAGGGTTCTGGGGTCTGACACTTAGTTCCTATGCTGAGTAGTGCTGACATGAGTTCTTGTTTATAATGGTTATAATGGTTATAATGGTTTATAATGGTTTCACTAGTCTGAAACTTGTATTTTGGGGGGCTTTTTTCTATTTGCTTATCATACTTGATTATTAAGGCCTTTTAAATAAAACAACATTAGTGAGAAGTCCCTCATTAGAAGTAAATTTGGGGATCCAAGCATGGAACACAGTTCTTTGATTACAGCACTAGGAAGATCATGAGTTCAAGGTCAACATGAGCTACATAGAAAGATGCTGTCTTAAAATGACTATCTAAATAAGGGATGAGCTTATGCATTAACCTATGCATGTAGACAGTTATTTGGACCTAATAAAATTCTTAATTTTGCACATTTCTGGAGCAGAATCTGAATTGTGGGTACTTGGTCATGGCTTGGCTCCCTATGTGGTCTCAGCTGGATGGCCATCTGGCCCCCTGGACAATATTTCTATGTGTCTTCAGCATATAATTCTTTTTTTTGTAAATTATTTTTGTGTGTGTGCTAGGGGGAGGGTTCACATACCATGACATGTATTGGTGAAATTATTAAGGCCACTCCACGTAGTTAAAAGGATATTTATTTAATGGCATAACTCACAAATTAAGGGATAGGTAGGTCGCAGGGTCTGGGGAAGGGGTATCACAGTCCAGCCATGTTCTCTGGAGCTCTGCTTGGTCCATCTCCAACATTCAGGGTCCCGGCACAGAGAATGTGCTGGCCCATCCAGATCTCGGGTCTCCAGGCGCCTCCCCTGGCCTCGTAGGCGTGACAGTTGCCAGAGTCTCAATGGGGGTTGGAACTTCCAGATCCAAGCTGGAATGGCTACCCACTACAGGCATGTGTATGGAGATCAGAGGACAACTTTCAGAAGTCAATTTTCTCCTTCCACCTTTCTGTACCCTCTGAGAATTGAACTCAGGTCATCAGGCTTGCATCACTGGGTGGCAAGTACCTTTATCCATCAAACTATCTTGCCAGGCCCCCATGCAATTCTTGAAAATAGTATTTCTAACATTAAACTACATGAGAGGACGGAATGACCTGTCCATCTACCTGTTCTAATTGATGTACTTTTAAACCTTTCAAGGAAAAATATTTCTCCTCCTTCTTCTTCACCACACAAAGAGGTAGCCATAAAATTCTGGCTTGGAGTAATCATACCCTGAATTGTTGGCTTCTTTTTGTGAGTTAAAAAAGTTCCTCCTAACATGTTCATTTTAATTTAAAAAATGCTATTTTAAATGGTAGGGAGCCTTTTAATTCTCCACTCTGGGTTATAAAAAAAAATAATAGATAGGCAGAAATGTGTTATTAAAGCTATTTTTCTCAGCGTTCTGGTAATTTAATAAACTGCTGAAGCTCGGCCTTAAGACTTTATGATGCAGCAAGAAGAAGACTTGTATGTTGATGAATAGCTTCTGAGAGTCCCTCCCCCAACCCCCGGTTCCTGGGACGCCGTATCCTGAAGGACAGTGGGCTGCCACTGAAGAGTAAAGAAGGTGCAGGAAAACATTGTGTAAATATGCTTTTGCCAAGGCATTTTACTCCAGGATATCTCTCTCTCTCTCTCTCTCTCTCTCTCTCTCTCTCTCTCTCTCTCTCTCTCGCTCTCGCTCTCGCTCTCGCTCTCGCTCTCTCTCTCTTCCCGTGTGTGTGTGTGTGTGTGTGTGTGTGTGTGTGTGTGTGTGTTGTCTGTCTGTCTGTCTCTGTGTCTGTGTGTGTATCTGTCTGTCTCTCTCTCTCTGTGTATGCGTCTGTATGTCTCTGTCTCTCTGTCTCTGTCTCTGTCTCTGTCTCTCTCTCTCTCTCTCTCTCTCTCTCCTCTAAGGCTCACCTGATAGGTTAGGGTAGCTCTCAGAAAACAACTCTTGGGGTTGGCAACTTCTGAACATTTCACTAACCCCAGGAAGATTCCACACCAAGGTCATTGAGGGGCCCTTCCTGCTGCTTAGGCTACCATGACAAAAGGCTGTATGTTGGGTGACTTAAACAATAGCAATTTATTTCTCTTAGTTCTGAATGTCGGAAGGACCAAGACAAGATCATGATTGTCATCAAGGTTTGGTTCTAAGACCTCTGCCTGTGACTTGCAGGTGGACACTGTGGCACTGTCTTGCTCTCTTCTCATATGATCTGTTCTTTAGAAAGTGAGCAACCTCTCTAGTATCTCTTGTTGTTACTAACTAACACTAACACCATAGTACAGTTCCACTCTAAAAACCTCATCCAACCCTAGTTGTTCCCCAAAGTTCATCTCCAAATAGTCCATCTCATCACAGTGGGATTCAGACTCCCACCTGTTCAGTTTGGGAGGGCATAAGCATTTGTCCTATAACAGAGAATGTACTGGGTACCAGATCTGATCCTTGGCTCCAAACCCTCTCCCAATGGTCCTGGAACTCTACAGACCATTTCTGCTCTGCCTGCTACTTCCCACCTCCGCTATGTCCATATGGGGCACTGGATAGAGATCCAAAGCTGGAGGAGGAAGGGCAATTTCCCAAGCATCTTCAGTTCCTCTTCTGGTCAGCATCATCCAACAGTGGCATTTCCCCCAACAGCAGTTTCCATACCAGTTTGTAAAATTCCAAACACTTACAAAAACAGCCTCACTGTAACTTCTTCCAACACCGATACCAGGAAGGAAGTTCCTCCTCCTCAGAGGTGAAGATCACCCACTGAGAGACCTCCTTGAGTCCAGAGACACTAATCCCAAGTAGCCTGCTCCCCAGATGTGGACGTGAATTCCAGCTCTCTGCAGCGTCTTAAGCCTTTTGAATTTTCGTAGCCCCACCCTCTTCTGTTGAGTGGCAGCCGCTTCCTACAGTCGATACTTTGGGAATTATTCTTGGAATTTTTTTTTCATGCCTTTTCAGTTTTTCAATACAAGGCTAACAAGTATTTGTGTTAAATACTTCTGTCTGTTGAAAGAGTTGAAGTCAATTGTCTCTTGCCTTGGCTCTGACTCATAGCTAGAACTTCGCCTCATTTGACAGAAGGATGCCATCGTGGGATACAGGTGGACCTTTGGATCCCCCAGGACTTCTTCCCTTTTAAAGTAAAGCAAATGGCAAAAGTGTTTCATTTATGAGTTTGACCGCACTTAGCCAGTTTCCTGCCTCTCACTTGGGTAAGGTCTGGGTAATAGGTTGTAGCAAGAAAAATATCCCTGGTTGAAAAGGCTTTCTTCTTTCAGCCAGTTGGGTCTGTTAAGGCAAAAATATGATATTCTGTGTAACTAGCATCTAGCCCTATGTCTGGTGCAAGGGAGGTGTGTCATAAATGACTTTGATGGAACTCACCCCCAAAATGTCTACTAAGCAAGCAAGCAAATAGGAGGGCGGGCAGACAGATGGGTGGGTGTATGTTATATGAATGTATATTTATGCATGTGTATATATTACCTGACCTCAAGAGCATTTACTAGTGATAAAAATAAATGCCATTACTTCATTTTGTTAATATGCCCAAACTGGAAATGGCTATATGTGAAAGAAATTCAAAATAGAATTTTTAGTTAGAGTTTGCAGTCTCCTCAGATGAGCAAAGCCCTGGTCACTCTGAGGCCAAAAGAGAGTAAAGAGCTCAGCCCAGTCCCCCCATGCTCTGCCAGCCTCACAGAGTATCCCCCACCTCCAGAAATCATGCACACACTCCTGCTTGCTACCCAGCCAGCCAGCCAAAACCAGGTCACACGTGCTAAGCGGTGGTGAAGTGTCTGTCTGCAAGTGGGGTTCTGTGCCTAAGGTAAGTTGGAAATGCATCATCAGTACAAATAGCAAAGAACTGAGAAGTGAGGAGGCCCTAGCATCGGGAAACCTTGGAAGAGGACCTGACGTCCTGGTGGAGGAGCTCAAAGGCTGAGAGTCATCCTTCAGGCTTCAGGCAGCTCCCTTCCTTCCTGTGTGAAGGGTCTATTGCCAACCTCCTCCAAGCCTCTGACCTTGAACCCCGTGTCTTATCACAATGGCCTAACACTGGCGAGTCACTTAGACATCTTAGTTCTCCAAAATATGAATAACAATGAAACAGATGATCTAAGTTATAACAGAGCTCATCCACTCAAGGTTGTGCTGCTGGAAACGGGAAAGCAGGTAAAACTACTGTCTTTGAGTGAGTCCCACCAAGTGACCCTGAGTAAGGTATTTGTCCTGTATCTCTCTAAACTTTACTTCCTGCATGTGCAATAAACAGGAATCTCATGGGATCAGCACGATGTTAGGTAACAGAGGCGATGCATGCAGTGTGTGCATGCCGCCATGGAAGGACTTGCCAGTAAGCGGCTGTTCTGATTTCAGGAAGAATTTCTGGAACCCATGAAAACATGCCACTCTTCTACTCTGTGGCAGAACTACACCTGAGCTATCATTAGTTTTGAGATTTGAAAATAACTGCCTGGAGGAAAGGCCCTGGCCAAGGGTGGGGAAGGATGAACGAGGTCGTATGAAGGTCTGATGCAATGACCGAGTGTTCTGGTTTGGACATGAAGTGTCTTCCAAAAGGCTCGTGGATTGAAGAGTTGTCTGAGAGTCAGTTCTCTAAAGCCTTTGAGACCCTGTGTCCCCTTAAGGAATTCTTGGGAGAGAAATGTAGCTAAGGGAGGAGCTGACACAGATGCCCAACAACTTCCAAATACATCACACTCCCTGGTGCAGCTCACCTCTCTGGGGGCCCCAGAAATAGCCATGGGAAGAGGCATCCTGGGAACTTTTCCTGACTCAGGATTTAGAAGTCTGGGTGGGATTGCAAACAGATAGCACTATTTTGGGATGTTCTGGAAACTTTGAGATGTGGAAACCAGTTAGAAGTAGGTCACTGGGGGCAGTCCTTTGGGGCTCAATCGTCCCTAGCCCCTTCCTATCATGCTCTCTGATTTATGGTCAACTATGAAGTGAACATTTCCCTCCATGATGGTATTCTCTACCTACATTCACAGAGCAAATGACAAGTGACTGAATCTTCTGAACCAAAATATGTCCTCCCTTATTGAAGTTGTCTTTGTCGGACTCTTTGGTCACAGTGAAGAAAAGCTGACACAATGCCAGGAATGTTTTTAAAAGAGTAGATGTCACTTGTCTAAACGCCTAAATGAAGTCAAGGGTCTATGTTCTCACTCATCCTGGGATATCCCTATAATAATTGCATCATCTTCTGGAATAACTACAGCTTAATGGCTGTGTTGAAAAAGTCAAAAGCTAAGGGGATGGCTGGGTAGGTAAAAGTGGTTGTTGAGCAAGTGCAAGGACCTGAGTTTGGATCCCCAAAATATCTGGACCTAGGTGTACATTCCTGTAAGTCTAGTGCTGGAGAAGGGGTGGAAAGAGGGGGCTCACTGGTGTTTGCTGGCCACCAGTGTCACATAAAAAATGGAGAGTTCTAGGTTCAGTGAGAGACCCTGTCTCAAGGGAATAAAGTGGAGAGTGATTGAAAAAGCTTAATGTTCTCCTCCGGTCTCTGTGTGCACACAGATAGGCATGGGTACATACACACCTGTGTGTACACACACTCACACACACACATACAGGGGAGAGGGATATAAATGAGGCAGGCACTGTGTTTATCTTGCTTCCGGTGACTAAAGGGGAGCGAATAGGCAATAGTTTCCTTGAATGTTGTGCAGTTCTCTGAATCAGGGGAGGTTCTAAGAATGCCTCTTTCTATGATTACCCATCTGTTTCTGGGGTCCTCTGGGAGGTGATCAGAGCCATAGAGAGCAATGTGTTGGAAAGATGTCGGGCACTGGGGCCAGGCCCTCCCTTAGCTAAGTTTTCACTCAAGAATTTCTTAAGGAAAACATGATCACAAAGACTTCCAAAAATTTTACTCTCAGTCTGTAATGGAGTCTCAGACACCGGGCCTTGGTGGGTCAGGAGAAGCTCAGCACAATTAATTCAATGGGCATTTTTGACACCAACCTGTACTGAGGACCAAATTAGGGCATCTTCCACATGTGCTTTCTCTCTCTCTCTCTCTCTCTCTCTCTCTCTCTCTCTCTCTCTCTCTCTCTCTCTCTCTCTCTCATTTGTTTTCCCTAAGGCTTGAGGTAACACACACACACACACACACGTATGCACGCATGCACGCACGCACGCGCATGCACACACACACAGTTTAAATATGGCAAATCTCATTTCTGAGACAGCAATCCCCATCCCCCCATCCTTTGCTAACCCATCTACTTCCCACAGGGGCCCTTCCACTCCCTTGGCTCTTTATCCTGGTGTTCATAGCCAGACTTCTAGATGGTTCTGTGAGTCTCTGGAAGTCTATATCTCAAGTATGACCTCCTGCCTTCCTGTCATGATAAGCAACTCTGCTCTCTTCGCTTCCTACAGCTGTCTTCCTGCTATAGTTATATCGCCATTTTTTTCTTAAATCCATATTTGAGCTTTGTATCATTAAGGCCACGTAGTATCATGCATTGGTGAGTTAACAACTGCTTTGCTTTTGTTGCTGTTATTTGAATTTTTAGCTAAATTTTCCCACTCATGTCATAAAACAACTGCCAATACAATTTTCCAGAGCCACCTCTGATAATTAATCTACCACGTTCCTATTCTGCAGCCGCTCCCATGACCCTGTTGACACACCTCCTTTCTAGAGGTTGCCAGGTTTCTTCTCCAATCCAGGCTGGTGGTGGCAGTTCCAGGAGGTACTCTCTGCCTTGTGGTTATTGAGCTAAGCCCTTCCTGTCTTCTCATTCTGGAAATTCCCTAAGCATCCTTCCTGTGCTGAATCTCTGGTTCTTCAATACCATCTCTTCTTCCTGGGTTGGTCCCCTTGTCTTAGAGGACCAATTTTCACCCACCCACCTCCACTTTCCTGGCAGAGATGCAGGGAGATGATAAACTTCTAGGTACTTTGCACGTCTGAAAGCATATTCATTTTTACCTTCATCAGTTAGCATCCAGGTTTGGAATCCCAGATTGAAGACCATTTCCAGTCGATGTTATGACTACGCCAATGGATATTCCCGGCTCTGGTGTTACTGTTGAGAAAACTCAGGGTGCTATCCAGTTCTTGAACACTGTTGCTCAAGGTCTTTCTGGGATTTTCAGCATCCTACCTTTATCCCTGCTTCTCTGAAATTTCCTAAAGTTATGCCTTGGTGTAAGTCTCTTCCACTCACCTCTAGAAGCAGTGGATTGGGCATCCTGTTGGGGACAGTGCCTCAGGACCACCTCCCTGCTTTCACTGGAGCCTGAACTCCAGCTGCCTGAACATCTGGGGCCTGGACTCAGTCTCACTTGTCCTCTCTTCTGTCTCCTGGAGGTCACCCCGTTTTCTTGCTTATTCTCCTTTTCATGAGATTGATCTGATATTAACCTTTCAACTCCTTCACAGAAAAAAAAATCTTGAATAACAAGGAAAAGGGGAGAAAAGAGTCCAAGAATTGTTTTTTCTTGTTTTTAGTCATTTAAAATATGCTTGTAGAAAAAAAATTATCTTTTCTAAATATAGGTAAATACAAATATTACTGATTTCTCTCATTGCCTTTAGAAATTTTTTAATCTGTCTTTCTTCCTTTCATTTTTTTCCAGAGACAGGGTTTTTCTGTGTAGCCCTGGCTGTCCTAGAACTCACTCTGTAGACCAGGCTGGCCTCGAATTCAGAGATCCACCTGCCTCTGTCTCCCAAATGCTAGAATTAAAGGTGTGCACCACCACTACCCAACTTTTTCTTTTCTTTTAATTTTTTTTTTGATGTTTCCTATTGGGGAATATCTATTTCTAATAACTATCAGGTCCTAATGCTGATTAGGAGCTATTTACAAAAGGACATTCAGTATTGGCTGATTTCCAAAGGCCTCTGAGCAATTCTTTAGAGCCTTCAAACTCCTGCTTCTCTGTCACAGCCTGGTTGCTGCCTCGGGGTATGCATGTGTATTCCTCTTAATCCCAGTTTTCCATCTAGGCACTCAACTCCACAACCTTGATGCATGGCCTCTAAGTTTCCCCTGAGACAATGTCTCTGTCTTCCATACAACTGCCTGTGGAGTGTGTGAGGTCAGGACGGAAGCCGCTTACACTGCTGATCCCCTGCTTTCATCAGCTTCCAGTCCATGTTCCAGAGTGCTCAGCACGTGGAACCTCAAGTTCAGTACACTTTGGAACTCTGAAAGTGCAGCTTGCTTCTTGTCATAGATCCTTCCATCATTCCTGCATGATCTGTCCTTCCAAGACATTTCCCATTCCTCTGTCACACTTTGGCCTTATGGATAGTTGGATGTGCTGGATACTTTTAAACTGTGGCCTTGACCAACCTACAATCACCTTGGAAGAGAGTCTTCATGAGAAGTTATCAACATCAAGTTGGTCTGTGGGGGACTGTCTTGGTTGTTGAGGTGGGAAGACCCAGCCCACTGTGGGCAGTACCATTCCCTACACAGAGAGGGTTCTGACTATATAACTGAAGAAATCTAGAAGCAAGCAGGCAGTGGATACATTCACTTCTCTCTGATCTTGACTCTGCAGTGAGGCTTTAACTTCCTGCCTTGACTGCCCTACAATGGACTATAACATGGAATTGAATACCAAACAAATTCTTCCTTCCCTAGGCTGTTTTTGGTCAGGGTGTTTAATCACAGCACCAGAAATGAAACTGGGGCAGCAGGGTTATAACTTCCCCTGCTCTTATTAACTATGGAGCTTTTTCTTATTATTTGGGAGAAAGTTTCAGGAGTAGGGCAGAAATGTCTTTATTACCCCATCTTATACCACAGTCTACACTGAGTAGACATTAAGTCTATCTTGAGTCTACATCATCTTTTAATCTACACAACTTACCATTACCAATAATTGGACTCAGGTCCAGAGGAGGTAAGTTCTCTGCCAACATCAAAGTTGAGAAGTTTCTAAGAAACTGGATCTGATCAGGGATAAACCCATGTTCTCTGTCTCTCTGTCTCTGTCTCTGTCTCTCTCTCTCTGCCTCTCAACAGGCTGAGATAAAGGGAGGGTGGTAAACTATAGTCAAGCTATAAGTAACGCACTCTTAGAGGTTGTGATAGTTTACATTGTCAACTTGCCTTGGGAATAACTTTTGGGGCATGTCTTGAAAGAGTTTTCTAGATTAAGGGCACTGGGGAGGGGACCAACATTTCATGAGCCTGGTTTGCAGGCTGCATAAAAAGGAGGAAGCTGGCTGAGCACCAGCATTCATCGCTCTCGACTTCCTGACTGCAGATGCCATGGAACCAGTGGCCTCAGGCTCCCGCTGTCAGGCCTTCCCCATTGTGATGAACTGCTTGAGCTGTGCGCATAAATAAATCCTTCCTTCCTTAAGTTGCTTTGGTCCGATATTTGGTTTCAGAAACCAGGAAGGTAATTAATATGGGGAAGGGGCAGCCTGTTAACCAAGCACAGCAAGAAGGAACAATATGAGAAGTGGAGGCCCAATGAGTAACAGGAACCTCCAGTTTAGACCATGGAGAAAGATAAGGTATCAGTTCTAAGGGAAACTGGAGAAGTTACTTTTCCAGAATCCAAAGGAAAAGGTCAGTGAGTCTAGTGACATCACACTATGAGATCAAGAGAAATACTTCTTGTGGCTTAAGCCCATTCCAAGACACTGATGCCTTTCAGACAGGCAGAGGCCTGTCATTGCATGTAGGACTAGAGTATAGTGTCTAATGTTCTTCAGACGTGGCTCTCACTGTAGAGTTCAGCTCCCAGGTACCCAACACTGTTGATAAAAGAGCAATATGGAGGCAATAGTGGTGGTCCATCTATGTGCATGGACGAACAACCCCTGTTGCATTTCATCTTGATAACAAGCATTAAAAGGATAGCCCATGGTTTCACTTCACAGACCAACTCTGGTTGTAATAGCTGCTAGCAGCACCATCAGGAAAATGATTCTTCAGCTCTCAAGGGCATAAAATCCTATAGCTGATTAGTGATCCTGCCCATGGATGTAGACCTACAGAACCAATTCACACTGTCTCCTATTTCCATAGTACATTCTCCATAGATGTTACCACGTCTCAGTGTTGTCATTTAGGTCATTGGTCAGAGTTGGACAAGACAGAGTCAAAAACAGTATCATTAGGTACAGTGTTGAGAATGACCTCTAGGCTGACACCAGTGCATCATCACTGAATAGAGTTTGTCACATTTTAGATTGATTTTTGTTCCATTTATTTGATTATATGAGTGAGTGAGTGAGTGAGTGAGTGAGTGAGTGAGTGAGTGTGTGTGTGTGTGCATATGTGTGTATGTATGTGCACACATGCATGAAGATCAGAGGACAACTTCTAGGAGTCAGTTTTCTCCTTCTACTAACTGGGTCCCATGGATCGAACTCAGGTCATCAGGCTTGAAAACAAGTGCCTTGACTAGCTGAGCCATCTTATCAGCCCTTAAGATTCATTTTGAAATCATGTCCTATGCCAATACCATGTTCAAGAGAGACTTTGTATAAAACTTCTACCTGGGACAGGCCATAGGGGAGAGTATTCCTGTATTGATGGGGGAATGTCTTTCTGTGTGCTGCAAATATGTGTTGCTCTGATTGGTTGATAAATAAAGCCGTTTGGCCTATGGCAAGGCAGTTTAGAAGCAGGTAGGAAATTCAGAGAGACAGGAAGAAAGTGGAGAGAGACACCAGTGAGCCACCCAAGGAGCAACATGTAATGGGACGCAGGCAAAGCCACAAAACATGTGGTGATACATAGATTAATAGTTGTGGGCTAATTTAAGATATGAGTTAGCAAGCAAAAGTCTTGAGCCACGGCCATGCAGTTATAATTAATACAAGCCTGTATGTGTTTACTTGTGTCTGAGTGCCTGCAGACCAGGCTGTGGGACAAAGGAAAACTTTCAGCTACAGTGTATAATGCCCAGCTACAGCATGGAAATGCGGAATTTGGGGTGTTGGGGAGTAACTGAATCACAGGAGAAAAGAGGTAAGTGCTCAAGATTTTGACCCCTGAGGTTCCACATGTAGATAGCAACCTTCCCAAGACCCCAGTCTGTGTCTGATGAAACGCGGAGACTGATGGGAGGAAAATGAGCAGCAAAGCTTTCATAAGTCATGGCAAAATAAATGAATGGGCACAGGCATGTTCAAGCAGCTCTTAGTTTTATCATAAAATATAAACGTTCTAAATTAAGTGTCTTACTTTCTATCTTACCAACAACAACAAAAACAAAAACCAGTCATGTTAGCTAAATACAGGTGCCTGTGTGGTCTTATGAAGAGGAGGGTGTGTCTGTGGTGTGTGCTACATGTGAGGGGGAGCTATGCAGGTGAGTGTTGGTCAGTAGATGAGTCTGGTCTTGCTGTTTTCTGTCGGCCACCTGGTTGGAACCTTGGCTTTCCAAACTTCACACCAAGCTGTTGCAGAATCCAGTATTCCAGAATCTTTAGCCCTGATCCAAGGGCAAAGAGAGGTGGGGAGAGAGAAAGAAGTCTAAAAGCGTATTCCATTCCCACTGGAGGAAAAATAGGGGCTGTTCATCAGGGGGCCGCTGGACGCCGAGTTGAACCTGGAAGAGAGGGGAGATGTATGTAACAACAAAGTCTCCACTCTTCTGGAGAGACTGGAAGAAAATAATCTATTGATTTTGTGGCTGTCAAAGGTTGGGAAGCTGGGATGAGCTTGGAGGCTAAAAGCTTCAGTATCATACAAGGCTTTGGCTCTGGGCAAGTCAAACACAAACACAGTTAAAGGACAATAAAGAGCTGTATCCTTTACTATGTTGCTGCAGGGAGCTACTGGGAGCACATAAGGATGATGTCTAGGGTCCATGCTGTCTCCATGAAGGGGCCACAAAGAATGAAGGTCCCTGGATCTGAGCACCTCACCGATAGGCCTGTGAGCACCTGGCTGCCTTAGAGGGGCAAATGCATTAGGAAAGCCCACAACTTTGCAGAGAACAGAGCCCATGCCGGCATCTGATCCCAGCCAGCACCAGCACAACTTCCCCTCCATGAAGCTTCCCCTCTCAGCCCCTTTACCTCAACACACCTCAGAGAAGTAACCCTGAGATACCACTGTGTGAGTGCCCGCCATGTTACTCGGCCCTCAGGGAAGAAAGAGCAGAGATGATGTGTGCCTCTGCTTCGAGGAGCAGAAGCCCACACACCTCCCTGATTTCTTTACTTAGCACACTTGTATGCATAATTCAAAACAGAGTTCAAAGGTCATCTACTCCATGGAGCTTCCCCTGACCTCTTCAGATGGGACTTACTGCAATGGCCTCACCCATCTCCTATCATACTTCAAATGGAAATAGAGCTTAATACAAATTGCCTCAGAGCAAACGGCCAGATTTAGTCTAATCCAGGGATTCTCAGTCACTTTTCAGCTGGGCAGATGCATAGTACAAAAGAGAGTCACCTTCAAGACATTCTCCCATAAAATGGAGAGACAACAAGTGTGAGCATTAGGGGATGGAGAGGGCGATGGATGCATACCACGGTGAGTGTGTAACGGCTTCAGCTGCTTACAACATCTGCAGCTCCCTAGTTGCAACGGTCTGCGGACCAGCCACGGTTTGGGTACTATTTCATTTCCTTTCCTCTAAAATAAGTTCTAGGACAGCAGCGATAGGACCTGGCTGCTCACTACTCCATGCTCAGCACCCAACCCAGGGCCTGCCAGCACATCCCTAATGGGCAAATTGCCTATGGAAAACACATATCTTTTCCTCTCTTCAAAACCATACTGAAGGGCCTGAAGAGATGGCTCAGCAGTTAAGAGCATTCGGATGCTCTTCCAAAGGATCCAGGTTCCATTCTCAGCACCTACATGATGGCTCACAACCATCTATAACTCCAGTCCCAGGGGATCTGGCACCCTCTTCTTACCTTCTTGGGCACTGTACATACACGGTACACAGACATATATGCAGACAAAACACACATACCCATAAGGTGAAAAAACAAAAGTATAGAAAAGCATTCTGGATTATAAATGATTGGAAGCAATGGTAGTACGGTGTGTGCCTGTTATCCTAGCACTTGGGAGGTGGATACAGGAAGATCATAAATTTGAGGCCCGTTCAGTCTCACTAGACCCTGCCTCACAGAAGCAAGGACTGAGGTGTGCCTCAGTGGCAGAGTGTCTGCCTAGCATGTGGAAGGCCCTGGTTTTAATCCCCAGCACTGGAAGAAAAGAAGTGATGTTATTAAGATGCCCTGGATTTTGATCTGATTTATAAAATAAAAGCTCAAACAGTTACAAAGACTGTCAGTAACAAATTAACCATGTTGTCCCTCATATCTGTTCACTGCACCCCTCGTCCCTAGCTTCTCTGGGTAGATCACTTGTAATCAGATCAACGGCCAAGGGTCCAGACAGCATGAACACTGGAGGGCCAGGGGGAGAAGCAGTGTGTACCGACTAAAGCTACCAAGGGATGCTTCCTGCTGGAGAGGGAAGAGGGAGGGGAGGAGGGAGGAGGAGCTGCATCAGCTCCTAGCAGTGGCTCCCAACCTTCCTAATGCTGCAACCCTTTAATACGGTTCCTCGTGTTGTGATGACCCCCAACCACAGAGGGACTGAATGGCTTCCCTCCTCCTCTTCTGAGAGCATGGGCTTCTTGCTCCCGTCTACCCCACTTCATCCCCTCTCACCTCTTGCTTCCATAAGATTATTGTCATTTCTACTTTGTAACTGTAATGTTGCTACTGTCATGAGTCATAATGTAAATATCTGTGTTTTCTGATGATCAACCCCCAAAGGGGTCGTGACCCACAGGTTGAGAACCACTGTTCTAGATTGTGGTGCACATGCATCCTGATTTACTTGGGGCAGCTGAGAGAATACTGTTTCCAGAGCAAGCATTGCTCATGCCCCAGTAAATGCTCCAGCTTATTGTTTTATTGCTTGGAGGACCATTGTATAGTTGTCATTCCTGATGGGGTATGCAGATCAACTGGGCAGAGGGACTGAAGGTCTTTCCTCCTCCTGTTCTGAGAACGTGGGACCTTTGCTCCTGTCTGTCTCACTTCATCCCCTCTCACCTTTTGCTTCCTCTGCTTCTGATGACCATACCTGTCTTCCAGACCAAACTCTCCACCAATGGCCATGCATGCATCCTCCCTTGCCTGATCCAGCCTCACCGGGTCTTCTTGTTCAATCCTCAGTTGCATAACTTCAACAGCTCTACTACCCAGAGTTCCCCACGTTGGCTCCCGTAGTACCCCGCTCTCCTTTCCCCCGCTCTGACCCTGGCGCCCAAGTGCTCTTCTGAAGAATCACTTTCTACACATGACTTCCATTCTTTTCCTGACTCCCCCATGGTACACACACACACACACACACACCTCACTAGAAGCTGCTTCCGAGATCTTTTCCTGTCCTCTCTTCCCCTTCCAGCCCCTCCACCTGCTGGAGGCTCCAGGGCTGGGTCCTTGGGTCTCCTCTATGCGTGTGCACTCTGTAGTGATTCCTCTTGTTCCATCTGTTATATTCTAATGATTCCTAAAATCATTGCCAGCCCCAACCTTGGCCCCAAGCTCCAGGCTCCTGTATCCACCTGTCTACCAATAGTTCTGCTCATCTATCTGTGATGATTTGAATGAGAAATGCCTCCACCCATACTCTCAGGCATTTGAACACTCAGTCTCCAGTTGGTGGCACTGTTTGGGGAAGTTTAAAGAACTATCTTACTGAGGGGCGAGGCTTTGGGAGTGTAAGGCTCTCCTGACATCAGGTTTGCTCTCTGATTCCTGTTGTGGTTCAACATGTGAGCTCTCAGCTTCCCATTCCTGCCTCCATGCCTGCTGTTTGTTGCCATGCCTCCCTTCCAAAATGGACCTGTATTCCTCGGGGACCCTAAGTCCAAAGAGTCTCTTCCTTCTCTAAGTTGCTTCTGGCCATGATGTTTTCTCACACTGAGAGAAAGTAACTGACATTGACGGGCAAGTTCAGTGTCCAAGACTGAACCCTTTATAAACAGCCTTGCTCTAGTCATTGCAACCTAAGCTTGGCCACCATTACTCATCTAGTGCACAGAGCAGAAGCCTGGGACTTGTGCTCGCCCCCAAACCTGTCTGTCCTCTTCCCTTGTCCTCATTCCATACACAACCATGGCCAAATCCCACTGGTTCTGCCAAAAAAATTAACATCCTAGATTGGTTCACATGTCCGTTTTCTTACAGGAACCACCCTCCTCTACATCACCAGCATCTGTTTCGTGGGCAGCATTGAAGACCCCAGCGTTGACCCCTGCATCAGCCCTCACTCCCATTGCCCATTCTTCAAACCTTGGCCAACATGATCTGCTCTACACAGGAAATGAGAGCATGCTCTTCCACAGTTTAAAGATCTCCACGACATTCTGCTGTTCACAAAACACTTACCATGCTGACCAGTCCTGCATCTCTGATTTCTATTCCACCCACTCTGAGACTCCAGTCACTCAGGGGCCTTCGAATGTCTAATCCTTCTGGGTAGAGTGCTTATCTCTCATACACATGCATGGCAATGGTTCAGGAAGCCTTCCTTGCCAGGAATGGTGGTTCATGACTTAGTCCCAGCACACATAATGCATGTGAGAGACAGGATGAAGGCTATGAATTCAAAGCCAGCTCTAGGTAGCAGAGTGAGACCTTGTTTAAGGAAGGAGGAGAAGGGGGAAGGAGGATGGGAAGAAGAAGAAAAAGAAGCAGAAGAACAGAAAAAGAAGCAGAAGCAGAAGCAAGAAGAGGAAGAGGAGGAGGAGGAGGAGGAGGAGGAGGAGGAGGAGGAGGAAGAAGAAGAAGAAGAAGAAGAAGAAGAAGAAGAAGAAGAAGAAGAAGAAGAAGAAGAAGAAGAAGGAAAGAGGGCTGGAGAGATGGCTCAGAGGTTAAGAGCACTGACTGCTCTTCCAGAGGTCCTGAGTTCAATTCCTAGCACCCACATGGTGGCTCACAACCATCTGAAATGAGATTTGGCACCCTCTTCTGTGTTCATAATAAATAAATCAATCAATCAATAAATAAATCTTTAAAGAAAAAGAAGAAGAAGAAAAGCCGAAGCCACCTCATCCTTTGGGCCTCTGATGACACGTTTGTATCTTATCTCTGCCCTGCCTGCCCCCCGCCCCCGACTGTGAGACTGTGAGAGAAGAAAGCACTTTGTGTGTCTTGTTCTCTCCAGTTCACATCGCCTTGGACAGTGCCAGGCACAGGAATTGCTCTAACCAGTTTATTTTGTTTTGTTTGCGACAGGATCTTACCATGTAGCCCAGGCTGGCCTCAAACTCAGCATCTTCCCAATTCATTTCCTAAGCATTGGTATTACAGGCATGTGTTACAAGCCCAGAAATCAATAAGATTTAAATGTATGCATATGCATGTGTGTTTGTGTGTATGTGAGTGTGTATAAATGCATGTATATGCTGTATATGGAGACTAGAAGTTAACTTTGGGAGTCTTTCTTCAGAAGCTATCTACCATGGTTTTTGAGATTCTCTTAATGGGACTGTAGATCACCCATCAGACTAAGCTAGCTAGCCAGTGAGCTCCAGGGATCCTCCTGTCTCTGCCTCCACAGCACTGGGATCACAAGTGTGTTGTGCCACCATGCCCAGATTCCTATGCAAATTCTGGGGATCAGCATCAGGTTGCAGAGTGAGCCATCTCCCAGCTCCCTCATTCATTTTTTGTTTGCTTGTTTGTTTTGACAAATGAACAAATCATCCTCTCTAGGGATAGAGGCTGGCGCCTGTTTCTGGCCCCATCCTCCTGGTTTCCCCAGCTCTTGAGGCATCCTCGCCCCACTCACCGCCTCTCCTTACTCATTGCTCTTCTTTGTCTCCAGTGTCTCCCACTCTTCTCAGTCCGTGCCTACTTCTTGGACTGCCCATTCTTGTCCCTTTGTCTCCCCAAAGACACATAGACATCAGGCCTCTGCCCTTTGTGCTGACAACTCCCCTGGCTCTCTGGACAGCCAGCATTCCAGTTTGTCCCTGTGAAGAGTCACGGGCGGTAACACTGGGATGACTGCCAGCTGAAGGATGGTTCTGTGTCCCTCGGCAGCCCCATTCACTCTCACCTCCAGGAAAGTAATAGATAACCTCCTGTTGAGACTTCCAGACTATACCTCCTCTCCTGTTCTCTCTCCTAGGCCTGTGTGTTCCCTCTGATGTGCACAGGCCCTTATTAGATCCCCAGGCCTAGCAGCCAAAAGCCTTTAATAATCCATTCCCAACCTCCCTTTCCAACCCTATTTTCCAAGCACAAATCTAACACTTCAAACCATACACGCCTCCATCGCCAGGCCTCCAGTTTGCCTTGCCCCTTCTGGGCTTCAGGGACAGTTCAGCAGTAAGTCACTTGCCTAGCATGAGTAAGAACTTAGGTTCAATTCCTGGTACCTCAAAATCAAGAGCTCAAGGGCGCATTTCAATGATTGCCTTGCCCCTTCCCAGTGCAGGACCTGACTCCCCCTGCCTAGATTGCCTCCTCCAGCCACTCACTCGGATCCCCCTCTGAGCCATCAGAGATCCCGCCTCTGGCCTGGGGCCACTTCATTTTCACTTTACCAGAGCATGTGCCGTCCAGTCCTGGCAGTCCTCATTTGTTTCTTAATGTGTATGTACGTGTGTCTGCATCGGTTTATATATGTCCTATGTGTAGGGGTGCCTGGAGAGGCTAGAAAAGGGTATGCGATCCCCTGGAACTAGAGTTACAGGTGATTGGAAGCTGCCGATGGGTGAGTGCTGGGAACCAAACCTGGGTCCTCTGCACCAACAGTAAGCTGGGCCATGTCTCCAGCCCCCAGCCCTCTGCTTTTTGAAGGGAAGAAATACGCCTTATTATCTATGAGTTCCCTATAGACTACGTTCACATTAACTCCACAAATTAACACAGTACTCTCTAGTGTGCATGATGATAGTGGTGGAGGTTCAACGTGCCATGCTGTGTGCTCTACAAAATAAAAGGGAGGGGAGGAGGAGGGCAAGGAGGGGAGAAAGAGAGGAGGAAGTAGAGGAGAAAGGAAAGACATAAAAAGAAGTCATGGGTATCATATTCAAATACTACCATCGATCACCTCTTGAACATTCTCTGAGCACCCCAGGCAATTAAATGATCTGAGAGTTCCAACTGTTAAGAAATCTGCTTGTCTTTGTTTCTCACAGTTTCCCCCCAACAGATCTGACTATCAAAACCTCTTTGAAACATTGATCCTTTTCCACAAGATATTAGGGGAGATGCAAGATTCAAAGGGTGGGAGTCTGGGGTCATGCAGTGGGTCAGGTGGGAAAAAGGTATCTGCTGGACAGCGTCGGGGAGGGCAGGAATCAATGTCACCCTAGAGAGCGTGATCCTCACTTAGAACATGAGTTTTTCCAAGTGGGACATGCATGCCTCACGATCTGCCTAGGATTCTGAGGTCCACAGGGGTGGTATTATGCCTCCTTCCTTGGGTCACCAATATTAGCTAAGCATTTGGTTTGTTGAACTGAGTAGCTACTTGTTAATTACGTTAAAACAAGCACAACTTTGTAACTCCACACCCTGCACAATCCAAGAGGAATTTTTATCCTAACGGCCCAGTTTCTGTTGGGAGTTTGCAGCTGAGCCCCTCATACAAACCTAGGAAATACCAGACTTTTCTACTGATGGGGGGGGGGGGCACGTTCAGTGGATAAGCTGTGGAAGACCCTTCTCTTAGACCTGTCGGAAGTCTAGAGGGGATTCTTGAAAGATTAGCCTGGCAAGGACTCCAGATGCATCAGGAAGTGGATAGGAGTCATGTACAGATTAGCTAACCACATTCATTGCAAATCATCCAATGATAGTGAGAGGGCATCATGAGCCACTGGCGGCACCTGTGCAGTGTGAATAGAGAGCCCGCTTGCTTCTGATTGGGCAGCTGCAGTTCTACAACTGGCCTGTAGGTGGCAGTCTGCAAAGTACCTTCAAAAGGCTCCTCCTAGATCCCAGCCAAGGCACACCTCCACAGGCGTTCCCTCCAAGTCCTCAGAGACATTGGGCCAGGTATAAAGACCTGCCTCATCACCACCACCACACCACCATGGGGCACATATACCAAGAAAGGCTCTATGAAGCCTACCCCATTCACCTGCCCTCTCTGACAGCCATCTAGATGCAGGTCAGCTCCCCATCCCCACCATGGCTAAGGACTCACCCATATCCCTGGGGGAAGAGGTATGGAGGCCCATCTCCTGCCATTGGGGTAGGATCTCGGGGGTTGGCAGGCAGCTTCTGAGGGGTCCTCTGAGGATATGGATAGTTGGGCTGGACAAAGGGGATGTAGCTCATCAGAGGGGTGTAGGAGGAGCGGAAAATTTGCTGTCCCATCTGCTGTGGGTTGTATGGTGTCACCTGCAGGGCAGAGAGAAGAAAGGGACATGATCAATATCCCCCAGCCCTAACCCTAACCCCAGCTGCTACGTTATCAACTTGTGTGCCCCTTACCTGCCTTATGTATCTGAGCCTCAAACTCCTAATCTGTAAAATGGACCAGCACTATCTACTCTGTGGGGAGGGTCTAGCAGCTGTGATTCACATTACTGGATTCTACCTTCAGACCTCAATAGACTGTGAGCCCTAGACAACCTCACCCAGTGGAAACTCCTGCCAGGGAAGAACAGGTCTGTGCTGTGAGGATGGCTGCAGAACTGCCAGCTATGATTATCCAGCACTTGAAATCCAGCTGGGATGAATGAGGAGCTAAAGTCCGGATGTTATCGAATTGCGATTCCTGTAAATGGCCGCACATGGCTAGTGGCTACAGCACTGGATAATATATAAGAAAGCGCAAAAAGGAGGCAGGGCAACAAAAAGCTGAGGGAAAGATGGGAATTCAGTAGGATTTTTTCTGCCAATACCTGGACAAATGCCCACTGAGAACTGGGGCTCCCGCTTTCTTGCCCTCCACAAGCAAGGGCGCCACCATGTTATTCATTGCTATTGCTCCAGCTCTGAGACAGCAGAGTGAATGCAGTAAGAGAGGTCAGGGAGGAGGCAGGAAGAAGGGGGAGCACTAAGCATCTGCTGACTTGATGGGGAGCACTCATCAGGAACAACAGGTCTATTGTTGTTCCTGACAGCCTATACACTGGAAGGCCTTTCCTCACATTGATTCTCCTGTGCGCTGAGGGGAGTTTCTGTCAAAGCTAGGAAAGTTTCTGGATTTCCACCATAGAAGCCACAATACTCAAGAGCCCCCTTTCTCCCTGCATATTCATGTCTAATATAAACCTACTTATGCCTTTAATCCCAGCACTTGGGAGGCAGAAGCAGGTGGGTCTCTGACTTTGAGGCCAGCCTGGTCTCTACAGAGTGAGTTCCAGGACAGCCAGAGCTATGACACAGAGAAATCCTGTCTCAACAAACAAACAAACAAAAAAACAAAACAAACAAACAAAAAAACAACAACCTGAGCTAGTATGTATGAAATGTATGAAACCCTTGGGCTGTGGGACACCCTTCACCTAACCTCTGTCACTACATCTCTAAACCCTGTGAGACAAAGCCCTCTGATCTTATCCTGATTGTCAGTTTCATGGAATTTAGAATCACCTAGGGTGTGCTGTGAGGGTGTTCCCGAGAAGTTTAACTGAGGCTAGAAGACCCACCCTAAATGTGGGCTGCTTCAGCCCTAGGAGTTGGGGTTTTAGACCGAATAAAAAGGGGAGAGAGAGGACCACTTGAACAGCAGCCTTCACCTCTCTTTGCTTCCTAACTGTGGCTGCAATGTAGCCAAGAGCCTCGTGTTCCTGAGGCCAGGTCTTCTCACCATGGTGGCCTCACCACTTCTCGAACTGGGCAGAGAAATAAAAACAAAACTTCCTGTAGTTGCTTTCTTCCGTTATTTTATCATGACAATGGGAAAAATAACTAACACAGGCCCCCGTGACTCCCATTTGACAGGTAAAGAAGCTGAGGATCCGAGAAGTAAAATAACCAGCTTAGCAAGTGTCTCCAGTCCCAAATTGCAGCCAGAACGCCCAGGGAGAGCCCAAAGTTCAGTTCTGTTCCAGCTTTACTATGCTGTGCACTCTTTGAAAGCTGAGTCCCTCCCCCAAACTTTGCCATGCCACTCAAAGAGAGAATGCAGGGTCCAGTGACATTAAATGTGGGTACTGACATAGACAAGACATAAGAGGACAGACACCTCACAGGACACACTCTGTGAGGGCCACAGAGTCCCTGGTCTCCACAATGAAAAAATGTTTGGTCCTGGTAGAGACTAGAATAAAAGGGGTGAGTCCCAGAGCTCACACCAGCCTTGTCCAGGGATATGCCCATGATTCCATGGGGATGATCAAAGCCATCACATGCAGCTTCTATGCACCTCTGGAAACCACCTCCAAATACACTCAACTCTAACAAAAGCATAGGACAGTGTGCCCAGAATGATGCACTTGTTCAGAAATACTTATATAAGTAGATGTCCCTAGAAGGATACGAAAGAAACCAATAAACAGTAGTGGCCTCCATCTTTAAAGTTCCTACCATGTTTACACAAATCCTTCAAATATATACACACTCATAATCGACTAAAAAGACTCTTTGAGCCAGGATGAGGTGTTACTGTGTGTAGGTGGAGGTAATGTGACTGGGATTCCTGAGACAGGCTCTCTCATCCCAGTTAGGATGGGGAAGGCTCTTATTCCTGATGGAGCATCCTGCCCAAGGTAGTTTTTACCTATGGGCCCATCTCTACCCTCCAGAACACACAAGCTCAGAACACGCCAGCACAGAGAAGAGGTTTTCAGAAACAGGGTGGGATTCCCTGGCAAGGATCAAGGTAGAAGAATCTGGAATTGAGGAATGCAGATCGTCCATGGACGCATGTGTGAAGTGCAAGTCCACATGGGAATATGGAACACTTGCCTTCAGCCCCCTCTATATCCCCAGTCTAAATGATTTTGCTCATATCCCATCTCTGACCCAAGACTCAGTACCTCTGAGCCTGCTTCCATGTCTGTCAATGAGTATATGGGAGCATGTATGCCAGCTTAAGCAGCTTGGGGGCATGCAAATAAATACATGTATTTATCGTGTGTGTGTGTGTGTGTGTGTGTGTGTGTGTGTGTGTGTGTGTGTGTGTATGGGTACATACACCACAGTGCACGCGTGGAGGTCAGAGGACAACTTTGGGTGTCAGTTCTCACCTTTCACCTTGTTTTGAAGCAGTGTCTCTTGTTCACTGCTATAAACGCCAGACTAGCTGATCCATGAGCTTTTGGGGGTTCTCTTGTCTCCATCTCTTGTCTTGCCATAAGCACACTGGGATTACAGATGCATGCTACTGCCTCTAGCTTTGCATGGGTTCTAGGGGTCCAAAGTCCATTCCTCATTCTTGGAAAGCAAGCACTTTAGCCACTGGGCTAACTCCCTGCCCACTATCTAGTTTCTCTGCTTCTCTCTACGTAGGTCTGTTGCTACCTCTGCTGCCTTACTGGAGTACGTTCGTGTATCTACCTACAAGAGGTGTCTGGCATGGTGGCCAAGAACACGAGGCTGCTTCCTAGTTAATATCTAAGAGGCAATTGTATCTGAAGTACCTCTGTAGTTCATACTGCCACATTCAGCAAATAAAACTACAGGACACCAGTTGAATCCAAACTGGACATAAACTGTGAATGTATTTTTAACATAAATATGTCTTGTGCAATATTTAAGATTTACTTATACTAAAACTGTATTCATTATTTATTTGAATTTCAAACCAAACTGAGTGTCTTGTGTGGGAACTAGCTGGCCCACATAGCATAAACATGACTCTTGCCTCACACACGCTGGGCAGAGCTGTAGGGTTTTGGTCAACTGAAAGTGTGTGGACATCACCATGCACAGAGCTGAGGCTTCTGGGGGCACTGTGAGTTTCCTCTTTATCTTTTATGTGCTTCTGTCATCCAATGGGAGAGAAGCAACAGCTCCTGCCTCTTCAGTTCAGACCCCAAAAAGAGAAAGGAGAACAGACCTGATGCTGACCCACAACCCAGTCCAGTCAATCCAGAGATTCCCAAATAAGAACTAAAGACTCCTGGGAAGTCTCTGAGTCATTGAAGTACTCGTTGTCACAGCAAACCCAAATCTATGTGTTAATTTTTTGGTCTAATCTCTATATGCCTCAGTTTCCCCATCAATAGCATGCACCATAAAGGTGGTTGAGAAGGTTAAACTAGTGCAGGAGAAGCCTTCGGGAAAGGCTTGGCATTATCACGCAGTCAAGACTCTTAAGTGACACCTGGTATCACCGTGTGATGAGTCAGTGATGGTCCAGAAAGTAACGGTGATGACCGCTAGGCAAGGATGAAGAAGCAGATCGCTTTCTGGCCCAAAGACCTTATGGAGCCAAGGCGTGGAAGGGGAGAACCTACTTACCTGTCTGGGGTAGCACCCCAGCGGGGGGTGCACGGGTTGCTGGTAGGGCATCCTTGTTGACCTCTGTGGGTACAGGCCCTAAGGAGAAAGAGAGAGGTTCCCGATGCTAGGCAAGAGTCCCCAGCCTGGGCGTGGAAGCTGCTCAGCATCTGACCCACAGGCCTAGATCTAGATTCTAGGTTGACTCCCTCCCATCCCCCAGCTGACCAACTCCACGAAGTTGCCTAGAGCTGACTGGACCTGGCTGGGGCCAACACAGCCTAGGCCACACGGGAAGCCCCTCTTCAACAGACTCCAAAACCTGATTGGGTGTTCAGGAATGTTTAGGAGAGAGTGTCAAAGACGGACAGTCTCTCAGAGGCTGACCTGTGTCCCTGAGACAGCTGCTTCACCTCTCTGGGGGTATTTCCTTTATCTTCACAGGAGTGCGGGGCCAGGCCTGTGACGCCTGTGGCAATGGTCTCATCGTCATTGTCACTATCTACATACACATGGGTGGAGACCGGAGGAGGACCTCCTGTGCCGTTTCTCGGGTGTTGCCCACCTTGTTGGTTCTTTTGTTTGTTTGTTTTCATTTTTGTTTTTAAGATAAAGTTTCCTATTGGCCTGAGGCTTATCACGTAGACTGTGTTGTCCAACCTGTTAAGCCCCAAAGATCCCCCTGTCTCCGCCTCTCCAGTACTAGGCTCACAACTGCACCTCACCAGGCTCAGCTTTTTTACTGGCGCTCAGGTGGATGAAGCCCAGGTCCTCGAGCTTGCCGGGCAAGCACTTAACTGAAGGACTGAGCTGTCTCCTCGGCCATCACCCTTTTCTACCTTTTCCTAAGCCAATTCTCACCTAAGATGTGAGGTGTCCTATACATCTGGGTACCAGCACTGTTAAATCCCATGTTCAAGTACATCTGCATGTGTAGGGGCCTGGGTCTCGCCACCTGTGGTTCTGTGTACAGATGTGCAGCTATGGCCCCCTGCGTGCTCATTTGGGTTTCTGCGAGGGGCCCTCTGTGTATCTGTAGCTCATGGTGAGGGTAAGCAGGAGGATAAATAAAGGAATGCCAGCAAAGAGCTGAGAAAGCACCTGGGCACATAGTAAGGACTCTGTAAATGTTACGTCTGTCCATCATCCCCCACTGGCCCCTCCCTCTAGGATCTCTGGCAGCTTAGCCCAAGGGGATGGAAATTTTACTTACAGCTCTGACTAGGGTGGGGCCTGGGATATCATGTGTTCATAGAGACACAAAACTCACACATCTAGCCGAAATGTTACAAAGGGTGGGCCAACCCATGACCTCTCCAACTGTCTACCCAGTCATTATCTACATCACAAGGGTGCCCCACCCTAGCCCTTTGGGTCCCCACATGGGGACCAGGAGAGCTATGAATGCAGCCTAACATAAAATGGTAAGCTTACTTAAAACATTATCCTGAGATTGTTTTGCAACTCTTTTGTAATGATAGAATGATTCTAGGGCATGAACGTCTTGTCACAATGTCATGTAAAGTAAACACGTTTGCTCCTGCAAACCCATGGGCCGTGGGTTGTACACCCCTAGCTTTAATGTGTGGCTCTAGGTAACTCTTCTTCATCCAGTGGCCAGAGATGCTAAAAAGCTGGACACTCTGCACCTAGCATAATGCTCAAAGCCCAATGCACCTCTCAGCCCAGAACATCTTTCCAGAGCATCCTTCATCCCAAAGTGCTGTCTCTGTTCTGGGTTTGTGTCAATCACCAAAATGGTGATAGTGAGTGGACACCATGCTTCTGATGATGTCCTTTGCTCTTCATGAAGGGCTCCAGGATCTCTGATGGGGAGTTACCCCAGAAGCCTCCCAGATCTTCCTGTTCCAGCTTCCAAGTCTCTGAGAATCGCACATCCCATCAGAGAGCCCTGCGGGTCCTCTGTCACTAAGCACTGACACTTGAGACCTTCCTTCCTGTTTTGGCCCCTCCCACTTCCACCCATCCTTGCCTGAAGCCAGTCCATGAACCACCCCACCCACCCCTCCTGCCCTATTGCTTAAAGTTCTGCAACCGGTTCGGCCAGCCAGCCCAGTCCCTACCACCCCATCCTGGTATGGACCTGGCCAGAGAAGTCCTGCCAAAGGAATGACCTTGCTCATTCCTGGCCTTCGCTGAGCCACAAGGCCTCTGGGCAGGTTGCTAAGGGACCTTCTGCTGCTGCTTCCTTTCTACTCCATTGACAAGCTTAACTGCCACCTCTCCCAGGACTACAGACACCATGCAGCCATTCACCACCACCACCTGTTCTGCACTAGGCCACACTGGGGCCAATGGAGGGCATAGAGCTGGCCAGCCCTGCCCCCTCCCTGTAAGAGATGTTGCCTTGTTCATTAGTATGGGAAAGACTGCCTGACTCTAGGGACCTTTGCAGTTGTTAGAATTGCAGCTTTGGAAAATCGTGAACGAGCAGGGGCGAATAAGCATTCACTCCTCTTCGCTTGAGGCCACGGCCTTTCCCCACATGGCTTCCCTTCTTCATCTGAAGATGCTCATGCTCCGTGTTAGGAACCTTGTCTTCCTATCCCTGAGTCTCTCTAGCATGGCGCTCTGAGTAAATTGGATTTGGGGGCCTCATCTTTATTCCTTCAGCCCTGTGTGGAACTGACTGTGATAGACTAGTCCCCTGTTCTCTCTGCCCCCTCAAGGTCTACTGAACTCCCTGACCCCCTTTTCTTGGAGAGCCTTAACTGAATATTAATGCAATGAACATCTGTGTCACACTGGGGATTTTAAGAGTCCTTCCCCGTGCTTGGGCTCAATTAATCCTTATAACCAAATCGGTCTCTGTGGCTGCCGTAATTATGATAAGCCTGGCTCTCCTCCAGACAAACTGGGGAAGTTAAGGAACTTGCCCGAGGCCACACAGTGCAGATGCTGCAGAGCCCCCTCACCCATCTTCTGGTTTCCAGATTTGCCTTCTCGGCTGTATCAGGCTTCCCCGACCAGTTCTCTCAAAGCAAGCACTAGGAGATTGTGAGACGCTATGAGAAAGCAGAGATGCTGTCTTTGGCCACCATCTGGGAGGGTCAGCTCCTTCATGGCCAATTTCAGTTGGGCCCACTCACTGCCTGAATTGTCTCACAGAATCTAGTAGGCCTTCCAGCCAGGCCAGGGCATCACTTTTTTGCAGAAGTGGATGGATGGATAGATAGATGGATAGATGGATGAGTAGATGGGTAGATGAATGAATGGATGGATGAGTGGATAGATGGATGGATGGATGGATGGATGGATGGATGGATGGATGGATGGATGGATGGATGGATGGTAAAGATAAATAGACAAATGGTAGATGAACGGATGGATAGGAATATGGATGAGTAGTCAAGTGGACAGAGAGATGGATACATAAAGCAGAAAGACCAAAATAAGCAGCAGTCAGAGAATGCTTCAGAATGAGCCTGGGGGTACAGCTGCCTAAGACACTAGACTGAGCTGAACTTCCAATGCATGTTACATAAAAATCTATCTTTTGATGTACAAGAAAGTACCCTCTGCTTCTAGAAACTTGCCAACCAGAGGTGCTGACTCAGTTTCCCTCCTTCTGTAGGAAAGTCACAGTCAGCCATACAATATGAACGCCTGTGTCTCTGAAGACACAGGACAGGCTTTATGCTCATAAAAATATATCCAAACCTTATTCACTTGAAAAAGCCAAGTTGGTGGAGCATTGCAGTGCAGCCTGACACTGTGATCTTGGTGCATGTGTTCAGCAAGAGTGACTTCCCACTATAGAAAGCATGCAGTTGTGTTTGGTTTTGAGTGTATCCCCCTCATCTTTTATTTGCTCCTGAACTTGCACTGGACTCCAAGCCTCTTCATCACCTTTGAGTGCCCTCACCTAGTGCAATGCTCAGCCTGAAGTAAGCCCATAGCAGAGGTCTTTAAGATTACTTAAGAAACATGAATAAATAAATAAAAATGAGTCGGCCAATGAGTAGGTGAATAAATGAATGGGGATTAGGCAAGCCCCAAATTGCAAGGGGCTAAGAATGCCAGTGAAGAAAGCCATGAATTAATGACCCAGATGCTTCTCTCAAGACTGTGTGAAGAAATTATTACTAATGTGAAGATGATGCCCTGTGATTTCCACTGGATGATCTCCACCTCATCCTGTGTGGGGTGGGGAAGTGCAGATTCATTCTTTCTGAAAAAGTTGGGAACAAAATAGAGACTGGTCCTTTGCTAAGCTCCTTTAAGATGGAGATGCAGGGGCATCAGCTCAGGGAGTCCTTAGAGTAGAGAGGTTCCCCGCTTACACTAAGCATACACTTCTTGCTCTGTGGTAAACAGAGAAACGGCACTGGCTCCGAGCGGAAGGAACATGGAGGAGGACAAGTTAAGTGTGACACAAATTTCTTCTCCATTTCTCCCTTTCAGACCTGGCTTCCTGGAGGAACTATGGGACATGACAGAGAAGAGCCAGGAGTGGGAACTGAAGCTGGGGAAATCTTGGATGCTGAGCACCTCTCCTGAAACCACAGAACGCTACCTAAGGGGACTGTTAAGTTATTGGATCGGACAAAGGCTTAAACTAGAGTGGACATTTATTTGATTCTTTCTTCCTTCTACCAAGTGGGCCATGGCTCTTAAGGGATATTAAGTTAAGTGGACAAAATGAAGAAACTACATTTTCCCTGCATAAATAAGCTCCGTGAGCAAAATTTCAAACCCTGCTAGAATTCTACCCTATCCCCTTGTATGGCACTTCTAACTCCCTTTCAGACAGGATCCCAAGATCATGTGTACATGCATGGTATGCATGTGTGTGAGCACATAAGTGTGTGTGTGTGTGTGTGTGTGTGTGTGTGTGTGTGTGTGAGCACATAAGTGTGTGTGTGTGTGTGTGTGTACCAAGTGGTGAGTCATTGTGGTTACAAGGAAAATAGCAGCAGAGGTCCACAGGTGGACATTGTACACTCTTGTTCTCATGTGACCTATGGTTAGGGATGGTGTTCAAGGGGAGTCCCAAGGCTCTTGGTACAGCAGGCTCCATTGGGGAGCCAGAGCCACCAACTTACCTGATACTGAGGGAAGGTAGAGTGGCTGGAGAACACGGGTGGAGGTGGACAGTTCAGATTGAGCCAGAGAGGCTGGTTCAGGGTGGTCGAGGTCAAGGCTGTGGTGAAACGTGGGGCAAAAACATTCCCAGCATACTTAATGTTGTTCTTGTCCGGCACTGTTGTCGGTGGGTTAACTGAAAGGCACAGCATGGGAGAAGCAGCTCAGTGCCTGCAGCAGGGAGAGGCTGGATGCCTTCTGTGCTATAACCACCCAGGATGCACGCTCTCAGGGTCACGTCCTTTCAACTCCAATAGGGTCCTTCCAAGTCCAGGAGGTTTCTAACTCCAGGCAACCATCATTAGTGCACCACTTGCTCATTTGGAAGGAATGGCTTCTCTCTCCATTACTCACTGGTAAATGAGGCTGGTGAGCAAGGTATGCAAGAAAGCACATTGCTAAGGCTGTTTCACCTACTTGCAAAGCTGAATGCCAGCTTTATACAAACAAATGCAAAGCTGTTGCCAAGGGTTTCCCTCTAATGATTAAAACCACCCCGGCCAGGGCTGGATACTGAGCAACACTAGAAACTTTGTGCAGGCTGTTGTCTCTATATAGCAATGGCTTCCTAATATTTTAAAGATTAATTTTCACTTTCCTTTATGTGCATGTATATGTCCTGTGTGTAAAGAGGACAGGTGTCAGACCCCCTGAAGCTTGTGAGTCACCCAAAGTGGGTGCTGGGGACGAACTCTGGTCCTTTGGAAGAGCAATAAGCACCCTTAACCACTGAGCCATCTCTCTAGCTCTCAGTGATTTCCTGAGCATTTAAAAACACGAAATAGTTCAGTGTGGGCTAACTTAATACTGAGTTCTAAAGCATGAGGTTCGGTTTAACTGTTACTGTGCATGAATACTGGATTCTTCTTTTCTACAGAGACATCCATGGGCTATGGAATCAGAAATAAGGCCCTCCATGGCATCCTTTTTTGTTAATTTGTTTGTGTTTGGAAAGGGGTTTTGCCTTTATGGCTGAAGCAGTTGTAGGAGAGAGCAAAGGAGAGGAAGCCAGGCCAGGCTGTGGATAATCTCAATGTGGAAATAATACAAAGCATGGATTTCTCTGTCGCCTGGGCAAACTGAGAAGCTGTAATATATCTCAGGTTGGGACTATGGACCACATCAGTTGTTGTTTGTGCCTGTGGAATCTCTGAAAACCAATTATATTCCTCTAGCAACTGGATTCCCACAGGGGATGCTGGGAGAAAATCATTTCCTCCATTTTATGGAGTTAAAAATCCTGACGCCCAAGGGAAAACAGTGACTTGGCCATGGACAGAATGAGGTACCCCTGCCTGGATCTATGATAGTTTCTGGGTACCCACCCAGGGAAGGTCCACTTACATTTCAGATCCAGCCCATCCATATCCACTTTGCTTCGAAGCCTCAGCTGCCCACCAGGGTTCTTAGTGGCCCCAAAAATCTCGTAAAGCAGGTTCTTCTCAGCCGGCCACACAGGCTTCTTGGTTGGCAGGGTCACTGAGATGGTGCCCATTGCGTCACTGTGACCCTCCTCACCACAGGTGTCCTTCCGGCTCTGGGGCCACTGGCTGAGAAAGAGGCTCTCTCGACCTTTGGTCAGCTCTTTGGTACCAGGGGTTCGTTCTACAGAAAGAGTAAACTGAGTCAAAGCCTCTGAGAAGCAAAACTTTTTGTGGATTGTTTTCTTGCAGCCCATAGCTCATACTGAGATCCAGGCCATACAAAGGACTGTGTTTCAGTCAGGTGCATCCCCAGGCTCATGCGGAAGTCTCCTCTGATTGCTGCCCGTTCTGACCTCCCTGTCTTATACAGTCATCTCTCCATCCACCTGTCTACTGATCCATCTGCCCATTAATCCATTCACCCACCTAACTCAGCCATCCATCCATCCTTATCCATCCATCTTTCCATTCATCTGTTCATTGGTTTATCCAGCCAGCCACTTATTCTTTTATTCATCTATCTGTTCATCTACCTATCTATTCATTCATCCACTCATCTGTCTATCCACTCATCCATTCATCTATCTATCCACTCATCCATTCATCTATTCATTTGTTTATCCATTCACCTATCCTTCTACCCATGTCTTTTTCTTTTTTTCTTCTTAGACATGGCCTTACTGTGTAGCCCTGGTTGACCCACTATGTAGACCAGGGCCTTAAGGTCACAGGGACCTGCTTGTCTTTGTCTCCTGAGTGCTGAAATTAAAGGTGTGCACCACTATGGCTGGCCATTCATTTTCATTCTTCTTTTCCTCCCTCCCTTCTCTTCTTCTTTCTTCCCCCACTTTTCCCTCCCTCTCTTACTTCTTTCTTTCCATCTGTAGTGCCAGGCTAAGGATATGAGGTAGCTTTGATGTGGTTTGGCCATGAGGGAGCACATGGCTTAGGGAAGGAGACACATATCCTTACAGAACACACAGTTGAGCCATGCTGCTTAGTCCCTTATCATGAACTTCACCTCTGCTGTGATTCCCACAGGTGATTCAGCTCTCCCATAAGCACCAGGCCTTGCCCTGAGTACTGGGGACAAAGTGATGAGTCAGAGCCAGGCTGCCCTGCAGGAGCTCACACAAGGAAGAGAGAGATGTGCCCAGAAATAGCTCCAGGACAAGGCAGATGGGCACCATGAAGTGACAAAGAGACAGAATGGGAGAAGACACTGGCTGGGATCTTGTCTGTCAGAGAGGATCCTTCAACCAAGAAAGAAAGGTTTAGTAAGACCCTCACTGGGGCTATCAGGAAGTTGTCACAGGCCTGAGCAACTACAGACAAACACCAAAAACATCACAGGGACAAAGTGAGTCATCATAAATGACTGGAATTACAGAAGGGACTCAATGGGTGTCAGACTCCGGTCTGACTGCACACGCACCGAGCATCCATCCCTTGCAGAAGGACATTCTGACACCTGATGACACCCGTGACATCTCCACAGAGCTCTCGCCCACATTCCCCTCAGCTTTGTCATGCTTTCTTCAAAAACGAAGTGTTTGTGTGTGGAGCAGTGAATGGAAAACAGTCTAAGAAAGAATTGCGTTTTACTGAAAACACATGGAATTTCTTGTTATTATTCCCTAGACCACACACTGTAACCACCGTTTACACAGCGTTTACACTGGATCAGGCACCATCAGTATCAATAGATGTTTACAGTGTGCAGGAGGAGTGGGTAGGTGGTATGCCATTGTGCATAAGACTCTTGAGCATCTATGGACTCGGTGTTTGAGGGGTTCCTGGGACCAAGAACTAGATAGACAGCTTTATAAATGTGTATACACTTAAGTTATATTAGATGTTATATAATATATACATATACCCACATGTGTATACACGTAAGTTATATTATATATTATATAATTAATATACATACTCACATGTGTATACACATATTATATATTATATAATGCATACATATACTCACATGTAGACATAATTATTATTAAGGCATATCTCTGTTAGAAGCAGAAAGTTGGCTTTGCCATCTGCCCTTCACTCCTTCCTCAGACTGGCTGTCTCTGAAAGCCTCTGCAGAGCTTGGCTAAGAAGCCCATGTGCAGGGGGATGGCTCTGAGCTGCTCTGGACAGGCTGCAGGCACCTGGGAGCTCTGGTACTAGCTGGCTCTGAGGCCCTGTGCTTCATTTGTTACCTATGGCAGTGGTCGTGATCCCACCATATCATGGACCCCCTAAAATCCAGCCCAGCAGCCTCGAGAGCCTCTGCATGGACCTGGACCTTACCTTCCTAGCAAAGGAAAGCACTGCTCTAGCCAGGGCCAATTTAGGAGACGGTGACAATTTTAGCAGAACATGTCCCCAGAGTCTCTTCCAGGAGTTCCTCTGGTTGCTGAGTTTAGCCCCCAGCTAGAATGCTGAAATAACATAGCCACTAATAATAGTCATTTCCCCAGAGACTGGCATATTTGCAGCCTCTCGCACATCTACACTCAGTCCCTTGAACATCTGCAAGACCCCTGACATCTGGACATCTGGACTCTCTCTCTCTCTCTCTCTCTCTCTCTCTCTCTCTCTCTCTCTCTCTCTCTCTCCTCTCTGTCTGTCTCTCACATGCACACATACATGCCTATCTCACCCCCTGCCTCATAACTATATAGACACACACGACAAGCACACTCACCAATCTACACGCAGGCATTCCTCAGACGTGCCGCCCCTGTGCTTTCCCTGAAGAATACACTCACCTTACACAAAGCTCCCTCTGACACATCTTGCACAAAGGCACTTTCGGAGTGTGGGGAGGGGAAATGGACAAGACACTGCTAATCTGCAGCCCCCTCAGCAAGGAACATGAAGAGCACCTCTAGAAGGAGAAGGTGAGTATTTCCCTCTATGGGGGGGGATGGGGGGGTTCAAACCCCTCCCACCCACGGCCATCATTCCAAAGCCCTGTGACTCCTCCAGGCCTGCTGGGCAGAGTCCAGCTCGCCATCTCAGCTCTGATTTCCTGGGATCCCACAAGTGCTCCAGAATGTAGAATGCTCTGGAAAGTCACCTTGTTCTTGTTTCTCAAAGGAGTGGATCTGAGGCCTCCCCATGCAGCCACCGTCAGTTAACCCTCACACTTCAGCCTGGGGGGGGGGTGACCTTTCTTTCGGTTGGCATGAATAGAATCTATTCTCCTAGTAACTTTGGACTTCGGGCAAATGGCTCTGCCATCGGAGCATACACAATGCAGAAACCCAGAGAGGAGTCAGGAGCACTGGGAGGGGGCTGAGTGTCCTGGGAAGACTCTGGAGTCCTCATTCAATTGTTGGAAATATACTTAGCTAAGCCTCTAGAGTCCCAGAGAACAAATCCCAGGACCAACAGTTTGAACCATGCCTGGATAACCCAAGCCCTAGAGAGAGTGGACCAGTCCTGATGACCAGGGTGGGTGCCTCCATCAGAGGTTAAGTATCCACAGCTGCCAATCAGTTTTCTCTTCTAGCCTAGACCCCAGGCTGGGATCTTTCCTTATAAGGTAAATACTTCCTCCAGCATGCTCTGGGTACCTAGTAAAGTCAGAAATTATACCTCTTCCAGGGCCCAGAAAGACGCTAAGCTAGTGAAATGCCTGTCACAGCAGCCTGAGAGCAGAGGTTTGGATTCCCAGTTTCTGTATAAAAAGCTGCATGTGGTGATGCCTGTCTGCAGTCCTAGTGCTGAGGAGGCAGTCAAGCTCTCTGGAACCCACTGGCCGGCCAGCTACTCTAGCTGAATCAGTGGGCTATGTGTTAGGTGAGTAGAAGACCCTATCTCATGAAGTAAGATGGAGAGCCGCAGAAGAAGTCACCTGACACCTCTGGCCTCCAGACATACACGTATGTATGCATCACACACACACACACACACACACACACACACACACACACACACACCCCTAGAGACACTGTGTTGTTTTGCTTTGCACCAGGATGCACCACGGCCTTGATCAGCTTTCCTGATCCCCGAAATCCCCTGTACTTCCTTGCTCCCCGGCCCACTCACCAATCCAATGGTGGCCCTCAAGAGTGGGGTCAGCTTCAGTCTTGGAGCAGATCTTGGCAAACACTGGGAGCTGCCTTTTCGGAGGACAGAACTCAGAGAGCTTGTCAGCGGGTGCGGAAGGGGGGGGTGGCGGCGGCAGCAGGAGGAATGGACCCAGCCCCATGGGCTCCCGGGGTCCGGAGCCATTGAACATGCTATTCTGCAGGAAATCCTTAATGACCTTGGTCTCTTCCAGCACCATCTTGTTGTCGGGGGCCTTGGACATTTCGGTAGACTTCAGCGGGAACTGGGCCAGGAGCTTGCTGATCTCTGAATTAGAGGCACCCAGGCTATGGCTCTTGTCTTTAGATCCCTTGACGCTCTTGATCTTGGCGGCATGCAGGATGCCCGTGACTGTAGACATGGCCGAATCACAGTCCTGTCGGCTACTGATGATGGGCATGGACAGCTTCTGCTCCTGAAGCTTGTCACCAGCCGTTATAGGGGATCCTGGGTATTCAGTGCTGTCTGTCCCCAGAGGAGGCACAAGAAAGCAAGAAGCCAGCTCTCGGGTCCCCTGGGAAGTGACAATAGGTGTTGCCAGCTCCCCGGAGCTCTCCTGAACCAAGATGAGATGTTCTTTGGTGAGACTCAAGAACTCCTGCTCCACCAGCAGGGAGATCTCATCCTTGCCACTGCTCAGCTCCAGAGCTCTGCAAAAGGTTCAAAGACACAGGGGACTTAGTACAACAGGAGGCAGGCCTCAGGGAAGGTGGGTTCACAGCCTGTTGAAAACGTGTTTCCTAATGAGAAAAACCTGTTGCTTTCTCAAGAGGGAAAAATGGGCCAGGTGGACACAAAGCCAACATCACCCACTAGGCTATGGTGCTGAAGATGTCTGTCCCCTCCTCCTCAGACCCCAAGATAACAAACAGCAGAGAGACGGTGCACTGGGGAAATTTGCCCAGCAACAAAGGGGCTGGCTGTGACTAAGCTGTTCAATGAATACAATCCAGAGCCTGAAGAAGTCTCCAGGAATACAATATAGCCAGTCCCCTCTTGGAGGATGGTGGAGTGTACAGTAAGGTTCACACCTGCCTCTGTCACTTTTAATCTGTGTGACCCTGAGCAAGTGGGTCAGCATCTCAGATACTCTGATATCCTTGTGTGATTCCCAGGAATATCACAGAGGGGTGTTTTAACAGTGCAGGCACCCTGTCACAAGGGCCATACACCTGTCAGCTCTTAATGTCTGCATAGCTCAGGCTCAGTCTGACCGGACCCTGACCCCTGCGTTCCACAGTGTGACCATCTGGATATCTGTATCTACCCTTGCTGTCGTGGTCTCTGACAGGGTCGTGGCATCTGAATTGGAATATTATTGTGGATGACAGCAGCACTTGGTCGGACCTTGAACCGGTTCATAAGACTCTCCCTGTCGCCTGTCTCCTATCCCCCTGTCCCTGATGACCATAATGATCTAGACTCCATCAGCCTGATGGTGCTGGGTGAGCCGATGAAGTCCTAGCTCCTGGTTACTGGTTCTCCTCGGGTGAGGGAGAAAGTGATAAGCCTGCCCTCCTAACTACCCAGCAGCAACCTTGGTGAGGGGGCAGGCACCTTCCTCCACTGCATTCCCAGGGGAGCCAGGGTCCCCCAGTTTAGAAGTACCTACGATGCGTACGTGAAAGGGTTTCTGGGAGGGGTAGGTAGCATTGCCTGTGCCTGGAACATCCTGGAAACTTGCTCAGCAGCCTCTCGTGGCACACAAAGAGGAAAGATGGTTAAGAGGCAGAGGGAAAACGTAGAAGGGATGCAGGAATGGGGCTCAGCTGCCGCAGCTTCACCGTGGGTAAACCAGAGTCACTTTGAATCTGTGTGACCCTGTCTGTCTGTCTGTCTGACAACCCACTACCCACTAAGAGGGCACAAGAATACCCAAAACAGTGTTCAGGGGGTGTCCCTGCTTTCCTGGTAGTGCTGTTGGCTTGTGAACATACACACACACATGCCCTCTCTCTCTCTCTCTCTCTCTCTCTCTCTCTCTCTCTCTCACACACACACACACACACACACACACACACACACACACACACACACACACACACCTTGATGCACACAGATGTGCACAGAAGCAGGTAGGCTCACACTTCACTCACAAGCGCGGGGGGTGGGGGGGCAGAGCCTGCCTTTGACAGTCCACAGGGGAAGACCCACTTCCTACTCTCACTTTCTCTTTCCTTCACACTCTCCTCTCCCTCTCCCTGGCCCTCTCGAATACCCCCTTCCCTTTGCCTCCTTCCCATGTCTAGACTTAGGGCTATAAATAGGCCCTACTCTCACCGCGTGCCCCTGGAACAATCAGAGTAAAGAGGATGCCCCAAGTTCCCGTTTCTCCTCCTCCTCCTTTCAAGGAATCCGGTGAGTCTCAAGTCCTAGGAACCAGTCATTTGAAGGACTGTTTTTGCTTTCCCTACCCCACCCTCCACCACTGCCTTGCAAAGTCAAATGCCAATAGCTTTTATGAATTAGCCTCACCCCAAGGATGCTTACTTTTTAACACTGTGAGCATAGCCTTGTGGGCACACTTAAACAACAAACAAAAGCAGCCCTTGTCTCTCAGATCAGAGCTACATGCTAAATATGTATAGATCAATTATGTCTGGGGCTTCCTTTAAAAGTAACCCAGCTGAAGGAGGAAGAGGGGTGGGAGGGGGGCACAACAGACCAGTTCCTTCTTAGGCTGTACATGCCAATCACAAGGAAAGCTGGAAGCAGAACCCTGGGGCCATCACCCTTGTCAGTCTGCCGGTGTCTGTATTTGGTTTCTGGGTTACACACACACACACACACACACACACACACACACACACAGAGTCACCACTGAACCTTCAAAAGTGCCAAGTGGCAGGAAAGCAGCTGCTTTTGTCCCAGTGTGTGTGTGTGTGTGTGTGTGTGCTTATATGTGGTAAATGAATGTGTGCTAGTATACGTGTTGAAGCCAGAGGTCAACTTCAGTTATCTTCCTCAGGGACATCGCTCACAGGGTCTCTCACTGACCTCGAGTTCATCAACCAGTTGGCCAGTGAGGCCCAGTAGTCCTCCAGTCTCCATCTCCCTAGGGATGGGGTTACAAGTACATACCACCATGTCACCACTTTCCTGTGGGTTCTGAGAACTGAATTTCGGCTCCCACACTTCAAGGCGAGTACTTGAATGACTAAGTCATCCCTTAAGTCCTCCACAAAAACACCTTCTAAAAGACCTGGAGGTCTCTGTGTCAAAAGACCCCCATCGTGGTCCCTACTTGACATCCAACTGATACTCCCACCATTCCCAGCCTGGAAGGCAGGCGATGGGAAAGAACCAGTGGGTGCTGAGTGGGAATTCCTGTGCTGACCCTTAGCTCCTGTATAAGCCTTGTTTTCTTACACCTGCCAAGTTAAGGCCATGCTCTCTTCTCAGGGTTAGACTGTGAAGATATTGTAAAGTAGGTAAGTTAGGCAAGGGCTTAGTGCAAGCCTGGTACATAGCAAGCCAGACCATCCTGTTTTTATCAGTGGTTAGATCTGTAAAAAAAAAAAAAAAAGGCACCCCAGCCCACCTTTACACAGTCTGCCATCACCACCAGACTGCTGTGGGCACCGAGAACAATTTAATCCCAGCTCATTCAGCTCATTCCCCTCTGGATACTCTGCCAAGGCCGAAGGGGTTGTTAAAAAGTTAGAAGAAAACACTGTACCTAAAGTAGAGCTACCCACTCTGGCTGTGAGCTCTCCAGGTACCTGCCACAAAGGCTACTCGAGGCATCATTGATTATGAATCTACCAAAAGCCACAAGGGAGGCCTGGTATCAGCATCCATGCCCACACTTGATCCTTCCACACCCCTGGACACCTGACAGCATCATTCCCACTTCACAGATAGGAATGGTTTCCCTTTGAAAGACGGAGGACCTTGTCACCATGTTAGGGAGGAAGCTGATGTGGGGGAACACAGCTGGTCCACTTCCTGTACTCACTCCTCCAGTCTTAGCCAGCCTTCTTTCTGGAGTGTTCCCCCATCAAAGTCCCCCAGCTCCTGCCTGAGCTTTGTCCCCCCGTCTGAATGTGATCAGGGATGTTGCCACTTTCATCCTGTAATGCTAGCCCTTGGAGGAGCAGCATGGCGAATCTCCAGCCTGTCGTCTGTGGCATTAGCCATCCCTGACAGCTACATGTCAGCTGCATGTCTGATGAGCATGTCCTCTGAGTCTTCCACCCGTTCACAGTTAGACGTGTCTAACTGGAGAAGAGTCCAGGACAAGGCCATGGGGACAGTGTCAAAGACCCTACTTCCAACATGACAGTAATCCGGTATCAACATGTGGGGAAAATAAAGCAACCTGATAGCATCCAGTCTCCAAGCCTCCGTGAGAACCTTTATCAAACACCCTGCAGTGATCAAGATTCCTCACATACCTCAAAGTCCTTAATCCCGTGTCTTCCCAGCCTTCTCAGCCCCCTCTATCCCCAAGAAAATAAGATAGGCTCTTTCTTGTTTGTTTTAGAAAACTCCCTGGTCACAGAGCAGGGACATTCTCAGAACTCAGATCAAGCAATTCCCTTGCTTAAAACCACCTTGTGGATTCTCATTACTCACAGGATAAAATCCAAACCCCTTTATGATCCTGGGGACACTATGCAAATTGGCCCCATCTCCCATTCCTTCCACCACCACCACGTCGATCTTTTATCTGTTCCTTGAAATGCCAAGCTCATTCCTGTGACAAGGGGCTCTTGCATTTCCTGTAGAATGAATGATCTGTGCAACCCCCTGGATTGCTCCTCGCCTGGCTCCTCTGCAACATTCAGGCGTCCATTCAGGTGCCATAGTCTCCAAGTGGTCTTTTCTATCTGAATTTTATTTTTTTTAAAGAATTTTTAAAAAAGATTTATGTATTTATTATGTGTACAGTGTTTTGCCTGCACGCGTGCCTGTACAACAGAAGAGGGCACCAGATCTCATTATAGATGGTTGTGAGCCACCATGTGGTGCTGAGAATTGAACTCAGGACCTCTGGAAGAGCATCCAGTGCTCTTAACCTCTGAGCCATCTCTCCAGCCCTCTGTCTGATTTTTAAAGAAATGTTCCACCCTCTCTTGCTAGTCATGCTCTATGGGAGTCTCCATCCGTCTGTTTCTTTCATGGCATCTGCCTCTATCTAGTGATTATTATTATTATTACTTTATTATTATTATTAATATTATTAAAAAGGTGGTACTGCCCCATCATATGCACTCCATGAATGCAGGGACTCTATCTAGGTCATCACACCAGCCTTGGAGCCTAGAACAGCACCTGGCACAAAGCTCCAGCTAGGCAAGGATTTGTTGACTAAATGTATGAATGAACTCTCTTGTCTCTGTCCCCTGTTGTAATTTCTCTTCCCTTCTCCTGGCCAAGAATTGTGCCAGCTTCTTCTGCCTGTTGCAACCTGCCTGGCTTTGCACTCAGTTCTGGTCTGGCTGGCATTCTCTTAGGTTAATTAGAATACCCCCACCCCCACCCCCACCCCCCACCACCAACTCCTGCTCCTGCTTAGCCTGATCCCTGGTAGGCACAGGTGAAGGCCTTTCATCAGCTGCCCACACTCCCTGACTGGTATGGAGACTGGGAGGTACAAACCCTCAGGGAGCCCACACTGACTCTCTGCAGTCAACTAGGGTTTCATGGGAGCATTTTCTAAGCACCACCTAACTTTGCTAAGTTCAAAGATAAGCATATTTCCTGGAATCCACCAGAAAATTGTGTGTGTGTGTGTGTGTGTGTGTGTGTGTGTGTGAGAGAGAGAGAGAGAGAGAGAGAGAGAGAGAGAGAGATGTTCTTTCAGTGCAGATCATCATCAGTGCCACAGGTCTACATTAGATGGTTTCCTTGATAACTTTCCTTTTTTTTTTTTTTTTTTGAGACAGAGTCTCTCACTGAACCTGGAGCTCATCAGTTTAGATAGACTAACTGTCCAATGAGCTTGGGGAATCTGCCTGCCCTGCCCCACCCCCCCACCCCTAGGATTACAGATGGGCATTGCCATACCTAGCATTTATTTATTTGAGTGCCAGCAATCTGAACTCAGGTCCTTCTTGCACAGAGCACTTTACCCATGGAACCGTCTCACCAGCCCCTAGAATTCCCCCTGAGTTTTGCTAGTCCTGCCACCCCTCTCTTGGTGTTCACTCTCTCCTTTGGGTTGATAAAGGCCTTAAAATCTACCAGGCTCTAGCTAGTGAATCCTTCCAGGAAGGCGACCTAACTCCTGGGCTCCTGACAAAGGAATCAAGTCAGAAGCCATACCAAGGTTGCTAGCCTCTCGGCTTCACCAGCCTCTGAAAATGACAATTGTGTGCTTGTGATTCCAATGCTGTGTTATTTCTGCATTTGCAATGTACAGAATTGTGTAAAAATAAAGGCTACTGACGGCCTGGCACCCCTTCCCAGCGTAATGACTAAGCAAGCATGTTGTTAGCTCCCCAGCAGCAGTTCTGTGTGCATGATAACACAGAGCAAACATGAAAACTGCTACTCAGCTGAGCCAAACAACAGAAAAATGCAAGCAGGAGATTGTTAGCGCCGAAGGAGGACAGCAAGACAAATATGTTCTTCCAGCCATGGCATCTTAGACCAATGACAAACACGTCACCTAGGCCAAGTGTCCCGGCCACAGGATTGAAGCAAATCGAAGGCGTTGGAGTCACACACAGACTCAGGCTTGAACTGTGGTTCATCTGCAGACTGACCTCTGACCTCACAGTTCTGTATCTACCTGGTGGGGTACAGCATGGTAGAACACTTAAGAGGTAAGTTCTTGGAGGGAGGCAGAAACTAGACTCAACTCCCCACCACTTCCCAGAGGCCAGATCTTTTAGCCTCATATCTAAGCCACAGATCCTATTTATGAAAATTGACTAAGTGTTAGCATTTATTACATGACACCACTCTGAGCTTTCCCTACCATAGCCTCAGTGGGGTAGTATGATGATCCTATGAAACATTTCTACTTTATCATGCTTTTATCAAATCCTTTATCAAATCCTTTGATAGCTGCTTCTCTTCAGGATTCAGTTAAGAAGCAAAGACTTAAAATGTGCTTGGGGCTGGGCGGTGGGGACACATGCCTTTAATCCCAGCACTTGGGAGGCAGAGGCAGGCAGATCTCCGAGTTTAAGGCCAGCCTGGTCTACAGAGTGAGTTCCAGGACAATCAGGACTACAGGAGAAACCCTGTTGTGTTGAAAAAACCAAAACCAAAACAACAACAACAACGAAAAGCTAATTGAGAGCCAATCTCTAAGCCTAGCTTAAGTCACACATCCTGTGCTCCAGTACAGCCTGGTGATTCCATCTGACTCTAGTCCCCTCGCACCTTCCCCAATCTTCAGACCTGTCCTGGGTTCCGCATATATGTTCAGGCTCAGTCTGGTAGGTCTGCCTGTACTGTTCCCAACCTCCAGGCTTGGTCCCAGGCACATATCCCAGCCTGATAAGTCTGCCTGAGACCAACATTTCCATACCATACCCAACTTCCAGAACTAGCCTGGGATACACATGTGTGTCCCAGCCAAACCTGGGGTGTCTTGGGAACCTTGCCCACCCACACTATCCCCAACCTTCAAGCCTAGTCTCAGACTCACAATCACAACCAGTGAAAGAAAGAAATCCATATCCCCAGGTCTTATGACATACACAAACAATGTGAAAGGCCAAGACAGAACATCCCATGAAGTCCACCAGTCGCATATAAATGTTCTCTAATGAGAATTTCCTGGATGAACTCTAAAACACAGAACTTCCAAGAACAATCATAAACTTCATCAAAGAACTCACATTTAAAGAGGAGAGAACAAACCAGCTCAGTGAATGTCATGAGAACAGCAGTACATGCCTGAATGAGGTCCAAGAAAACAAAAACATATGGCAGAGTGAAATATCTAAGACAACTCAAGACTTGAAAACTGAATTCAGTAGAAAAATATTGAAGAAAACTCAAGCTAAAATGAAGATGAAATAAAAAAATTAAAAAAAAAAAACTCAACAACCCAATTAGAAAACTCAGAGCTTGGCCTACAGAAGGCCACGGTGCGCATTTGTTGAAGAAATCAAACAGTGAATGAACAGGTGCTGCCCCACAGACAGAGCAATGGAGTCAGCGGTAAACCCGAAGCCCCCATTCTGAGGCTGAGGAATTTTAGTGATGTGGCACATGGACAAAGATGTAATCCTCTTCAGTAAGTGGCTTGTCACAATCCTCTAAGTCCAAATTTATAATTCATTAAATGACAACTAAACAAGATTCTGGAGTTTGACTCTAGAGAGAATGATTGATTTCTGGCAAAAAAAGAAAAAGAAAGAAAGAAAAAGAAAGAAAGAAAGAAAGAAAGAAAGAGAGAGAGAAAGAGAGAAAGAAAGAAAGAAAACAAAAAACATTTCTCCCTACTTTTTAAAATGTCTTCATTGTTCAACCAAGAACCCAAACCAAAATTCTGGGTTCTGCCTCCATGTCTCCGGCTCGCTCAAAGTGCATAGGGAACCCCACCTGCTCACTCCTTACAAGTAGAACGGATCAAGTAGAAAACAAAAGATCAAGATTTGAAGCTAAAGTAGAGGAATTAGACCACACAAGCAAAGAAGAAAGGAGGAGGAGGAGGGAAGAGAAGGACGAAGAAATAGAAGAAGTAGGCAGGAACTGTGGGACACCACAAAAAGACCCAAATATTCAAACTAGGTATAGATGAAGGAGAAGAATGCCAGACCTATTACCTAGACCATATCTTCAACAGGTCCATAAGAGAAAACATCTCCAAATTAAGGAAAGACACAGCCATTCAGATACAAGGAGCACACAGAATATCAAATAGTCAAGACCAGAAAAGAAACTGCCCATGGCATGCCACAGTTAAAACACTAAATATTCAAAACAATGTGTGGGTACGGAAAGATGCAAGAGAAAAAACACATCACATAGAAAGGAGAGCCCATTAGAATAACGTAATTCCTTAATGGAAACTTTAAAATCCAGAGGAGCCTGGAGTGATGTACTGCAAGTTCTGAAAGATCACAGATGCCAATCTAGACTACTGTACCCAAGGGCTCCAGGCAAGGAGAGGCCTCCCTGGAGAGATAGGGACTCTTGCACTTAGCATGAATTTTTTTTCCCCAAGGGAGACCCATCCTAGCTAGGGTTGAAGACGGTGATGTTTCTGGCTTTTCTGCTTACATGGAATCAGAGGCCAACATTCTGTTCCCATGACACACATATCATACCATCCATGGTGGCCTCTGACCACTGGGAAGGGAATCAGGGCAGGGAGCTCATCAAAGTTGCCTATCTTCCTCCATCTTCTCCTGCTCAGGCCCAGTACTCACCAAATGACTGGGTCTCCTCTCCCCATACACTATACAGCCATGCCCACACATCAGTTATGCACACACTCATGCACCCATGCACATAAAGGTATGCCCCAGAGACATGTACAGGTGCACAACCATGTACACACACCATAGTGAAGCACATACACTACATGTATAACACAGGCATATACACATATATCACAACCATATACACAAACTGCAGCCATGCACATACATACATACGTACATACATACATACACCAAAGCCATGTATACATACATGTATCCCAAAGCCACACACACACACACACACACACACACACACATTTCACGGTAACTTCTTGCTTACAAACCAAGGTTGAGTCCACCTCTCTGGCCACCAAGAGACCCAGACCACTTCTCTGTTTAGAGGTGGTGTCCAGTAGTCATCTAGGCAGCCTGTGTCCCCAAGGTACCTGGACCCCTGCTGAGCTGCCAGCTATTACTTTTCTGGTAGCGAGTCCGGGGTGTAAGGAGGGTCTTTGAAAAAGCTTTGGTCTCCCAGCTCCCCCTCTCCCCACCAATCCTCCTCCCCTCTCCAGGCCTCAGCAGGATTAAGTGAGATGATGAATTCCAAAGCGCTTGGTAAATTGTAAGGAGCACTATGCAAATGTTAGCGCTTCTGACTGAGAGGCAGCAGGGTGAGCCGGAGTCGGACCTGGTGGCAGCCTCTGGAGTCCCGCAGACCAGGTTCATACATAGCCTGGGCCCTGTGTCACCAGTGCTGCCCAAGGTGTAAAATCACTGAGACCTCATTTCTTCAGCTGCTAAGTGGGGACAGGATGGCGACACCATCCCGGTCAAAGGTAAGCAACACTATAAAATCGCTCTGCTCCCAGCGTGCCAAGCCTGTTTATCACATTTCTCAGCAAAGGTCTTCACACACCGAGGAGTCCATTTCCAAGAACGTCCCAGGAACGCACGGTGGACTCAGTAAATATCAGCCTCCTTCTTGCCTGCCGTGCTTTTCTTTGAAACTCCTCCTTCTCAACCCGTCATCCTGAGATTTCTCACCCTGTCAGCCTGGGATTTCTCACCTTTGACCCCTAGAGTGCTCTGGAAGTGTCTAAGAGTGGTAGAACACTGGTTCTATTGCAGGTTCCAGGGCATTGGAGTGTGGTCTCAAGTATAAACATTTTCAGTGGGGCTTCCTTCTTAGACACAGTCTGGATGCATGACTTTTCCTCTAGAGTCTTTACAGCAGTCCTGGGACTATCAGTCATCAGCAAGTGGAAGTGAGACACGCCCCTCCACACCACGCCCCTTCCTTGAGTCCTCCTGAGGGGAACAAGTGCTGAGAGGGGCCAAGGCCTGAGAGAGCCGGGTTTGGAGAATGAGGGACTCAGTGAGCTGGGGAATGAGACAGGAAATGCTGGGAATAAATACAGCAGTAAAGGAGCTTCGGCTGGGAGCTACCGAGTGATTCTTATTGTTCAAATTATCTTTAAAACTTTTCATTTGAATCTGTTTAATAAGGGAAGGCTTACCCCAAGGAAGAGGTATTTTTTTAATGTGACTTGGGAGCTGAATTGGAAAGAACGTTGCAACAAAGATATTAAAAAGGGGATTAAACCAAACCACTGGTGGCCCATCTCTGCAGGCTCCCACAACCTGCGACATAGCTCCTGAAACCATAAAATTAAATTACAAAGGGGGACACGGGAAGCGGGAAGCGGGACGTTAATCATGATCCGTCTTCCTTCCCTGCTCATGGCTCCTGGTGTTAAGCAGGCACAGAAGGCTGTTGGGAAGGGTGTCTGCTGTCCAGTGAGCTCAGGTACTGAAGGCCCTTCAGGATTCCTATCTTATCTCAGCTCTCTTCCAGCTGGCAAGGTTGCCTAACTTGACCTCCAGCATCATCCCAGTCACAAAATGAGAGTAATAGTGACCACCTACATGGACAGGTTGCTCGGAGAAAGAAATAAGAGTACACTGACTTCCTAGGCCCTCGCACGTACAATCTGCTCAAGAACACGAGAGCTCCCTTTTATGCAGCCTAAGGCAGAAGGACAAAACCTGCCGTGTCTTGGCTTGCATGATATTCTCTCCCTACATGCCTCAATGCTCTCTCTCTCTGATGGCTATGACCCTTTGCTTGGATCCTAGCCACCTCTAGGCCTCACTCTTCTCAAGGTGGCATTTTAATAGCTCATCCATCATTCACTTCCTCCCTCATTCATACATACTGCATAATCATGAAGTGCCAGGAACTTGGCTGGACACTGAAGAGACAAAGATGAGTAAGACCTAACCCCTGTCCTTAAGGAACCCCACAGTGCGGTGCTGGAGGGGACCACTGCCACAAGGCAGTGTACAGCAGGCGCCAGGTGACCATCACCTCATCAGAACATCAAGACTCCCATACGAGGACGGAGCTGACAGGCATGCTTCTGGCCAACAGGCACTAAGAACACTGGCTCTAATTTGGTTCTTCAATCCCATCACTGTTATAAAGACTACACCACCCTGCCCCTGGTGCCAGGGACGCATTTGTCTTTTGTGGTAATCGCTTCTGCTTTCTCTTGTTAGATAATAGAAGTTACAAAAGTCTCTGGCTCCCGAGAATCTCTTTCCCTCACTTGACTAGTTTCCTTCAGCTTGAGTCATGAGACGTCAAACCTCCTCTCCACCCTGCACTCTTGTGCTGTCATTTCATCTTTGCTAATATCAGCATTGATGGTGAAGGTGATGATGGTGCTGGTGAGGAGGAGGAGGAATGGTAACCGTGGTGGCAACAATGACGGTGGCGTGATGATAATGCTGATAGTGATGATGTCGACAATAATTGGGATAATGGTGGTGATGATGGTGACGGTAGTGACAATGATGATGGTGGTGTGGTTAGTGATGATGATGATGATGAGATGATGGTGGTGATTGTGCTGGTGATAACAATGATGATGATGGTAACAGCCATGGCGGTGATGATGATGACAATGATGGTGCTGATGCTGATAGTGGTGATGATATGATACTGGTAAGGATTGCGCTGCTGATGCTGATAACAATGATGGCGATCATGATGGATGATGACAGTAACAGCCATGACAATCACAATGACGGCTATGGTAATGATGATGACAGTGGTTATGGCAGTGTTGTGATCATGGTGAGAGCAGTGATAATGATGCCAGTGAGGAACATGGAGCTTTTTATCTTATTCCAGGTGCCATTTGACATCACATTCATTACTCCATCAACACAACCTTTGAGGGTAGTGACTATAGCCTTTCTCCATTTTTCAGATGAGGGCAAGGGGAGAAAGCTTAGGGATAGTATACTTCCAGGTCCCCGGTTTAATCCCCAGTATCAGAGAGACAGGATGAGGAGATAGAGAATGGTATACTACCTCCTGTTTCTAAGACTAGGTTGGAATTCAACAGATAAACAGGAGAAGAGCATTCCTGATAGTTGAGTAGCCTGAGTAGAGGCAAGGCCATTGCATGCCTGCTGGTGCTCATCTTAGATTATAGAACACTGAAAGAGGACAGCAACATGTATGCCTAGAGGTACTACATGGAGTTACTACACAGACTCCTGACGGCCAAGCCAAAAGATCAGAGGCCAATGCGAGATGTTCAGGCAGGGCTGTTGACAAGCTTCAGGAGGATGAAGCTGGGGGGGAAGGGTGGAGGACTTCTTGCAGGGAGAGGAAGCAAACACATAAGAACAGGAGCGCAGAAACAACAAAAATGAGGAAGCAGCCAGGCGGTGGTGGCACACGCCTTTAATCCCAGCACTCGGGAGGCAGAGGCAGGCGGATCTCTGTGAGTTCAAGGCCAGCCTGGGCTACAGAGTGAGTTCCAGGAAAGGCTCCAAAGCTACACAGAGAAACCCTGTCTCGGAAAAAAAAAAAAAAAAGAGGAAGCGATGACTCAAAGGCCAAGATGGAAGGAACTGGAAGAGAAAGGCGGGGGCTCTGGAACCTCTGGATCCCTAGTTCATGCAGCTACTTAATAACAGTGGTAGAAAGAATTGCCCTTTTGGAAGAGTCATTCAAACAAGGCAAGCTCCTTGGTTTCCCAGGTCTCTCTGGCTTGCCCTGTGTGAGAGACTGCTGTAAGCAAGGATCTCCTGGAACAAATGAACTTGAGTGAAAATCTCTAGGCTGCCCTGCCTGGCTCACTCTCAATTTTGTTTTGTTTGGATGTTGAATGTCACATGCTTAGTTCATGGGACAAGCAAGGGTGGGAGCAGCACAATGTCAACATTGTGGGGGTGGACAGGCTCTGAGACCTGGAATAGGGGGGCTCAGGAGGGAGGCACACCTGTTTATGGATCCCAACCTGAAGCCCACAGGGTCCCTGACATCATTCTCCAACTACTGAGAGACCTGGGAATATGTGTTCCAGCAGCAGAGTGCCCAACTGCCTTCACCAGACTCTCAAGGAGGTGTTGACTCCTGGAGGGGAAGAAAGCATGGCTTTTCACTTTAGAAAGCAAAGATGCCCAGAACTGCCTGGAATGGGAGGCACGTGTCAGGATGGGTCTCCATGTGTGGATCTTGTTAGTTTTACTCTCATCTCCAGGCTCCATGCTTTCAAGATAATAGTCAAAGACAATGTGTGTCTGAAGCGATTTCTCTAGCAAAGTAAATCCACTCAATTGCTTAATAACGATAGTAGAAAGAATTGCCCTGTTGGGAGAGTCATTCACACAAGTCAGTGAGTGCCTTGGCTTCTCAAGTCTTTCTGGCTTACCCTGTGTAGATTGGCTTGAGCAAGGGTCCCACTGGAACAAGTGGGAGTCAGCAGCGCAAAGCACCAGGCTGCTGGGCTCCTTCTGATTTTGCTTTTAGTTTTGCTTGCATTTTGAATGCTTAATACAGATTTCTTCCTGCAGACTTATCTTTCTGTTAGACTTTACAAGACACTCAGCAAAGCCTTTGACCTCTACAAACCAGGTTCAACCTGATTTGACAAGCTCACGTACCCAGGGAGGGTCTGGAAGCAGTCAAGGAGGCTGATCACAGGATCACTTTCAAACCACTCCCTTTCTCTCTCACAGTACACTCCATCCTTAGGAAGCTCCCATCCTTCCCTAAACTTGCTGAATTCTTTCCACAAGCTCTGCCTCTCCATCCTCAAGACCAGGGACACATTTAATTTGGGAAGTCTTGACAGCGAAGCTACTGTTAATTATGACACTGTCTTCTACCATGGAACTGTACCCACATCATCTGCTACAGTCACAGTGCAGGGGTGTCCAACCTATCTCAAAAGCCTTCTCTAAGTCTTAATCATGTGCTCCCTCATTAGCATGCTTATTGTCTTACATCACCCATTGTCCTTTACAAGACACTGAAGCTCCATAAAAGATGTCAGGGCCTGTCTCCTCTTTCTGTCACAAAATAATGTTTCACCAACACATTAGATTGGAAACAGTTAAGTGCACACTAAATGTTTCCTGGATATTGCTGCTGTCTGGTGAGTCTGGGTCCCACCCTACTCACTGGACTGGCAACTCTTCAAGGGAAGAGGTTTTTCCCTTCTTAGCCCTGTATCCCTGTGGCCCAGCACTTGGGCCTCATCTACAGAAGGAATCAAAACAGAAATGAACGAACAAGTACTGTTCTGTAGTCAGAGCAATGGAGTCAAGAGAAAACCCAAAGCCCCCATTCTGAGGCTGAGGAATTTTATTAGTGATGCTGTGGCGAATGAATGAATATGTAATCCTGGAATATGAGTCAGTAAGTGGCTTGCCACAATTCTCTAAGCCCAAATTTAAGACTAATTAAAAGATAACTGAGCAGGATTCTGGAGTTTAATTGACTCTAGACAGAACTATTGATTTCTTGCCAAAACCCATTTCTCCCACTTCTTCCCCCCTCTTTCAATGACACCATTGTCCAACCCCAAGGTAAAAACCCTGCATTCCACCTCTTTGTCTCAGTGTGCCCAAGCCATCATCAGGGTCCCTGGATCCCTCATGCTGTACATGGAACTCTCTACCCCTTCCACCTGTGGTACAGTCACCGTGGTCCAAAGACTATTCCCCTGTGGGCCTCAACTGGTCTACTGCAGCATCTTCCCAGAGACCTCTGACTTCTCTCACACACCCTAAGCCATCCCTGTGAAGAAACCGAAGGGATCTCTGAAGACCTCCCAGAGTGTGTCCCCACATAATATGCACTAGACCTCAGCTCTATGCGGTGATACTTGGGGGTCTCTTAAGACCTCACCAGCCGACTTGGGTGTCAACTGGCACTATGTCCCCATCCCTCAGGACCTTCCAGCCACACTCTCTTTCCCAGAGCTCATATCATCCTCTCAGGGTCCTTGCGCTTGCTGTATCTCCTGTCTCTCACCTAGATGCTTCCTCCAGGATTGTCAGACTACCAGCTGCTTACTGGCATCGGAGACTCAGCTCCTAGGCGTCTACATTCAGCCGAACGGGTCTCTTGCTGTTTCTTTGTTGGATGTTGCTTCCACTGCTGCACTTGTTGCTATCTGATATCATCTCACCTCTTTTATGTGCTTATCACTGGTCTCCCCAATGAGAAGACTGTCACATTTTGAAGTCATCATAGATCTTTTTTGGTTTAAATTTTACTTACTTTCTGTTATTTTATCTGACTCAAAAGATTTGTCCCCCATCACTTAGCCCTGCACTGGGCACACAGTAGCTACTTGATAAATATTGTTTGGTTGAGAAAAGGAACTCCTATGTGCCTAGAGAGCAAACACAGCATGAAAAGGAATGTGACTGGGGTGCCAATCATCACTAACAGGAATATATAATGCAGCAAGGGGGGGATACCACCCACATATCTGCACTTGGTTCTGGGGACCCCATTGCCATGAGCATGAACAGGAAGCCAATATACGAGTCAGTTAAAGAGTAAAAGAAAACTAGGGGTATTCATCTTGCAAAGCCAAAAAGTCCTGGGAGGGGTCTTTTACCTGTTGTCTTTTACCATCTAAAGGATTACAGACAGGGGAGAGTAATTCAGGAGCCCCAAGGAAAGAATACCGATCACTTAGTTTGTTGGGAACAGATTTCAGCTCTAGGGAAGCGAAGCCCCTTCGAGAGGGTTGACAGCTTCAGACATGGCACTCCTCCATCTGAGAGAGGGTGTGAACAACTGCTTGGCAAGGACATCACGGAAGTGACTCAGGCAGCTCAGGATGGCCTCCAAGACCTCGTGTCAAGGTTTCTAACACATTTAGGGACAGGGTCAAGAAACTTATTTTGGGATCTAGAGAGATGGCTCGGTGGTGAAGAGCACCGGGTAGTCTTCGAGAGGACCCAGCTTCCATCTGCAGTACCCACATGGCAGTTCGCAACGGTCTGTAACTCCAGATTGAGGTGACCAATGCCTTCTTCTGGTCTCTTAGGGCACCAGGCACACATGTGGTGCACAGACATACACACAGATAATTTAAAAACTTTTAATGTTTGTGAATAACAAGATTTAAGAACTTGCTTAGCGATCCTAAAAAGAGATACTATCAAGAACTTGCTTAGCCAATCTGAAAAAGAGACACCACCTAACCAAACTCTACAGATTGGGCAGGGAAAAGATTGATAGGTGGGTGTCTCGTGGCCTGAACACCCTGGTGTGCTCTCTAGTTTTAAAGTCTGCCCATGATCACTCAGAGCATGGGGTTCCCAGGTAATGTGACTGTGCAGAGATGCTTCATGTTCTAGGGGAAGATGACTGTGCTGGTCACAGCTGGGCCAAGATGGTCCAGTACTTCATTTCTGAAATTCTACCCTTTCTTAATGGTAGAACCTCAGACCTCAGGCAAAGAAAGGAACTTCTTCAACCCTCAGCCTACTCCTCCGTGACAAATTATTTTCACATCTGGGAGGCTGTGAGTTTGAGCTCATCCTGGGATGTATAATGGCTTCCAGGCCAGTTTGGGCTCATATTGAGATCCTGTCTCAAGATAACAAATAAATGAGCATAAATTTCATTTAAAAGTGTGTGGGGGGGTAGCAACTGAGACAAGAACGGCATAGTTTGATAATTATAGAAATTTAGAACTATAGACTCTCAATGCCCTAATTTATTTTAGGGGGTTTGCAAATTTGTATGGTGAAAACAAAATGAGTTTGAAAAGGTACCTACTCCTGCAAAAATTGCAAGGTTTAACAGAAATCATAACTCTTGTTCTATTAGAAGGGATTTATCCATCCTAATTCCTAGCAGGACCATTGAACAATTCTTGAGTTGTCACCTCCAGGAACCCCTGCCATCACCCCCACTTGGAGATGAGGAAACCAAAGCTCAGATCCATCATAGAGTCACAGGTTCTGTAGCCGGCACAGGGCTGAACCTGGTAGTCTGACTCCAGCAGCATGGCTGCCTTTCATTTCAAGAAGCATTCATTCACTGTGTTCCGCTGGGTGGACAGCCACACAATCGTGATGTGGTTTCTTCATCTAAGTTGGTGGTTCCTCAGGTCTCCTCTCACTCTCTGAACTCTTTCAAATGCAACCAGACTTAGAACTCCAGTTAGCAAAACCAATAAAAGCCAGAACAGCTCTGGCTGGGGCCTGTGTGGGGCCCGGCAAACAGCCCACTTGACTCCAGGGTGGCCATCTGAAGGACCCTCGGGTCTTGGAGCACCACATGAGAACTCTAGATGAAAGCCAACAGTGGTAACCCTCCCACGCCCCAAGCTCGATGAATTACATATTAAGGCAGCCTTGTTTGTAAAATGCATCTTTCATTTCTTTGTTTCCCATCACATTCGACCCTCGTTATCAACTCTGAGTTGGACAAGGCAGGACACATCATCCTCAATTTGCAGATGAGGAAATCAAGGCCAAATGGAGTGAATCAGCCGGCCAAAGGTAGGCCAGTTCAATTTCCGGCCAAGTGTGGACTGGACGCAGAGTCTGTCTCCGTGAATTTGGTGTGACCTGGCAGAGAAGGGGCTATCTACTGGAAATTGCTGCTGACCTTTGATCCAGAAAGTGGACAATCAGCTCCTTGGCCACTGAGAGAGCTGAGTACAGCCCCAAGGTTTCCTGTGCCTAGGCGCTGCTCCAGAGCAGATGGCAATGAACAGGGCAGAGGAGCTCAGTGCCACTCCACAGACTAGCCACAGGATTCTGGCTATAGAAAGGCCATTTCCATCCGAGTCGGTCCCGCTGAGCACAAGGCAGAGGAGGCAGAAGCAGCCAGCATGCTTCCTACCTTCATCTGCATCGAGCAAAGGAGCTTGCAAAGGGACTGGAGCGAGCACCGACCTGAGCATCTGCTCTGCGTAGCCTTCCCTCTCAGCTATTGCTTAGAGAGCCCTGAAACCTGAGGCAGCCGATAAATGTCTGAGTGGTTCCCCCAGCTCTGAACCGAGTTGGAGCATGTGTTGGGGGCAGACAACACTTAATTATCACTTAGTCTTTAATTAGCACTTAATTATTAACACTTAATCCATCTGTAAAATGGGGACACTAATACCTGTTTCATAGGGATGCTGGGAGGATTAATTAACGCTCACAGCCCACTTTGAAGATGCAGAGCCTTGAAAGAGTACTCAGCAGTGACATTAATCACTGCAGCGGATGCATTCCTTTTCCTAATGAGATCCCTTCTTCCTCTCTGCCCCTTCCTCGCCTTTCCAACATCCAGCCCCAACAATATCTCCTCAACTTTTCCCTAGTACAGAAACACTTAGCTCTGTGTTTCCCAGACATGGGATTTCCCATCCCGGAAACCGGCTATTTACAGCCATCTTCCCGCACTTTAATTTTCTATTATGTCCTCTGAATATGTCAATGCCTTCCCAGTAAATATTTTGATGTGCGCTCTTGCAGTAGCTCTGTGGATGCTGAATGGGACAGCTGCTTTCTGTATTAGGGGATTCCAGATGTGGTTTCCAAACCACCAGACTCATCTGTGCCAATGCCTGAACTTTTCCTGCAAGAGGGGAAAGATCATCCAGTTGCCTCTGGAGACAGTGATCTAATTCCTAATCTTGGTGAGAATGCTCTTGTAAGGACCCCAGATCTTCATCTTAGTTGCTTTTAGAATGAGAAATGTCTCCTTAGCAGCTGGAAAGAAGCTGCCAGTAAAGGTCTCTTCCCTCGCGCTGAAACTTCAGGACCTTGGCCAGCTCCCTCCTCCAAACTGCCCCTACTAAGAATTATGGGGAGGGAAAAAAATGTATGTAGAGCTTAACACCGGGCCAGATCGTTCAACCCGAAGTCAGACTACAATCTCCCTCCCTTCATTCCTTGATAATCAACCAAACAGGGTACTACTCACTCATCTTGGAAGCTCACAGTCGCAGTCATTGGAGCGGAGAGTTTCTCCAGCGAGGTCCTGGGCTGCAGGGACTCCGGCAAGCCCTGAACTCTCTTCCAGATGTCATGGCAAATCTTGTCTAGGCTATCCTGGGGTGTGTCCTGGTGGATCCAGACATATCTGGGGAATGGCCCCAGGGCGGAGGGACGCTTGGCCACCAGGGCCGAGGATGGAGGGAGCCCATTTCCACTAGCCATCCTCTTTCTCTCTTTCCGGAAGCCCCTTTGTCCACCCAGGGCTGGGAGACAAAGGGACTGTCCACCACCAGCCCTCATTCACCAGAAAAGGAGCTGAGGACTGGGCCTGGGAAGTAGTCAGTTCTGGCTGGCTGTTGCTGCAGCCAAGGGGTGGGTTTCAGAGGCCTTTGGTTTGGGTAGGGATGAGGAGTAGGGGGCGACTTTCTTTTGGGGAGGGGGGGCTTATGTTGACTTGCTTTTATTTGCTCTTTCCTGACTTTTGCCCCCCTCCCCCTCTCCCTTAGAAGAAAATATTTAAAAGTCAACAAAAACCAGTAACTTAGTAACCGTGGAATGCCCCGGAACTCAGGAACCAAGCGCCTGGGCGGGCAGAATGACATCTGGGAACGGCTGGAGGGGAGGACTGGCTCTCCCCACAGAACCCGGCACTCCCCCGTTGCGACGTCCCTGTGACACCTTTCAGGGCCTGGGACTCAGCCCATTCTCGCCTGTCAAGCCACTAAGAGGGTTGAGTAAGGGCTGGGCACTGTATTAGACTGGGTGAGGGCAGGCCATGGGACTGTCACCTCCCACCTTCCCAGAGATCCGGCGCACACGGAGGGCTAACGGCCCCCGCCCACCGCAGGTCCTGGCTTTAGCTCTCCCGGCTGCCCCCTTTCGTCCCTCTCTCTCTGCTGCTGCTGCTGCTCTGCCTCCCTAGAAAGAAATCTTCAATGCCGTGTTGTGCTGGCAGTCAGCCTAGCCCAGGTCCCCAGCGGACACCTGTGGCGCCTCTGCGCAGAGCGGCGACTCAGCACCGCAGGGGTCCCAACCCTTAAAACGGGCGCCGATTGGGCAGGGCGGGCCCGGGCGGGGGCCAGCAGATTTGCGTGCCGAGTAGCTCCCACACCCCTGCCGTCGAGAGCTGGGATTCTTTCTGTGGGTTCAAGCGCAACGGCTCGGCCGCTGGGTGCGCGGGGGCACGGGCCGGGCGTTCGCACCCAAGGATCTCAGGTGGAGTGGGGGAGGGGTGCAGCTGGGAAGACCCCAGGAAGCCTCCCTTTTGAAGTAAGTCAAAGTGAAACAGTGTCTCTACCCCACCAATGAATTACAAACTTCAGAGCCTGCGGGGGTGGGGGACTTGCCCCTTGGTCCTCTGGCTTTAAGCCTAACTGCCGAAGGCCAAGGACTGAGCTCAAACCCTATCCTATTCAAGCTAAAGAGTTTAGGACTACTTTTTATTCGGCATACACGGTGGGAGGAAACTGAGTCTCCAAGTCCTAAAAGGTTGTGTCCAGAGTTCAAGAGGGAAGACTGGAATTCAAAAGCTCCGGACTCTAGACCTGATCTAGTGCCCTTGGCTCCCAAGCAGATCCCAGTGCTGGGACATGGAGGCAGGCAGAGGTGGAAAACAAACAAACAAAAAAAACACAAAACAAAACAAAACAAAACAAAAAAAACTCCGCTCACTCACCTTTACTAGGGATCGATAGTCCCCACCCCCACCGTAGCTTCTCCTTACAAACGTGCACAGCACCTGGCCAGGCCAGGCAGTCCCTGGTCTCCCCCCCACCCCACCTCCCACCCACAAAACAGTGGTTACCCCTCCAAGGGTTCACCCTGGGAAGAACCAGCAGGAGTTGGAGGAAGAAAGAACAGAGGCAGATGGAGACAGCCCGGAGCAGCCAGTCTCGGTGAACTGACACTATACTCCTTAACTGTGTGATCTGAATCCTTCTTCCTTTTTCTCCACTACTCACGGACCTTTCGGTACCAGGTAAGCTGCTGGGCCCTGGAGAAGCAAGATGATGGAGAAAGCAAGATGATGGAGAAAGATCTGCTGATTCCTTTCGCAGAGCCATCTTCTGACCAAGGGAGGTGTATTATCAACTCAAAAAGCCAGAAGCAGTGACCCACAGATAGACCACAGAGCTGCTGCGAAGTAGCTGATTTTGAAAACTGAGTTTCTGAGCTGGGGCGTGGTGGCACACACCTGTAATCCCAGCATTTGGTAGGCTGAGGCAGGAGGATCTCAAGTTCCAGGCTAGCCTGAGCTACACAGTGAGCCAGTCCATCATATTTCTGGTACACAGTAGGTACTTAATAAATTCATGTCGGATAAATTAATGGCATACTGTATATATAAAGTGTCTGGCATACTGTAGGTGCCCACTACGTAGCTTTGCTCTTTACAGAGGGGCTGAATTCCTGGAAATGTTGACTCTGAGTTTTGCAAGCCGAGCTTCATTCCTTTTTGATTTTCATTATGAAATTGAAGATGTGCTCCTTTGGGGAAAATTCTGAGGACCTAGACTGAATAAAATTATAGTTAAGAATGTAGAAAACCTTTTAAGAGTGTATTTAAAGGAAAAGTGATCACTTCTGATGAAATATTAATAGTTCTGAAAATGTCACTCAGTGTTTGTGCCGCTTGGCATTTGGTTGGCTAACACCCATGCTCAGAGCAGTGCCAAGACCTTGCACTGTCCAGGCCACAGGATTCAGAAAGCCAGTCTGGCTCCACCCGCCCCAACCCCTGCATTCTATTCCCCTGCACAGGAAACCAGGCACAGAGGACTGAATCAGAAAGGACAGGAGAAAAAAAAAAAGGTAAAAGAAGCAGGAGTACGGAACAAAGGCAGAGGTGGTTTCTTAGAGTACACAGGCTTCGGCGAGATGCTGAAAAATCCTTAAGTGCCGTCTTTAAAACTGCATAAAGCCACATCTGATATGAATGCCACCAGCCTCACAGAGTTATTGAAATTTTAATTGTATTTTAACATAAGTTTAAAAATTCAGTTCTTGAGCTGGAAAGAAAAGGGCTCAGTGGGTAAAGTACTTGCCCTGTAAGCATGAGGCTGCCCTGGCTTCAGGTCCCCGACGACGTCATAAAGAAGCGAGGCAGCAGTACCCTGTAACTCCTGCACTGGGGAGGTAGAGGCAGGAGGATCCCTGGGTGTCCTGGAGAGGTTAGTGTTAGCTCCACACAAGTTAGAGTCATCTGAGAGGAAGGAATCGTTGAAAACCTGCCTCCATAAGCCTGGCCTGTAGGCAAGTCTGTGGGGCATTTTCTTAACTAGTGGCTGATGTGGGAGGGCCCAGCACACTGTAGGTGGTACAACCCCTGTGCTGGAGGTCCTAGTGTGTGAAAAACCAAGCTGAGCAAGCCAGGCAGAGTAAGTCAGTAAGCAACACTCCCCTGTGGCCTCTGCCTCCAGATTCATACCTTGAATTCCTGCCCCAACTTCCCTTGCTGATAGACTGTGATATGGAACTCTAAACTGAAATAAACCCCTTTGTCCCCAAGTTTCTTTTAGTTATGGTGTTTTATCACAGCAATAGAAACCTTAGCTGAGGCACTGGGGATGGCTGGCCAGCCAGTCTAGTGGAATCAATGAACTCCAGGGTCAATAAAAGACCCTGTCTAAAAAAAAATAAGAGAGTGGTAGACAATGCAAACCAGTGTATTGACCTTTTGGCATATATATATGAACATACCACATAAGCACACACACACACACACACACTCACCTATTTAAATAAAACAGAAAAATATCATTCTTCACCTGCACTAGGCACACCTCAAGTGTCTGGGATTATCATGTTGGATAGCACAGAGAACATACCACAAGACATGGACTCTGGGGTGAGACTACTTAGGTTTAAATTAAGATTTCATTGGGCTCTGAGTTGTCTGTCTTCACCAGAAACTGAGGGGAGCACTATGTGCTTTGGCGTACCAGTTTGTGAAGGCTGTCACACTACATGCTTGGAATGTAGAAATTTACTTTCTAACAGTTCTAGAGGCTAGAAGTTCAAAATATAGGACTTGAATTTTGTCAGCAGTGTTGTCTTCATTCGGAAGTGTGACGATCAATTTTAATTGCCAACTTAACTTAATCTAGAACCTGGGAAATGGAGTGACAGCGAGTCTTAGGGTGGTAGTTTGAATGTAAATGGCCCCCATAATCTCATAGGGAGTGGCACTATTAGGAGGTGTGGCTTTGTTGGAGTGAGTATGGCCTTGTTAGAGGAAGTGTGTCACTGTGGGGGTGGGCTTTGAGGTTTCCTATGCTCAGGATACCTCCCAGTGTTTCAGTTGACTTCCTGTTGTCTGCAAGATGTAGAACTCTCAGCTACTTCTCCAGCACCATGTCTGCCTGCACGCCCAACGTGATCCCTGCCATGATGATAATAGACTGAGCCTCTGAAACTGTCAGCCACCACCTCAGTGAAATGTTTTCCTTTATAAGAGTTGCCATGGTAATGGTGTCTCTTCACAGCAATAGAAACCCTAAAATTTGAGACAGACAATCGAGATAGATTATGTTGAGGTGAGATGATCCACCCACTGTGGGTGGCACCATTCCCTGTGTCCTGAATTGAATAAGCGTGAAGAACATGAGCTGAGCTTTAACATGCACCCATGAAGTTGCTGTTCTCCACTCTTGACTGTGGGTATAATGTGACTGGTGCTTCAGGTTTCTGCTGCCTTAGCACACACCCTCAGTGATGGACGATCACCTAGAATTGTGAGCAAAATACATCCTCTCTCTCTTCAGTTGCTTTTGTCAGGGTAGTCTATCACTGCAACTGTAAAGTAACTGAGACAGGATCTCTTTTCCATAAAAGTAGAGGTGTCTTCTCCCTTGTCTGCACAGGTCCATGACCCTGTCTCAATCTCCTTTTCCTTTCTTTCTTTCTTTTTTTTTTAAGATTTATTTATTCATTGTGTATACAGAAGAGGATGCCAGATCATTAGGGGTTGGGGAGATAATTCCATTGGTAAAGTGTTTGTCACAAAAGCACGAGGACTTGCCTTTGGTCCTCAGCACCCAAGGGAAAGGCTGGAAATAGTGGTACCTGCACACAATCTCAGTGTTGGGAAAGCAGAGGGAAGCAGCTCTCTAGGGCTGGGTAGAATGGACCTGGTGCTAGATGCTCCGTTATGCAGGAATTGCTTAGCACATAGCAATTGCTAGAACAACACCTGGCACAGAAGAGGCCCATCAAAGCCCCGTACATTGGTTTGCTTTTTGATTACATTGAAATGTATGCTATTGGAAGCTCAGAGCTGTGGCTTCTGGGCTAAGTGAAGCGATAGAGAATTTTAACTGGGGAAGTCATCAAGTGAGCCTCACCAGGCTGTGATTACTTTTGCATTTGTGTGTGTGTGTGTGTGTGTGTGTGTGTGTGTGTGTGTGTGTGTGTTGCATGTGTGTAAGCATATCTCTCTCTCTTTCTCTCTCTCAATGTGTGTGTGCTTGAGTACATGTATGTGCACATTCGCATGGAGGTCAGAGATTGACTTTAGGTGTCTTCCTTGATTTCTCTCTATTTTGTTTACTGAGGCAGGGTCCCTCACCTAACCAAGAGCTCTTCATTTGGGCTAGATTAGCTGGCCAGCTTGCCTAGGGTAAATCTCCCTCAGCCTCCCAGATCCTGGTATTACAAGAGGGTTGCTACACCCACTTGGCTTTTGATGCGAATACTGGGTAGATGAACTCTTGCTCATGCTTGTGCAGCGAGCATTTTGTGTACATATCATCCCACCCCACCCCGCCACTGGCTGCATTTCTGAACACAAGTCATGGGCCCCCATAGTGTAAGGCACAGGGATTAAAGAAGTCCTGTACCCTAGACAGATTGCCACTTCATGAAGGGGCAAAGCAACCCACCAATGCTTGGCACAGACTAAGCTAATCCCAGTGTCCAGGGAGTTATGTCCCCCTAGCTCCCAAGAATGGTTGAGGCTGAAGATAGAGTACTGAAGACAGGCTTGGCTTCCAGTTGTTGTTGTTGTTGTTGTTTTTCTTAAAGCCTGCCATTAATGATCACAGACACCATTTCATTTATGAATTATTTTTAACTTGGAAAAATTCTTAAATTCCCCCTTACTCTGAATATGACCCTGGGCAGCTTGTTTTGCCCTTGGTGCCTCAGTTGGCTTCTCTATAAAACAGACCTAATAAAAACCCTGACCTCAGAGAGCTGTTTGGTGACAATTGAGACAGTATGTGTGAAGAGCTCAGTAGCTTGGCGAATACACTGTCTCCAGTGAACGTTAGCTGTCATTAGAGAGGATTCTTGCTTTCTTCCTCTTACCCACTCTTTTCCTACTTTCTTTGTGCTTTTCTTTCCCTTTTCAGAGAAACAAAAACATGGCCGTACTTCCCAAGGCTATGCTGGGATTCCAGGCACACACTGCCACACTTTGTTCATAGGGCTGGAAACTGAAAGTAAGGTCTTGTGAATGTTAGGCAGGCACTCTACCAAATGAACTCTCTCTCTCCAGCCCCAATCAGAAAAATCTCAGGGGAAGGCAGCATCCCTACATGCCCTCCTGCCAAAGGCTACTTCGAATCTGACAGACAGACTAGGTGGCAAAACTCAGAAAAGGGGGCATGTCCTGGGCTCTTTTAAAGTCTCAATGGAGCATCCGATACAACTCAAAGTACTTACCCTAGCATGCATAAAGAAAAAGAAAGCGAAGAGCCAGCTGTCAGGAAGCTGAGGCAGGAGGATCTCTTTAAGTGTGAATCCAACCTAGATGACATAGTGAGTTCCAGGACAGCCAGAGACATGTTTAAACCACGAGTAATTTATGTAATTTATGGTCAACAGTAATTTCTCCCCAATCTTGGTGCCTACTCAGGAAATCTTGTGCATCGAGAAAAACTCTAACCTATAAATCCTTATCAAATGTAATAAAAATTATGCCTACCAAATTCGACAGTTAATGAAGTTGCCATAATGTTACACTTTGCATTTGATTAAATATTTACTGATTTCCATGTTGCCATTTTCTTCTTTTTCTTGTGGGGCTAATAAAAATTTCCAGGCCTCAAATTCTTTTGCAAGTCCCTAAAAATATCTATAGACAACCCCACCCCATTCCCATTTCCTTCATATCTAAAGGGTCAAACTGCCCAGAGGTAGGACTGGGATATCCCAGGATCCCAAACTTCTTGAGGAGCAAAGTATCAGGAAAAAGAGGAAGTTGCTGTCATCCTGTCTCAGAAATGGAAGAAGGCTGTAGGCTAGCCAGCTGTTTCTAGGGCTCTGGAAAGGAGCATACAGTGTTCTGGAAGCAAGGCTGTGCCTCCTGTCATCTGTCTCCTGGCAACATCATCAGCAATCCCTCCCTCCTGGCAGTGTGGTGGGGGAGTATTCGTCCTTTTGGCCCACAGGTGAGGAGGTAGGTAGGAGCTTGGAAGGTAGCAACTGAGGCACTTGAGTTAAAATGTTGGTCCTCCTATTTCCTTACTTGCTCTGTGCCTTTGGGATTGCCATTGCCTTCATATGCAAAGGGACTACAACAAGCAGTTAAGGGGATTTTGAATAGGGAAATGCAGACTGGGATACACACACACACACACACACACACACACACACACACACATACATGTATATATATATACACGCATATATACATGTATATACATATATATATACACATAAATGCTGGAGCTCTTGTCTAGCGTGAGTGATGCCCTAGGCTCAATCCCCAATACTTTAAATAAGTAAAATAAATAAATAAGCAAACAAATAAATAAATAGGGCAAGATGCATGTAAGATTCTCAGTATGAAGTCTGGCCCTCGGTACAAGAAAATCAATATTATTATCAGCAATTATTATGAGCAATCTTGTAAAAACGTCAGTTTATGAGATCTGGGGTAAAGAAAGGCCATGGTATGGTGAACAAACAAACAAACAAATAAAATAAAAAAGGAAAGGACATGACTGTTCCTAGATATGGTAGAGGAGAGAGTTTATTATAGATGTGTCAGAGGCAAGGACATCTGGGAATGCCCAGAGTGAACATGACCCTGAGCCATGTGAGGAGTGGTGGGGAGGGGGAAGGGGAGAGAGGGGAACCAGGTGGAACAGCCGGGGGGCCCAGAGTAGACAAAAAGACCAGGAAACCAAAAATGCTTGGATTATATAGGGAAGGGCAGCCCAGCTCCTGGGCTGGAGAAGTTTAGGGTAGGGGGCAGGGTATGCCGGCCAGGAGGACCCTATGACAGGAGGGGACTGAGGGATGCTGGGAGAATCTGGCAGCTGTGTCCACTTTGTTAAGTTAAATAGGCACCTCTGCCATTTGTCCCAGGGTTGAAACCTAACAGTCTGCAGAAGTGGCTTGCAAGGGTGGCTCAATAAAATAACAATAAAAGCCAGAATCAGGCTGGTTCCCATTTTGGTCCCCCTGCTAGCCCCAGTTATGCTAGCTAGCCACCTGGAGGTTTCTGGAGACATTCTATACAAGATTCCTGCTGAGTTGGTTAGTTTATGTCCACCTGATACAAGCTAGGGTAATTCAGGAATAGGAAACCTCAGGTGAGAAAATGCAAACACCAGATTGGTCTGTGGAGCATTTTCCTGATTGATGATTGATGTGGGACAGCCCAGCTCATTGTGGGTGGTGCCACCCCTGGGTTGCTGGTCCAGGGTGTTCCAAGAAAGGCTGAGCAAGCCATGGGGAGCAAGCTAGTCAGCAACACTCCTCCACGGCCCTCTGCATCAGCTCCCATCCTGCCTGAATTCCCTCAGTTCCTTCAGTTTTAAATGTGACCCTTTTCTTCCCAAGTAGTTCTTTCATGGTGTTTTATCATAGCACTAGAAACCCTAACTAAGCCACCAACTAGAAGCTTCATGCTTTACCCTGCCTTTCTTGACTTCTGCACTGGGACATAGGTCACCGTACTGATTCGAGGAGGCTTTCAGACTTACAAGTACAAAATTTGGCATTACAGAGTTAAGCCCAAACTGACTCCATTGGAAGAAGGCTGGAAGAGTTGCTGCTTTCAGGCCCCTGAATTGGTCTGTCTGCACGGAGGAAATGAGGTAATAAAACTAGGTATCCCTACTTGTGAGCTAAAGCAGAAGTGGAAACAAGTCGAGAGGCAGTTTTTATTTCCCGACAGCAGAAAACACACATCTTCATATGCAGAGACAAAGTGTTTCCTGGAAATAACCCCAAGCATGAATTTATCATGAGTCCTTGCATAAAGGACACTGAGTGACATAGTGGGCAATATATTCCATTCTGCTTTCCTAAAAGACAGCGATGCTGTTAAGGTGGTCAGTTTCTCATATCAGGGCTCTCCCAAGACAGAGAGTGTAACATTAAATCATAACTCAGGGAAGGCATTTCTTTAAGAAATGCAGTCAATGAAGTCCAGGAGACAGTAGTGAGTCCATTTCACAAATACTACTGAGAATCTTCTCAAGGATTTAGCCATCTGTCCATTCATTCATCTAGCCACTCACCCACCCATCCCCTTATCTATCCAGCCCTGAATCCATCCACTCATCCAAGTTCACGGAATGTCCACTGACTTAGTTAATTGTCTGTTGCTGTGCTAAAACACCCAAGTAAAAGCAACTTAAAGGAGAAAGAGCTTATCCACGTTCAGGAAGAAGAGCCTGAAGAGGGAGTGGGTCAGACCTCTGGCAAGGATCCACTTCCTAAAGTTTCTACAGCTTTCTCAGTCAGACAAAGTGTTCCAGCATGTGAACCTATGTGAGACATTTCACAGACAGCCTGAGACCGAAGAATGAGTGTTCCAGCATGTGAACCTATGCGAGACATTTCACATTCAAGTTACAAAATCCACCAAGGCACTGGCGGAAGAACGCTTGAGAACTCTCACATCTGTACTGTTTTGAAGGGCAAATAGGTGAAGGCCAGATGCGGGAGGGGGTGGGGAGCATTCCAGGTAGACACAGCAGCACACAGCAGGACCCTGAAGGAAGGCTCCCGGTAAGAATGTGAGGACCTCAGTAGGCCTGGAGCAAGGAAGTCAAGATCAAGGAAAGGCAAGCTCAGCAGCACAAAGACAGACAATGAAGACAAGACCCTTGTGGGGAGGGCCTGGCAGGAGCTTGGATTTCACCCTGCAGGCTCACAGAAAGTCCGGGGAGGGCAGTGAAATGATGAAGTCGGTATTTTAAAAGAGAACATGGTAGAGTGGGATTGGTGAGGGCATGGGCAGAGGCGGGTGCCTGTGGCTTACTTAGTGGTTGGAAGTAAACAGAAGGACAGATAATGGGGTCTCAGTCAGGATCTGGTATTAAGGGGGCTGAATTTAGAAGACTAATGATTATATGGACATGGGGGACCAGGGTGACTATCCAGGTGCCAGGTTCTGGAGTCGATGTGGGTATGGACAATATTTGCTGAACAGGAGGACTGAACAGAAATTAGAAATGAGTTCTGTTCTGAATAGGCTGGAAGGAAAAGCCTCCTGGGTCATTCCAGAGGAAAGAATTCCAGGCACTGGGAACTCAAGGGACGAGATAAAGTTTTTGCCACCAGGAGCTTCCGGTCAGCCTGGGGGACAGCAAATGAGAAAACTGGCTAGCAGAGAGCCTGGAGTGGCACAGACAGAGGCCTGTGGTGCCCCATGCCCTTTCTTGGTGCCACAGCCTGGTGCGGCAGCTTCTTACTGTTATCTTACCTCCCTGCACTAGCCGCTCTGGGATTTCTTTCTAGAAAATGCTACTTCCCACCTACCTTCCTGTCTCTTGACCGAGCATGGAGGCGCTCTTGTTTCCATCGCATCCCATCACCTAGCACAGTTAACTGGGCTCCGTTGTTTAGCTCTTCTTAGTACACCATCAACCAGGTAAGGGCAGGAGCCTTGGGAGGTGTCTCGTTCTTTCCGAGTGTTTCTTTGAACACAGAGCATATAAGGGAATATTTGTAGCATGAATGAACGAGTGAGTGAGTGAGGGGCTCATGAACGTGGCTGCCTAGGAAAACATAAAGGAAACAAAGCTATGCTAGGGCATGACTAGCTGCTATAACAGCCCCCAGTCACTCAGTGGCTTAGTACTGTTCAAGAATATTATACACAGAATGGCCCGGGACGGGTATTTCTGGTGGGCAGGCGACTTTCCTTCCCACGGTGACTTAGAGACCCAGGCTTCATCTTCTCTGTGGTTTAGCCATCCCCAAAGGTTCTAAATCTAGTCCACTCTTGCTTATATCCCTTTGGCTAATACCTGTCTCACACTGCACCCAACTGCAAAGGTGCCTGGGAGATGTAGTCCCGACTGAGCATTCATTTCTCACTGACAGCTCAGCACTACACTGTTGACGTTTGGGTGGGACCATTCTTTGGAGGGTGGAAAGAGCCTCTCCAGGCATCACAGGATAGTTAGCAGTAACCTTGGCCTCCGTCTCCTAGACACCAGTAGTACCTGTCAGTGAGACAACGAAAAATGCCTGCACACACGGTCAGATGTCCCCTAGAGGGAAAAATGATCCTCCATTAAGAATCTCTGTTTTGAAAAGGGAAGGAGGTATTAGTGATGTCCAGCTAGTAGCCTGTGACTAAAGCACCATCCCACCCAACAGGGGGGCAGAGTGGGGAAGACTTACAAAAGGCTGCCTTGGGGAGGTGGCACTTGAGCTGGGTGGTACTCAGGAGAGGAAGTGATGTTGCAGGCAAGGGAAGTGGAGTGTGGAATGGCTATTAAGGGGAGCTTTAAGGAGCTATGATAAGCCTGGGCAGCCCCTTTTCTATGGATTATGACTTGGCACACACACACAGGGAAAAAAACTGAGGTGTCCTGTCCCCTGTGTTAGCCCCATTCACAACTAGAGATTTTCCTGGAAGAATTCAAGAATGTGGTGGCCCCGACAGTAACACTGGAGGGAACAGCTTGGACTCTGGTCCTGCTCACGTCTCCCTCTGTGTTCTGGAGCTCAGTGTGGCCCCTCCTGGGCTGTTCACCCACGATTGTGTCGCCCATCATGCTAGCTCCAGAGCGCCAGCCTCACCCTTGAGAAATCCTCAGTTCTGTCTAATCATACTCAGGACTAGAACCCCACTCTCAGGCGGACCCCATCCTTTCTTCCCAGGCCAGCCCTGGCTCCAAAGACCCTCTGAAGGCTCACGCCTCATCCCTCAGCATCCACAGCCCAGCCTAGCCCTCACATGGCTGGGGCAGCCAAATGTGCTTTCTCTCTGCACAGTTCTCTTCTCCCCCTTTTCGTCCTCTCTCTCCCAGCTTCAGAAGGCTCTTTGATTTTCTTCTTGGGTCAGAAGGAAAGTTTCAGGGCACCCAGACTACAGTTCTTAGTTGAATCAGCCTGAGTTCTCCAAAGCATCAGGCTTTGTTTTCTTTCTAAAACTAACTACGATCTTATCTGGATATTAGGCTTATCTTGGCAAGTCACTACACTGCACTGGCTTTTTTTTTTTTTTTTTCTCTCTCTCTTTCTTTCTTCCTGCAATGTGATATTATGAAGAGACCTTGACCCAAGGCTGCTTATCTGGGGGAAGGAAAGGGGTGGCTCTGGGGCTGACAGCCACACTCTCCCAGGCCTGAGGGATGAGGGCCTGGAATGTCTCGATTCCTACTCCTCAGCCTCTCGACAGGATCAATCGACCTAGCCCGCTCCGTCTCTTCAGTCCTGCCTTTGCCCATATTCCTCGGGCCATTGCAGCCGGCCCCTGAGCGGTCTCTTCTCCTCTGTTCCTCCCCTTCCTTTTCATTCTTCGCAGAGAGGTCAGACAGAGTACATGAAGCGCTGTGCCACTTGGCTCCATGGGCTAGAAAGGGAAATATACCTCTTGAAACCAGCACTGCAGCCACCTTCCACCGTAAGTCTTACTACCTACAATCCCCTGTGATGCCAACAGCCTAGCAAACACCTATCTCTCACACTCCTTTACCCACCTCCATGCTGGGGCTCAAACTCGGGGCTTCATGCCAGCCAGCCAGCCAGCCAGCCAGCCAGCAGCCAGCCACTCTACCACTGAACTGTACCTTAGCCCTAACAGACACCCCCTTAGATCGGTGTTCTGATTGTCATCTGTCTGCTCCTCCTCCACGTGAAAAGCCCTTCCCACATGTTAGGTTGTGCTCCCACTTCCCAAAAGACATAACTCGATGTCGCCTCCCCCGTTTTTTTAGTCTGTGACTTTATTCGGAGATAGAGTTTTTAGAGAGGCAATTAAGTCAAAATGAGATTGTTAGGGTGGGATCTTAACCCGAAATGATTGATTTCCTCTAAAAGGAGGAACTCTGGATGCAGGTGTGTAGAGAGGGGAATGCCTGGGGAGATGCAAGAAGTCCCTTATGTCTACAAGCCAAGGAAAGAGGCCTCAGGAGGGGCCAAGCTCAGGGATGCCTGGAGCCTCCATAGCTGTGAGGAAATCGTTGCTGCTTAAGCCACACAATCTGCAGTTATTTCAGCCCTAGCAAGAAGATATAGCTCTTTCCTATTGCATAGGATAAAGTCCAAATCCTCACCAGCCCTGAGGAGATCTGCATGATCTGCCTCCTGGCCTGAGTCCCCTCCATCTCTGCATCTCTGGACCATCTTTCCTGCTCACCTCAATCCAGCCTTACCCTCTGTCACTTGGAGCCTTCCCACAAGGAAGGTCTTGCCTGATCCCTTGGTACAGAACCCCCTTTGCGACTTGCTTAATTTTAGATCCGTTTTCATGGTCACATCACAGAGGGCTTCCCAGGTGATGCCTGTGAAATTCACCCCATAGTCTTACACCTTTCCTTCATCAGCACCCTTCGATAGGAACCTTAGGCATGCTTGCTTACTTAATGGCTTCATCAGGTTAAGAAATGTCCACTATCCTGTGTATTTCTTTTCTAACATGTTGTGTAAATGGATCTTCATCCTCTTCAAGTCCTTATCCTGGCATCATGGTCCAGCCCAGATCCTCCTGGCCTCCTTAAATTAGCCTTCTTGATACACCAAGTCCAAAGCCACCGTAGTGTTCTGATGAGGATCTGTGTAGCATGCTTCTTCTTCATCTGTGGTGATTATAGCTGTCTGGCTGGATCAGTTACCTGTGGGTTTCCACCTCTGCTTCCTCCCAAACCCGGACCACACACTGAGCATCTCCACAGGGCTCACAGCACAGCCTAGCATGGGGCCCCTGAACACAGGAGGCGCTGGGTAAATTTGTGTGGACCCAAATAGATCAGAGTAAGCCCCAGAGGTGGAGGATATGAGTAAGTGGGTCGTTTACAGGGATTAAAACTGTGCCCCTGCCTTCCACAAGCCCCAGGAAGAGTGGAGAGCCAAACAGTCGAATTCCCAGAGGAATTCAGGGTGAACTTCATCTGTTAGTTCCAGTCAGCCGGCTTCTTGGGTAGCAGAAAGTCCACTGGCTTTGAGCCCCACAATTATGGAACAGCCCAGCTGTAGGCTGCAGGGGCCTGGCCATCACTGCATGCCTCTCCCTGGAAAAGAACCCTGTTCACAAGAGCAAGGGGAAGGGCCAAGAGTCTACCCTAGGCAAGGTCCAGGAAGCAGGAAAACCTCCCCTAAGGCCACACAGCACCATACCCTCCCTCCCTCCCTCCGCAGGGCTGGTGGGAAGGCTCAGCCAGCCTAGACTAGCTGAGCTCTTTGGGGGGCTGGGTCTGGACAATGGGAAGCGAATAACCCCCTCCTCGCTGCCCCAGGCACATAAAGCCGGCCTTTCACTGAGGCTTTCTGGCTGCTTCAGTTGGTTCTTGGCACTCATCTAGGCCGAGTCGGTAGGGGCCAGGGAAGCAAGTGTGATGGGGGTGGGGAATGGGGCCCGCGATTCAGAGAATTCTCCGTGCCCACCCCGGGGGCCACCGGGCTGGCTCCCCAGCTGTGAGATGAGCTCATGCAGGGAAACCGGAACCATCAGGGGTGGAGTGGGGGAGGGAGAAAGACTCATACCAAGCGCTCTGAGAAAGCGTGGCTCTGCGGAGCAAGTTTTTGGTGGGAATAAGAAACTAGCGTCCACTCCTCCTGCCTGTTCCCCTCCTCTCCAATCCTAGCCATAATCCCGAAGCCTTCCCGCATGCCTTTCCCGGAAAATTCCCAGGCTCGCCCACAGCTGGCCAACTTGGGTTTCACCAACCCCCTCAACCCAAGTCGCCAACCCTGAAGTCCCTCCCTCGGCCCTTCCCAGGAAATGTCCCGGCCTCGCCGCCTGCCATCAGTGGTCCTTGTCTCCTGAGCCTCCAGGATGCCAGAGCGCCAGCTTGGCCAAATCACCCGGTTGCCAGACTCCCTAAACGCAAGATCTGCCTCTCTGGGTGCTTCTGGCAGAGGGGGTGGGGTGTACACAGGCAGGTGCTTCTACGCTGCGCGCGCCAGGCGGGGCTTCCTCCCCCAGCCTTGCCGCTCGTGGTCCCCTCCGGTCTCCCCCACCTCCCTAAGCGTCTCTTCGCCCTAGGCAGGAGTTTGGCGTTGACAACGAAGGAGCCATCGTGACTGGCAGAGCAGCCTAGGGTAGACCAGACTGAGACTGCTGCCGAGGCGGGGTGGGGGATGGGGAGGGGACCTACGTTGAGCCCTTGAGGTCTGAAGGCAGCCGCTACCGGCCTGAGGAAGAAAAGGGCTCACTTCCTTGGGAGAAACTCATCTGGTTTGGGGCCCTGGCTGGGAAGATGTGGGGGACAAGCAGGGCCCATTCGTAATTTGAGGATAAATTGTACAAGTAAGTCTTAACACAGTCCTTCCGCCAACCTCACACCCCCGCCCCAACCGAGTACACATACCTGCGATTTTGTCTTAGGCTAGGGGTAGGACTGTCCTGGACCTAGTGAAAGGGACCCTTCACCCCGTTTCACTCACTCCAGTTCTTAACCCTGCCTCCTCCGGTGCCCACTCACCCATCTCCTGGGATGAGCTATTGCGAATTGAGCTCCCGAGTGTCCTCCCCAGCCCTGAGACTGCAAGTTCAAAGCCAGCCCCCCTCTTAAGAGCCACGACTCGGGGAACTGCGATCTTCTTTGGCTACCTTTCCCCAGACAGCATTCCCATTTTCAAACGCGTGTGTGTGCCTGTGTGTGCTGAGTGTGTGTCTCTATGCTTGTGTATGTGTGTCTACGGGAGGGGGTGTATTAATGGTGCTCTTATAAATGAAAGCTGGAGGACTGAACTTAAAAGAAACTGGTCAATTGTAAAACAAATGGGAATAAACAACCCTTTAGATGTAATTTGTGGTTTATGTGGAGGTGCAGGTGGCGCTGAATTCCTCCCCCCCCCCATTTTTTTCCTTAGCTGCGCCTCCACCCCCAGCATTTGGAGCGGCGGAGAAGCGGCTCCGGAGTGATTAATCCGGGGATAATTCACCCCCCCGCCCCCCGGCGCGAACCCCGCGAAGCGGGATTGGAGCGAGTCATTTCCGAGAGCGCAGCGCGCCTCTCCCCGGCCGGGCGGACACTTGGTTCATTCCAGCCGCAGAAGCTCAGGGCTCCCGCGTACCGGGATTTTTTTTTTTTTTTTTTTTTTTTTTTTCTCCCGGAGCAGGAAGGAAAAAAAAAAAAAAAAAGCTTCAGAGCTCTCCTGACCTCCTTTCTCCTCGGCGGCGAGCGGAGCCTCTCCCTCGGGCTGCCGGCCGCGCCATGCCGCGCTCGCGGGCACCGGAGCAGGGATGTTGCGGCTGCCGGGCAGGGAGGGCTCGCGGCGAAACCGGGATTTGGGCGCTTGTGCCAGGCACCGAGAGTCGCTGGGGCCGCCCGCCGCCGCCACCACCGCCGCCGCCGCCGCCGCCGCCGCCACTACTGCTGCTGCTGGGCTGGGGGCTGCTCAGTGCCTCGGCTGCCGCGGGTGAGTCCGGCCGCGCCGCGCGCCCCACCCGAGCCCACCCAATCTCGACGCGGTCCCCGTCCCTTCCCCCACCCCGGCTTGGCTTCCTCCTCCCGATTACCCACCCTGCTTCTCATCTTCGCCTCTGTCTGCCTAGATCCTCCACTCCATCTTCGACCACGTCCTCACCTCTACCCTCATGGACGTCCCCAACCCCAGCCGCAACTTGGCCGGATCCGGCTGGTGTTTGGGGCCTGGGAGACAGACATCCCCTCCCCGGGTTGCGGGGCACCTGAATTGTGGCTTCAGTTTCTCCAGCCTCCCAGCCCCCCAAGGTGCCAGGCTTTTCCGGTATAAACTTTCCCGGAGCCCTACTCCCCCATCCGTTCCCCCATTATGCCTGGCACGCCCGTCCCGGGGGTTGGAGAGGCTCGGTGCGCCCCCTCCGCGTCTGCAGGGTCTGTCTTTCCCTGCCCCCGCCCATTTTCTCCGACCAAAGCCCTTGCCCCCGCCCAAGCAGCCCAGAGACTGCGGTCACCACCCCCCTCCTTACACGCCCTCCGCCCCCTCGGTGCTCCGGCTTGGGGCGGGATGCAGGTAGGCGCGCGCCTAGGTCGGGGGTCCGATGCAATCTTTCTTGAAGGGCTTATGTGGGGGGCTAGAGGGGGCTGAACCACTGGAGGTGGAGGTGGGGGGTCGTGCCAGGTTGGGAGGGAGGGAGGGAATGTCGCCGCCAGGGTCTGCGCCGACACATCCCCCTTACTCGGTTCCCACTCCGCGCCAAAGTGCCCTTTCCCGCGCCCTGCTGCAGCCGAACGCCTGGGCTGCGGCAACCGTGGCGCGGGTGGCAGGACCCGGTCTCGTTTAGCCAGTTGGGACAGACTTGAAGGGTGAGGCGAGCCCCGGGACTTTAGGATGGATGTCTGGTTGCAGCTTATAGTTCGTGGCGGGGGAGGCACGTGGACTTTTTAGTGAACCCAGTCACACTAGAGGTTACTGGTTTCAGCTGGTCCTCTCCTACTTTTCCCACGGCACCTTCTGAAGCTTAGCAACAACGTAGAAAGTTCTTCGTGCCTGTGAGGGGACCGGTCCAAACAGGGATGCCTGGGGCTGCATTTTCAGTTCACTGGATGCTGACACCCGCTGGGGAAGAAAACCCCAAGCACCTGATGCCCGGGCCTGGAGCCGGGACCCTCCACCATGGAGTAGCACTTGCTTGTTTGCTTGGTATTTTAAAACCACAGGTTGAGCCTCTCGAGCCTTGGCCTGGGCTATCCCAAACCCTGCCGCTTCTTGGTAAGTGCGCCTCTCCCATGGTTGTCCAGTGAGTAAAGTGGTAAAAACTCTCAGCCCTCTCTGGCTTCCAGTATCTCGCGTCTTCAGACCTTGTCATCCATTCCGTAGTCACTCAGTGTTGGGATTCCCTACCAGGGAGGGCTCCCCAAGACAGTCCTGTCTGTCTATCCCTTCTTGACCGGACTTTCTCAGTTCACCGAAGGAGTCATAGCCACTGACACCCAGAGAGGGGCGCCCGTGGTGCGCGTGCCTCTCAGCTTTGGCCTCTCACACACCCACACCCACCGGTAGGCTGCTCACACCAGTGCTTCCAGTCCCCAAGAAGACTTCTCATGGGCTGTGGGCTCGGTTGTACTTGCTGTAGGACCCACTGGATAGTCGTCCGGTCTAGGGTCCTCTCTGCCTTGGCTAACTGGAACTCGTTGGGGATTGCCGACTATGTTTTTCGTGCTAGGTCTGTCCCTGCCCCCTTGAGCATGCATGCCATGCCCCTGGGGAGAGAAAAAGGCCGACTCACCCGGGCCTGCACAGTGTTCAGGATTGCTGGAAGGCTGCCTTGTTGAGATCCATTTGTCGTTGTCTCTTGGGTAGGTACATAAGTCGGTGTGTGTGTGTGTGTGTGTGTGTGTGTGTGTGTGTGTGTGTGTGTGTGTGAAGGAGGGGCAGTTGCTCTCTGGCAGGCCCAGCTCTGGCTCGCTTCTTTTGGAAGCTCTCCTGTGCATTTCCACATACTGTCTGGCCTTGCAGTCAGCAGACATTTGGAAGTGGAGTTAGTGACAGGTCTGCAGGATGTGATGTGTGAGGCAGGGGGAAGGAAAGGCATTCCTTTTGTGATCTCTTCACACTGTTGACTTTAAAAGATCCCTTGGGCACTGAGGACCTCCCTTAACTAGGGGGGCTGCTGAAAAGAATAAATATGAAAATTTGTGTGTGTGTGTGTGTGTGTGTGTGTGTGTGTGTGTGTTTTCCTTGTCCATGCCTGTTTCCTTCCACTTCATCCTTCCTGGCCTGTCTCCCATCAGACCCCTACCCCCACCTGTCTTAGACCCCAGCTTCCCCAGAGGCCTCTCCTTAGTTATCTGCCCCTTCTACTCTCTGCCAGTTACTCTCCCTCTTTGAAACCTGCTGACCATTGGCCTGTAAGCAAGTGTGTCTTTCACATAAAACGCATCATAAAACACTTGGCCTTCCTGACCTCTTTTAACTACCTTCCCATCCCCCACTAAGCTCTCCTCAGAGGGGATATTCATTCACGTTCCCTGCTCCCAGTCACGCCGGTGCAGCCTGGCACTGAAACATTCTAGAAGAGACCCTTGTGATCACCCTCACTGCCAACCCCATTGCACTTCCTCTGCCTACTTGCCGTGGCCTTGGCCACTCTGAGCCACTTCTTTTGAAGTCTCTCTCTTTCAGGCTTTTGGGATTTTATATTTCATTGCTTCCCAGTCTCTAACACTGACACGCAGCTTCTCTCCCTGAAGTGTGGGGTCCCGGAGCAATCACTTGGCTCACTCTGTCCTCATTCTGGTGAGCGCATCCCTGCTCAGTCCTCTAACACTATTCAGAAGCTTCCAGACAGATCCGTCCTGTCAGACGTCTCCGGATGTATGTCTGTTGGCTTCCTAGTTCATAGATAAGCTCAGTCCATTCAGCCTGCACAGCCACTTGCCCTCTGGGCACCCTACCTTGGGGCTTCCCTCCTCAGGTCATCGCACTCCTCTTTCCCCTCCAATACTGCCCAGTTGCCCAGCCCAGAGCCTTAGGTGAACCCTCATCTCCTTCTGCATCACTGGCCATTGAGGCCTGCGATCTGACCCCCTCAGCTCTTCTCAGAGCTGCTTTTCCCTGGGTTGAGAAACTTCACATTTTGAAAAGGCCCGGGATGGACCTTCGTCCTCAAGGAGTCATTACAAATAGAACAGATATTAAGCCGTGCATGCAAAGAGTTCTGATTTTCTTCTAGGTCTTCACCTTTAGGGTTTAAAAAAATACATTTTAGTTGCTGTCTTTTGCATTGCTTGTTACTTAAGGACTGACTTTTAGTCTGCCTCTTGCACCAGACGGACCCAATGTTCTATTATGGTACCCAATAAATGTAAACATGTTTGTCTGCCTCAGCTACTAAGCCGTGAGCTTTCTGGGTGCTGAGACAGTGCTGTATTTCTCTTGGTAGCCCTAGCGCCCAGCTACGGGTGGCCTGCTCAGCACAGAGCTGCTGATGGGCAGCCGGTCCACCAGCAGAGGCTTTTCGTCTTCTTTTCCTCGGATAGTTTTCCAGGGACGGATGAAGCAAAACTGAGTTTCAGGGACTAGGAAGCCAGCTAGTTTGCAGAGGTAGCGCAGTGACAGACACCAAGTTCAGTTCCCAGTTGCTCTACAACTAAATGTCACCGGTTGATAAACCTGTGTCCTAGATTCTAGAAGCAATGCAACAAGTCTCACCTACCCTAGCCCCCAACAGCATTTAACGGCTTGGTCACCAAGATGGGTTTGGGCTTGGAATCTCATTTACAGTTGATTTGTGGGCTTCTGGCTAATAAAATAAAATAAACTAGGCCGACGACAGTACATCTGGCAATGTTGGCCCTGTCTGGGGTTGGTGACTTGTACACCTTGCATCAAAGGGACTGGAAAACTAGTGTACAGGCTCTGATACACTGATGGGCTCTGTCGGTCCAGAAGACTCCAGCAGGTGGCTTTGGCAGCAGAGCTTCCTGTGCCTGGCTTGCCCACGTCATGTCACTGTCACACCAGCGGGAGTCAGGAAATTCACACGCTCCTCTTGGAGACCACGTTGATCTTCAGAGCTCTCTAAGGCCCCAGGGTCCCCACTTCCAAAGGGAGAAGTCCTTCTGGCGTTATGGATCAGATTCTAAAAGATAAGGGCAGTTGACCTGGGCTGTATACCTGCCTTGGGAAGGTACCTCTTAAAGGGGAAGGTGGGTCCGAGCAGCAAAGTGGGGGACCAAGGAGCCAGCCAGGGAGGCTGTGTGCCTTTAACATGTGTTCTTCAAGCTAGGGTTCTCAGAAAGTTGTCTGGACAGCCAAGGGAGTGACACCTGTAGCCATTGAGAGCTCACTGCCAACGTCTCAAGCTCTGGCATGTATTAATGAACTCAGTTTGCACAGCAGTGGTCCGGGCATTCCTCCAGATGCCATTTAACTCAGGGGACCCAGGAGGTGTCAGCCACTTGGAATCCTTCTACCCTGGATCCCAAACTTTTAGTCATCAAAAAACGCAATGGTTCCTCCATTTTCAGTGCAGATGTCTCAGGGACAACTTCGAAGTCACTTGTCACTTCGCGGTCAAGCCTTGGCCACCTCTCCAGGTAGCTCTCCCTATGTCCCAGGACCTTTGTCTTCCTCCCCACGACTCCTTGAGCTTCAGTCAGCTTCTTGCCTGGACTGTGAAGTTTCCAGGGTAACAAAGCCCTCATTTGCACCGTCTTCTCCCCTATGGTGTGGCTCCTAAACTGCTGTGGGTTCCCCTCTCCAACTGTAATGAAGCATTCTTCAGGGAGAGTGCTGGGTGGTCACCACCAGGAGCCATATCAGAGAAATAAATGTGTCTGGCTTGAGCCAGGGGTATAAAGGCAACTCATGTCAAGTCCAATACACAGAAAGCCTTTGTGTCTGTTCCTGAGCTATCAGCATCTAAGGCCTGGGTGGGGCAGGGGCACTTGACTCATGACTCTCCTTGTTGGGGAGAGTTTTCCCACTGAAAACCCCATTTTACTTTCTACCTATCTGTTGCTATATCATTGGAAAATGTGAAACTGAACTGATCTCTAAGGGAATGTCAGCCCTCTAATTAATCATCATCATGAGGTTGTGTGTGTGTGTGTATGTGTGATGCTAAAAATAACATAGGTAAATTATTGAGAGTGCCAAGTAACTCTTAGAAGTTTAGTTGAGACTTTCTGTGTGGTCTAGGGCTCACATTGCTGCACCAAGAGCCTTTTTCCCAGCCAGTGTCTCCTTCAGACTCCCGTAAGTGCACCTATAATCCAGAAACTTCAAAACGGGCATGGAGTCCATCTTCTAGGTTTTCAGATAGAGAAACCGAGTAAGTTCCATTATTAAGTAGCTACATCTCTTTATTGATTGAAAGCAAGCAAGTGTGACGGTTGTAACTTTGAAAGGAGAAAGCGGAGACGGGAATTTAGACCATTGGTGGAGTCTATTATCAGAGGACATGCGGGCATTTTGTGTGGCGTGATTGATGGCTTTCTGAGATGAGCTGCCGGTGTGGTAGGGTTGACGCAGGCGCCCGGAGGTTTGTCTTTCCGGTGCTGCCTGTCTCCTTGCCCTTCCCCCACCCCTGCCTGAGTCCCACTGCCAGTCATGCAGCACCACTGGAGGGTGGAGGTCAAAGCTCAGAAGTTTGCAGGATTGGGGAGGAGTGGGTGTGTCTGATCCCTTCGGCGATGAAGAGGTGGAAACGGAATGGTTTATTTTCCCCATTAAACTGTCCCCAGCATAAAACAGCCACCTCTACAATAACATCCTGGCTCCCTGAGGACCTGTGTGGTCTTGCCCCCAGGTCTCTGTCATCTGTACAATCCTAGAAGGTTGGCTCACAGCGCAGTGACCAGGAGAAAGGCATTGTGCAGCCCAGGAGTCAGCAAGCTCGTCTAGCGTCCATCTGGCCTCTCACAACCTGTGTGGCCTTGAGATAATGAGGATAATTTCCTTTCTTTAACTGGTCTCTGGTTTCCTTACCTGTCAACTGGGAGCAGCAGTAAGACCCACCCCGTCTATGCCAGGATGGACTTAGAAGCTCTTAGAAGCCACAAAATAGAAGGAAACCAGAGTTGTTACACTGGAATCCAGAGGTTTACCAGTGTGAGCTCTGTCCAGTGGTCAGGCGCCCGCGCCTCTGCCCACAGTCTGCCTGTCTGTGCCTTGGGGTATTCAGGGCAGTGGGGAGGATGGATCTCAGCTTCCCATCCCTTGCCCACCTTTCCCTGCTATGAAGCCAGCACAACTGCCCCTTGTACCTGGGAAAGAAGCAAGAAGCCCCTCCCCCCCCCCATAGCTCACCAGACCTGTGTGCATCTCCCAAAGCCCTGAGCCCTGGCAGCAGTGCTCTGTGAACCTGGGAGAGGGGAGACCTTCACAAACACACCCATTCAGAGGATAGGATCTGAACTGAGGTCTCTAACCCCTCCTGATAGATTTGATATAGGTCTTGAAATAGGCATGGTCCCTAGAGAATCTGGAGGGGTGTTTCTAAATGACATCGACCTATACAATTCCAGATTCCGAATGATTTACTCAACACCGTGTTTTGAAGATACCACTGGTCACCTTTAACCCCAGCATTTAGGGAGGCAGAGCAGGCAGATCTTTGTAAGTTTGAGGCCAGCCTGGTCTACAAAGTGAGTTCTAAGACAGTCAGGGTTGTTACACAGAGAACCCTGTCTAAAGAAAGGAAGAAAGAAAGAAAGAAAGAAAGAAAGAAAGAAAGAAAGAAAGAAAGAAAGAAAGAAAGAAAAGAAAGAAGGAAGGAAGGAAGGAAGAAAGAAAGAAAGAAAGAAGGAAGGAAGGAAGGAAGGAAAGAAAGGAAGGAAGGAAGGAAGAAAGAAAGAAAGAAAGAAAGAAAGAAAGAAAAAAAGAAAGAAGGAAGAAAAGAAAGAAAGAAAGAAAAGAAAGAAAGAAAGAAAGAAAGAGAGAAAGAAAGAGAGAAAGGAAAAGAAGGTCCCGCTGGGCTTCTTCTGTGTATCTAGCCTGGGACTTGGGTTTCTGAGACAGTGTTAATTTAGGAATTACTTACCTGTTATATTTTCTGCACCTGTTCCTCCACTCTTAACTTCTTTGACCTCATGACAATTCACAAAGTGCTGAGGAACCTCCTTGTACCTTTCATATCTCCTACAGGTTTTCTTGGGACTCTACTTGATAAATAACTCCGTCATTATCAATGGGAGCCTGGGGTATCCAACAGCAGGCTAATTTTCTATATTTTTTCCCATGATGTTTTGTAGCCGATGAATTGCCAGGACCTGGTTCTACTTTGAGTACCCAGAGTTTCTGCTTTCCCACATCCTCTTCAATACTTACATTACTCACTTTTCTGATTCTGCCCTTGGTGTGAGCTTGAAGTGACTTGTCACTGTTTTAATAACTGTTGCACTGCCTGATTACTAGTCAGTTTGAAAGAGTCTACTATGGGGGTTGGGGATTTAAGCTCAGTGGTAGAGTGCTTGCCTAGCAAGCACAAGGCCCTGGGTTCGATCCTCAGCTCCGGAAAAAAAAGTCTACTATGTGCCTGCCAGCTCTTGGGTTTTTCTTTTTGTGACCTGCTCAGGCATATTTCTTGTGTATTTTAAAAGTGTATTTTAGAATTAGTTTTGGCAAAGCTGGGAACTGAACTCTAGTATTCTGGGCAAGCACTTTCTTGCTGAGCTGCATTTCCAGCCCCTGCCCGCTTTGTGCTTGACTTTGAAACAGGACCTAAGTTGCCCAGACAGGTCTTGAATCTGTGATCCTCCTGTCTCAGCCTCCCAAGGAGTTGGGATTATAGGCCTATACCATGAGACCTAGCCGAATTGCTAAATTGGATTCTGTCTCTCAAGATTTATTTACTTGTTTTTACTTTATGTGGACGGGTGTTTTGCCTATATGTGTGTCTGTGCACATGTGTGCCTGGCGCCTGTGGAGGACAGGAGAGGGTGTTGGATCCTCTGGAACTGGAGTTACAGACAGTTGCCAGCTACCAGGTGGGTGCTGGGAATCAAACCTGTGTCCTTTGGTAGAGCATCCAATGCTCTTAACCACTGAGCCATCTCTCCAGCTCCTAAATTAAAATTTGAGGAGTTAATTTGCATTTTGTATATTTTGAAGATATTCTGTCTTGTTTGCTGCATCTTTCTTTGGAGAGAGGCATTTCACTCTGACTCAGTCTGATACATCACTTTTTTTTTTTTTTTTTTAAATTTTTGAAGCAGTGTGTCATATGTCCCAACCTGGCCTTGAACTTGCTACATAAGATGACTTTGAACTTCTAACTCTCTGCCTTGACCTCCCAAGTTCTGGGATGACAGGCATATACTCCCATGCCTGGTTTATAGGCTGGGAATTGGGCACAGGACTTCTTGCATGCTAATGAGCATTATACCAGCTGAGTTACATCCTCATCTTCAGGCACGTTTTAAGGAAGGCAGGAGCTGAGAAACCCGAGTGTATTGCTGAGCGTGGGGACAAGGCAGGTTCCCAGTCCCACCCGACCCCTTGTTTTACGAAGTCTGAGATCCTTCTTGTCCATTCTGCACTCCCAGGTTCTCCAAGAGTTCCCCCGATTTCTGGCTCAAGGCATTTGTTTCCTGCAGACCCCAGTTAAAGTACACATGAATTAATCTGCGGGCGCTTCACTTAGAGGATAGGAGGAAATAGAGATCTCTTGCAGGCATTTACTGAAGGCCTGCACTATACCGGACCCTTAGAGGGGCTGCGTAATCTTGTACCTGTTCACAGCATCATTTTTCACTGTGAAATGGGACAGCAACCTAAATGCATGTGGACAGATAAGGGACAAATAAGTGCCATGAGGGTAGCACAAATACAGTGTTTTAAAATGATGTTCGGCTGTGCCTTGTGTTCGTTAATTTCCTCTTTGATATGGTTAAATATCCAACAAAAGCAAATTAAGGCTTAAGGAAATGTTGAGAGTTCGGTGGTCTGGGGAACACAGGTGCTGTTGGGGGAGCCTGGAGGATCGTAGAGAAAAGTGAGCTGGGAGAAGCTCAGAGGACCTTGTTCCTCCCATGTCTCTGCCCTGTGCCCCAGCCTCGTGGGCCTGAAGGAGCTGTCAGAAGCCCATAAAAGCCACTCCGCAGATCCTGCCTCCTGTGTCACTGTGCTGCCTCTGCGTGAGTGTGGCACAATTTTCGTCACTAGAGAAAAAGGACAGCAGAGCCCCCGCCTGCTGGGGCTGGGTTAGCAGGGCGTTTCACGGTTCCCACTCGTGGGGAGACTGCATATTCACCTTCATCCCAGCGAGCCATGGGTACTATTCAGTTTGGTTTCTGCCTTGCTCTTTCTTTACCTTCCTCCCTTTCCTTTCGGGTACCCCCTCCTTCCTAGTCCTCCACTTCCCTGGACATCAAGACCCTCAATCTCTGTGGAGGTCATCATCCTCTCTACACAACCCTCACCATTCCTCAGAGACTCTTCCTGAACTTGACGTCATTGCCTCCACCCAGGACCTCTTCCTTGGCCTCTCCTCAAGTCTCTCTTCAGCTCAAACAGCTCTGACAGCTAGCAGGGTTTTAAGACCTTTGCTTACTCCATCTGCTTATGACCCAAGGGCTAGCGCACTAGAACATTAACTGAGAACCAAGTGCAGTGGCCCTGAGCTGGGGACACAGATGCAGATGCCATTTCAAACCAAGTTCACCCCCTGAAGGACGGCTGTAAGGTACCTAGGGCCCGGGGAACTCTAATCAAAGCGAGAAAGGGGGTGGGCTACCCTGGGTTGCCTTTGCCTTGCAGATTCTTCAAGCATGAGCAGGTGACTACTAGTTGGTGCCAAGAATACGGAGTTGTATGTTTGAGTAGCGGCTGTTTTGGGGGTTGTGACATTGCATTCCTCCCTCTGCACTGTGACTGTTTCTCCAAAGCTGTTCTTTACAGAACTCTCATGCCGTGGGCTGCACATTTCTCCCTTACACCTTACAGCACCCCCAAGAGATGGGTCTTTTTATAGTCGGGTAAACTGAGGTTTAAGAAGTGTCAGTTACTTGTTAAGTCCATCCAGGCACGGGGGTGGGGGTGGGGGGTGGGGGGTGAGGTGGGGGAAGAGTTGGACTTGAGATTTTAATTCGAAAGCCCATAGGCTCAGCCAGTCCTCAGCTTCCGGTTAAGCCATAAAGTCCCAACCTGTCTCTCTCGCCTTCTGAGTGAGTATTTAGGAGTGAGCCAGATCCCTGCATTTTTTCATGCATTTCCCCTGACCTACCTTCTGTCTGTGTCTGTTCAGGAGCCACTTGGCTATCCAGCTCCCCTAGGAGTGAACGTGAAGTTTACTGAAGATTAACTTCTACTCTTTCACACAGGGTCACATCCCTGTGACCCTGACCTGGAAGGGACCTAGGAAGGTCCTCATCGTCTTTGCCTTTCCATCCACATTAATTCTTCCTACTTCCTGCCCCTCTGTCTCCTCTTTCTTGTC